>NC_092824.1:110497575-110816575 GCF_023375885.2 Dermacentor andersoni | reverse complement strand
GCAGGCCTTCTCTTCTCGAAAACTTTAGGTGCAGTAAAAAAAAAAAATTGGGCAGTGGCTTAGCTCGGCTATGCCAGGATATACGTAGCAAAAGCTAAGGCATAGCATGGTTAGCCTTGGTTAATCTTGATTGCAAGTCCAGGTTAGTCTGGTTGTCTAGCTATGTGGCGGCGTGTAGCCGGTCGTTCGGCGCGCAGTTCGTCTGTTTCCTGGGCGATTCGTTACCTCCATCTCGTTTCGATGTCGACTCCGGGCCTCCCCCTGCTTATCAGAATAGTCGCCGTTCATACTGCCGCCTCAACTGTGGTTGCGGCGCACGCAATCTCTCCTTATCAATACTCCGACATGTTTTCAGGCATGCGACGCAGCTGGCGAAGCGAGCGGAGGCGAGCGCAACGACGAGGAACTCGGTGTGACGTCATACCAAACGGCGGCGGAAGAAAGGCGCGGCGCTACGCAGCGGCGGAACACCTGTGGCTCAGTGCTACTAGTGGCGCATGCGCAGTAGTGACTAGGGAGCGAGAGAGAGAGAGAGAAATATCCGCGGCGAGGCGCGCGTTGTGACGTCATGTGCCTCCTCGGAGCACCGCCACGGCGCAATCGCAAGTTCGCGGCCAGTAAAACTTTCCCTTTAAAATTAACCACCATAGCTTCCAAGGCGTTCTCCAACTCAGGCATCGCACTCTTCTCGATATGCGCAATAAGTCAGCGACAGCGATATCTCGAGTGGCAGTGGCCGCGCGTACTTGTTACCCGGTCATCAGCCCGCGAGGCGTCGCCCCTGGGCAAGTGGTGCGTACGATACAGCGACGGACGCGAAACACGACACAGCGAAAGCTTCCGTTCCTGGATACGATCTGCGAAGGGCACAGAGATGACACAGAGGGGGTTTAAGTAAGCAAGTGGCGGAGGACCGGGCCAATGCCTCGAGGGTCATTTTTCAGGCGAGAAACACTCGTCGGCCGTCGCGGTCTTTACTCCTCGCCGCGTCTGACGCGTTGCTTGCTGCCCGTCGCCTGGCGTTCTATCAACCGCGCGGTCGCCGACACGCGCCTCGCGGGTGTGCGTTGCCTTCTCGGAACAAAATGAAATATGCGAGTGTCCGCGGGTTTTTTTGCGCCCACGAAGAAGACGAACGCTCTCTGCACTTGGCGTCGCTAATACGGTGCAGCGTGGTGGATAGAGGCTGGAGTCTATGTGCAGCCAGTCGGGGCAGCGTGCGTGCCCCGATGCACATTGTTTCCACGCAGTGCGTTTTCGTTCCGTGCACGCCATCTGCGGACAAATACAGAGACGGACGGTTCTTCACGCGCGAAACGTCATGCAGTGTACTGATGATCGCTTCATTACTGTGGGACGCGAACCTGACCGTACTACCCGTTGTTTCTCAACCACAACAATAACAACGACGACGACGACACAAAAGAGCGTTTTATATTAGTCAATTTTATTACTTTAGAGACCTTTCTTTCTTTTTCTAAAATACTCCTAACGGCCATCAGAGAGGGCGCAACATAGGGGGTGAGGCTAGGTCAACATAGAATTATTAGATTATTTACTATACATGGTGAAATCGTAACACTGATGCAAACAGGGTGAATTAATAATATAAAAAAATGAAATAAATAAATAAAACTCAGTGAAGGGTATTACAAAAAGATATAGATTTCTTGTATGCGAAAATTTGCAGGCACAAGCTTCGGCCTCGCACTATAGCAAACCTCCAGTTCTGCACGCCTCAGGCTTCCGAAACGGTGCACGCATTTTTAGGCAGACTGGCTGCATGCGAGCGCAGCCGTAGCCGGGTTCTCATTCACTCCTTAATCTCCGCGGACAGCCATCGCGACCTCGACAGTATATCGTGGGGTAATGAACCGATGCGTCGCCTGTTGGCGTACGTCCTCGAGGTCGCGTGCACGTCATCGGGCGTCTGCGGTGAGACCTCTCACGGCACGTGGGCCGCTGTGCCCTGCGGCGGGATTTTCATCTGATTCCCGAGGTTACCGTGCTAATGACGCGCGACGTGCAACGTGCATACCACGTACGAGAAACGAGAGGGCTCGAAGCTGAAGGTACAAGATAACAACCGCTGGGACGGTCCAGCGGTTAAGGCGTTCTTTGTAGCTAACGAGCAGAGACGTCGCGGTTCAGGAGTGGGTTCCTGGAACCGCCGGGTGCAACGGGTTTGGGTCGAATCGCGAAAACATCCGCTTGGGGAGGAACTTCGTGCCGGGACGGGAAACCTCCGCTAGACCTGGAGGAATCGCTGCCCGTGTGCGGCGTCTTTGTCTATAGACTGCTAATCCACAGGTCAACGTGTTGCACAAAAGGCTTCCTGACCGTGCTTTACGACGTCGAGCTGCGTTAAGAACACAGTGAACTTCAACAAAATATGAACGGAATCGGTATTAGAATTCCTGCAACTTTGCAAGCCGGGAATGAAACGACATAAAATTCATATGTTGAGCTCCTGCCTGTTGAAACCCCATTTCGGACCTTATAGTGGTGATATAATGGTCCAATAACAGTTTACCATGTTCCCGCAATGTAGGTGTAACGGAGATCTCATCGGCTGAATAATTACAGGCACTAGTGCTTGTGCCTGTAGTACTTTGATTTAACGACCTACAAAATGCTGAATTTCCATCACAAAACTCGATCAACTCGCCCAAATTGCTAAGGTCATTCAATCGTGATGACACATCCGGGGCGTATGATTCATCGACCTACGGTTTATCAACGTCGGGAATATCGCCCGCATCAAATGACGCATTGACACAATGAATACATTGTTGCGCTAACAGGAAAATAAAAACTTAGGAGGACAAGTAAGAAACGATAGATCGAGCGCTGAACCCCTATCGTTTCTTACTTACCCTCTTAAGTCTTTATTTTCCTGTTAGCGCAACAATGTATTCACAGATCTCAACCAACTCGCCCAGCAACAAGTTCTACTCAGAAGAGGACTTAGATTTTCCAATGCATACCGAATATCACACATCCGCCGTGAACATCAGCAGTGCGCACGATGTCGCTTATATAGCTGCGGCCTTGAAGGTCGGTTCGATCAGCCTTCGAGCGATTCTTCCGGCACAGGAGCCTTATCGGCAGCCACGACGAAGAGGTGCGCGTCAAGACCGCGCAAAGTCTCGTCCTGTGCTTTACTTAGCTCAACGTACTGCGCTTCCATTTAGATTTGCGACGACAACGCGCTCGACAAATGCAAGTACAAAGCTACACGCCAACGCTTCGATGTGTATCCATAGAGAACGAGGCACCCACCCGACTTGCACGTCCTTACAACCGCATTAAGGAAACGGCGCGAACTGTACGTCTCGTTCTGTCTCGCAGCGGCAGCAGCCACAACTTTCCGCGTAGATAAGCGCGCGGAGCAGAATTCGGCCGATAGCGGTATAGGTTTTGCGCACGCCCATAAAACGTCCACGATTGTTCGAAACAGCACCACCCCTATGGCGCGCGCGCAGCGCATAAGCAAACAGGCTGGCCCGCTCCAGATCGCGGGCGAGCAAGCGCGAGTTCGTATAATATACGCCCTACAACCAATGCTGTGCAGGCATCAAACGCACACGGGCCTTGCGCGGACTTTCTGTCTTCAAACACACTCTCTCCTCCCTGACACACACGCAGTCGCGAGGCGTGGTCACACAAGCCGGGTCCACACGGCGCGCACCTCGGCTCGAGAAGTGCGCAGTGGCGCGCGAGCTGATGATATATGCCGGCCAAAGCCCGCGCAGCGGGCGTTTGCGCACGCGCTAAAGGAGTGAATTAACGCAATGCACGCGACCGCCGCGGTCGAAAGAGCTGCTTTGCAGTGCGTCCGGCGCAGCAGCGGTCACGCTGCGCACCTTTCGTCGCCCCCGTGACGAGGAGGCACCGCACAGCGACCGCCTTGGTCCATAAACCTCGATTCTTCGTGCGGCAACATTCTTTTTGCTTTGCCTCTCGCCCCCTCCCGCGCTGATGCAGCTTTGGATGGTTTTATTTCGCGTTCGCGTGCCAGAGTTGCGCGTGCTGTCGTCGCGGTGGCAGGCGGTTCCGTTTGTCGCCGCTGCCGCCTCCGACACGTGCTGCATGCGCGCCGCTTTGTGTCGCGCAACACCGCGCGCGCTACGCTTGCTTGTCCGGTGCGCGTGTCCACTCCATTTCTATAGTCTTCCCCACGCGCTTAACCCAAACACGCTTGAAGACACGCTTGAAGGCAGAAAAAGCGCGTGACGGGACATAATGCAAACGGGAACGCACTTTGAGAGGAATCTGGATGTTACTTAACGCGTGTTTGGAGCGGCAGCGCCCTCGGAACGTGTTCGTGCTGAGGATGTGAGAGTTCGTATAGGCTGCTGTAGAGAGCGGTTAAGGGACGTTCAGAGGAAAGCTTGTGCTTGTTCGGGTAGTGCATGTGCGACACGACAATGCAGTCTTCTTCACACGTCACGTTTTCTCTCTCTGTCCCTTGCGTGCGTGCAGTGCATGGCCACAGTGCTCGCACGGTTTTTGGACGATAGCATTGCAGAGAACGGTGTTTACGGAAGAGGAAGGAAGCGTAAGGACAGGGTAGTGAAAGGAACGGTGAAGACCGCGACATGCTTATATGTTGTTGTTCGGTTATAGAGTATGGAATGCGAATATCGAACTGGTCATTGTACTGCCTCAAATCATTTTTAACGCCCGCTTTGCGACGAATGAACCAATAGATAGACAACGGCGATTTCGAGCTGGTGTTACATGAGACGGGCAGAGTAGTGTAAACGACATCACAGCAAGCTCTGTTTATGTGCTGTGTACAGTCGGCTTGAAACGTTTACGGGACCTTGGAAAATGTTGAAATTCCTGGCATTTTTTTATCCATAGCTAGTAAAACCACGCAACGTTAGGTTACTCGCATAGTCTACATAGTGCTGAATGGAAATCGGAATTCAAGTCTGCATGCATAGGCTGCAGAAATGTATAGCTTCTTTTTTTTTTCAGATCTTGCGGTCCGCAAGAGAGCTACATGTAGAGTGATCCGTTGAGTGAGTTCAACATCCCAAAGCCTCGGTTTGGCTCCGGAGGACACGAGGGTGGTGGAAATCAGGGTTAACTTTGATCGTCGCCTCAAGGTTCTTCGCTAGAGCACTGATATCTTAACAGGCACGCGATTTTGCATTGGAACCGTCTGAATGCGGCCACTGCGGTCGGGGAGTCGAACCCGCCACTTTGTTCTCGGCAGAAGGACGACATAGAGGCAATTACGGCAGTTGACATGCACGTCGGCGCAAGGATGCGTCTACACTCTGACCTTGGTTGCGCCGATTTTCCATGAGAACGAATAAATGTGCGAAGCGCGCAAGTAGCTTCGAAATGTATCGCAGTGTCGTAACTCCGTTTTTTATGGCCAAGTATTGATGGCGTGTACCACGACGATGGGCAATGAAAAAGCAGTTTTATGCTGGATGATCTCCTCGTCTGCAACGAGAAAACAATAGAAAAGGAACGACGCGCTCCACTGACCTCCTAGAGGGGGAAAAAGGCATCATTTACATATTTTTGTGAGCCTGCAGAAGGGGTGGAGGACGGTCTGCACATTCCGAGGATCGACTTTGCGTATCGGAAGAGTTATTCAATGCTCCAAAACAAACTGAACCTTCGCGAAGCCCTGCAAAACCTCCCTTTACTAGGGGCACACGGAGGAACGAATTACGGCCCCCGGCTTCCTTCCGCCGCTGTACATTCGCCGAACAATGTGGTTATGCGTGCAGTACGCATAAAAGAAGCACGCGCGCGCGCAGCGCGTCTGCTTCGACCTCACGCCCCAAACAGCCGCTCTACTTCGCAAGATCAAACGTCACGCGTGCAAAAGATAAAGCGACCGCGCATAATATAGACTCGCAAGAGTGCACGCCGCCGCCGAGCCGCATCTGATTCAGACAGTGCAACGCCAGCCTCGATTCCGTTGCGCTAAAACGGTGCAGTCATATCTAGAAGCTGCCCGGCTTGAAGTGCGCGCGTGCGCGTACTCGGCAACAGATGACGGCACGTCCACGGATTCGTAGGTATACTGTCGAGGACAGAGTAAAACGCGTGGCGTTGAGAGCACGTGGCGTAATGTCCGAGGGATCTGATTGGAATAGAGAAAAGAAGGTTACTTAGATCTGTCGTGGGAAGGTGACGCTTCCCATCTGCTATAAAGTTGGGCGTGTGCCTTAAGCATGGTTAACCCCCACAAAGCCCAAGCACCATTTCACGATAAGGCAAGTTATAGAACAGCTTGTTCGCCTCGCCTTTATTTTTTTTTTGGCCATAGGGAGTTATTCGTGCAAAAAAAAAAAAGAAAGAATGAGAAGGCAGTTTCGTTCAAAGGACAGAGCATTGCATGAATACTTTGTTTAGCGCAAAACCACAGACACAAGAAAGACGACAGGACAAGGCGCGGAAGTCAAGGCGCCTTGTCCTGTCGTCTTGTGTCTGTTGTTTTGCGCTAAACAAAGTATTCATGGGTTCGCACCAACTAGCCCGCCAACGCATTGTGCTGGACAGAACATTGACAGCGATTCCAAGCTTTAGCGCTGTGTTTGAACTCCTCGGACGGTGTTCTAACTATACGCGAGCGCGACGCTTCGGCGCGACACAGCATGCAAGACAACTTCTGCTGTGCAGAAGGAACAGCGCCCTGGCAGCTACCAGGAGTCCCACAACGCTGTCGCGATGAGGAGCGTCGCCAGGTGGCGTTGTAGGAGTCGCACTGCGATGTTTTTTTTTTTTTTTTTTTTTTTTAATATAATGTAAAGATATCTGCTCAGCGGTCGATTTAGGCACGAATGGACTCCTTGAAGCCCTCGGGTTCAGCAAGAGCAAGGGGAAAGTAAACGTGTCCGCAATAGAGATTAGTAAGAGGCGATTGGAAGATTGTTGGAAGAAAAGTATAGGGAAACAACCAAAAAACGGAGACGTACCAAAACAAAGTTCACAATAGGGGGTCAGAAAATTTGGTTATGGGAATTCATCGTGCGTTTTCTTTTTCTCTTTCTTTTTCTTTTTTTACCTAGATAGGACATTAGGCAGTATAATAGCGAGAGCTTGGTGTCGCAATCCATCGCCCCGTTCCAAAGGGGACGCTCATAACATCCATCCATCCATCCATCCATCCATCCTGCGATGGTGCACGAGGTGAGGCCGACGGGAAAGCGTTGGCGTTAGTCGGCGTCACGTGGTCAGCGCCCAGGGAAATATTATATGATGTCATCTTGACGTTTACGATCCGCTCTGCTCAGAGCAGTGCACGCACACAGCAGCTAAGCGGGAACAAACGTTTAGCTGATGTGTGCGCTGTGTGTGCTGTGTGACGAAGCGCAGTCGACGCGGTGTCGTCGTTTTCTGCAGCCAAATGCACTCCATGTCTCTGGAGATAAACATCCGCGCGCAAGCCGCGCATGCGCAGTCGAGAGCGATAGAGAGAGAAAAAAACTTTATTGCAGGAAACGTAGGTAAGAAGTTGGAGCCCTCAGTCTAGCGGGATAGCACGACAACGAAGGTGCGAACGGCGTTTTTGCGCCTCGAACGTCCGTATAATTGCAATAATATATATATATATATATATATATATATATATATATATATATATATATATATATATATATATATATATATTGTAAGCACTATTAACGTACTTCGTCGTTTTCATTTGTACATAGCCATCATCATCTTCACTGTTCTTCGACTTCTTCGCGCGTGAGCTGGGGGCGTTGCCTTTGGTGGAATAAACAGCGCTGGACAACTTGATCGGTCTCGGTATTATAAAGTGGTGGAGGTACGTCAAGATCCCGACGTCCTCTCGCGTTCCCGTCCTCCCTGGAGCTCCGTTCCGGTCGCCGCCTGCACCCAACTACCCCTACAACAATGGACACTTCCGACCCCGGCCCTTCCGGCGCCTCAAACCCTACCACACAGACGACCCCACCTGCGGCGCCCTCTTGGACTGTGACGAGCCCTCAGCGCGATCCCCCTGTCTTTGCGGGACTCCGCGGTGATGACGTAGACGATTGGATCGACCACTACGACCGCGTGAGTTCTTGTAACAAGTGGAACGACACCCAGAAATTGAGGCACGTCGCCTTCTACTTGACCGGTGTTGCAAAGACGTGGTATTTCAACCACGAATCCGACATCGCGGATTGGTCCACATTTACCTCGAAGCTGCGGCAAATCTTCGCTTCCTCGTCTGGCCGTGCAGAAGTCGCCAAACAGAAGCTGGGAACGCGCCGCCAACTTCCCCAAGAGTCTTACACCTCATACATAGAGGATGTCTTGGCTTTGTGCCGCCGTGCGAATCCTAGCATGACGGAAGCCGAACGCGTTCGCCACATCTTAAAAGGCATTGGGCCTGTCGCGTTCAACGCCTTAATCGTGCAAAATCCGGCTTCTGTCCAAGACATCACTTCAACGTGTCAACGCCTCGACGAGCTGCAGTCTATTCGTCTTCCACATGACAGCAGCGATCCTCAGGTTGCTCATTCTCCAGATCTACGTGCTCTTATCCGCACCATCATCCGAGAGGAGCTTCAACTACAAGACCTAAAGCGTCCCCCTGCTGCCTGCGCACCAACCCCCACCTTCGACTTGCGCGAGGTCGTAAAGCAGGAGTTGACAGCGATGACTACACCCACGACGCATCTTGCTCCGGTAGCGCGCTCCACCCCTACCTACGCGGATGTTGTTTCGCTACCCACCCCTACCGTGACTTCCGTGCCTACTGGCGTTTCCTATGACCATTTGGCTTCGATGGGAACCAGAGCACTTGCTGCGCCATCATACCCTCAGTGGCGTCCACCTCGTCCGGTTTGTTTTTACTGTGGCATACGCGGCCATATATCTCGCTTCTGCCGCCGGCGCCAGCAGGATGAAAGGCGAGGCTATGCTGAGCACGAAAGAGACCGCACTCGCCGATCAGACGACTACTATCCCGGACCGCACTCATTCCCTCAACAGCGTTCTCCGTCTCCACCAGCTGCTCCCAATCTGCCTCATAGTTCCCGTTCGGCCAGACGTCGTTCTCCATCCCCTTACCGGCGCTCTACATCATATATATATATATATATATATATATATATACATATATACATATACATATATACATATATGTATATATATACATATATGTATATATATATATATATATATATATATATATATATATATATATATATATATATATATACATATATATATATATATATATATATATATATACATATATATATATATATATATATATATATAGTGAGTAAAAATATAATTCGTTATTATTACAAATAAGTAATTAGTAGTTGGTTTCCTGAACTACCCATAACTGAATTGAGGGCTCAAGCATATGAAGAAAAAAAAAATATTACTATATACGGGCTTTTACGTTAACTTTGCCGAGCTTAAATCAGTGTTTGAGGTTGTTAAATTGAGGCTGTCGGAAATTATACACTGGGCCACGTATTGTTAAAGCACGACTTATTTTACTTTCCCGCTTCAATTTAGAAGTGAGGTTGCACGCGACACGAGTCTCAACACGGTGACTGTCGCTGAGTTGTTTGCAGGAATACGAAAAGTTGCAATGTGCAAGCGTTCGCTTTTCGTTCGTCTACGCAAAGGAGCTTGGTGGGTTTAGCGGTGATAGCTTTCAATGACGACTGAGAGAGGACGCGCGAAAGAGGTGGAAGTGACCTAGAATCATTGTGGAGCACGCGATTCATACTTTTTTCTTTTTTTTTCTTTCTTTTGCCGCGCGATGCAGTAACCACCTGAGCACGCGAACGTTGCTGACAAACGGTGTATACGCCTTTCTTGAGATGGACAGTTCCGAGAGAGAAAGAAACGGTGCTGCCGCCACGGAGTGAAAAGGCAAACAACAAAACATTTTAAAGAGAGGGCGAAGAAAGCAAAGGGGCAACCGCTTCCGAATTGAAAAGGACCAGGAAACGCGAAGAACTTGGAGCTCGCGCGAATTCAACGAGCGCAATCTCTTTTCCTAAGCGCCTTATAACCACCATCTCTGCCACTACTGCACGCTCCTAGCCATTCTCCCCACCCCAATTCGTGAGAAGGTCGGTCACGAAGAGAGAACGCCGTGAGGGCCCCCCACCGTTGACTTCTTTCACGAAAAAGCCGCGCCAAAGCACACATTTACTCGGATGGTACTGTGGCGTTTTCTATACACAATGCGCAGTCACTCGTACGGAAGCCGAGGTGGTCATAGTGTGATACTTTCTTTCTTTCTTTCTTGCTTTCTTTCTTTGTCCGATAAACTATCCACCCTCCAACTATTCCATCCCGCACGCTGTAGAGCACTGCTGTGGTGTTCGAATTCGTGAAACACACGTGGCTCGGCTCATACAGTTTATATTTTTTTTTTTTACACGCACGTTGAGTTCTTGCCAAGTGGCCACCTGGTTTCTGCATTTTGTCCTCTATACCGCAAGATCATTAACTTCATTACCATTATAGTATAGTGATGATACCCCATCGCACTCGCAGTATAAATTTAATTATGGGGTTTTTACGTGCCAAAACCACTTTCTGATTATGAGGCACGCCGTAGTGGAGGACTCCGGAAATTTCGGCCACCTGGGGTTCTTTAACGTGCACTCGCAGTATACGAGGGACGGACTTGGCCAAAACATGTAGCGCGCGGAATCTTCAATATGAAGGGAGAACAATATATTGAAGTGATGGCTCTAGGCAGATTTGGGGAATTGGTTATTCGATTTGCCTTTAAGGTCGAATGCTCAACTCCCCTCCCCTCTTATGGGGGGGAGGGTTGGGCCTACGGCAGTACATGTACAGACGCAATATATAAACGCACATGTATACACATACACATATATACATGTGGAAATGGCGGTCGGGCCAAGTGTGGCTCTAAGCTTCACATGTGAAGTTCCATAGTGAGTTAAGCGTCTCTTTGAAGCAGCTCGTAGTCGGACCCAGCCCCCGAGTGACGTCACCTCATTAAGCCAGTACTTTTCCCGGTATGCCTTTACAGTCCTTCGCGTTCCCACGCGGTGTGTTGAACACTCGGAATTAACCCCTTCCGCGTGCGTAGCCTTTCGCTTGTAGACGGCATTCCAAGATAAAGATTTGTTGGACTATGGCCCTTCGTGTCGAACGCTTACAAAGCATCGTAGGCGTTCCCATAGTTTATAGAATCGACTGGCCTCATAGACCGGTCATACTATATGCGTGATGGGCAGCTGCACGTGTTCGCGTCACTAATGCCTCTTCCTTTCTGCTTTCTGTCTTTTCACCCCTTGACCTTCTTGCCCCTGCGCAGGGTAGCAAACCGGACACGTGGCTAGTTGACCTCCCTACCTTTCTTAGCTCTGCTCTTCCTCCTCCTTCACTTGCGAAAGTGAATGCGGCCTTCAACAGGCTATACGAAAAGCGGCAAAAATGAGCAAATTCCGAGATAACGCTAAAGAGAGCTGAATGACGACAAAGGTTCCGATTATTTAAGGATAAGGCATTCAGTGGGGGAAAAAAAGAAAGAAAAGAAAGAAATAATAGGCTAGGTTGTACGAGGCAAGTACGGCTCGATATGCTGAAGCAGTTTATAGCTTTTATCTGGCGTCGCAGCCAGGGCTCCCGACGGTCCGTACAATTACCTAGGAATACTACTCCTCAGTCATAAAAAGGCAGTTTTGTAATAATTATCTTTATCTCGGCGCTGTCTCGGCTAGTTATATATTTTCTTTCCATCGGAGACGCATTTCACCGTGTTCATAACTGCAACCGCCAACTATATTCTCGCGTCGGGCCGAATCGATAGTTCGCCATTTCGTTGAATTTAAACCGCTGCGTCGAGGCCGACGCAGTTCTCCGAAGAAGCGATTTCCTATAGCGCTATTATTATTATTTTCGTTCTTTCGCCTTTAAAAAACCACCACGTCTTGTACCACGTCGCTGACTCACGGGTGGGTCTCTCGATCTCCGGCGCTTGACCATTTTCGTATCCCACTTGATGGCGTCACTTGAACACTCTCCGCCGCCCACTAACGCCCACTTGGGCGGTGTGCATCGATTCTTTCTCGCACGTACAGCCTGCCTTGCGCTCCGCGCCTCTTCAAACGTTTCCTGTCGTTACGCTTGTTTTTTACGGGCTACGTGTAGACGTACGCGCGTGCCGCACTAACCCGAACATTATTCCCCTCTCCCAAACTCACCCTTTCTCCTTCCGCCAGTAAGAATGAAAGAGAGCGCAAGACGTCTTCATTGCCCGCGTTGTTAATTTGTTGGTCGGCTCCAGGGCGCGATAAAAACGACAATCGCGCCGACAGTCAAACTGATAAGTGTGCTCATCCAAAATAAAGACCTTGGAGGTCATGCCTCGGGCGACTCGGTTCTGCATTATGACGACTAGCGCTTGACACTGCGTCCTTCATGTTCCTTTTTATTTATTTATTTATTTATTTATTTATTTATTTATTTATTTATTTATTTATTTATTTATTATAGCCCACAGAGAGAGAGAGAGAGAGAGAGAGAGAGAGAGATTTAATGATACAAAATGCAGAGAGGTCGGCCTGAGGTATATTCCTCTAGCCAGCTATTGGGGGAAGGGGAAGAGGGACAGAAAGAGTGAAGAAAGAGGCGCAGAAAGAGGTGACGATGACGGGAGAAGGCCCACAGGCTTTGGTTGTAACCTATAGGGTAAGGAGGGTACGCACGGAGGTAGGGATGCTAACAAAACCGCAAACTGTGAAACTGTACAAATGAGATAAACAGGGCAGCAACAACAATAGCTATAATTGCAAAAAAAAAGCAACTCGCAGAATGCACATCGATTTATGGAAGCGTGTAATGGAGGGAGGGGTGGTAGGCGTAGTGAGACCGCAGTCGCTCGCGGCATGTATCATGGTTGGACACGTCAGCAGTCACGCCGGAAAGACCATTCCACAGTCAGATGGCTCGTGGAAAATAAAGCAGGTAGGTTGAACGTTCGTGTCCTACGAAAAATACGCATGAGACTTGTGCTGATTACGGGGCGAGCTTGGCGGAATCTGTTCCCGTGCGTGTAAAGCAAAATGGTATGGTTATGTTCAATTCAATTGAACTCAATTTAGTTTATTTCTCTTATACAAGAAAGACGAGCAAGAGCTAAAGGACGTAAATATGTCTTGTCAGACTCTTCTTGCTCCCGTTGACGTTCAGCATACAGGTACATTTTAGCATTGATATATGTATGCTTGCATGCAATGTATGCACATTTCATGACGTACTTTCTTCATACACGTTGCACAATAAAAATAATTCACGTGAATTGTACATCTGGCAGATTTGAAAAGCAACACAAAGCGATACATATACAATAATCACTTTTTTTTTCTACCATGGTTATCGTACAGGGTGCATATTTGTGAAGCAAGACAAGGAGAGCTATCTTTCGACGGGAGTCCAATGGTTCGTTAGAAACCTTCGTGTCAGTATTACACGCTAGTTAGTGATATAACTTGCCATGTGTGTCGGTGTAGTCCATGACATAAAAAATCTGCATTAGTCCTTTAGACCTGTAGTGAACTTCTAATGTAGTTGCTCATTTTATTTGAATTAAGCTTTTATTTGTCCTGCCCGCGCGCATAAAGAAGCGGGAGCAGGGACTGATGGCTACGCAGTTTGACAAAAGGTAACCGCTTCTATTACAGTCTGGCATGCAAGCCGGTGAACACAATTCCAAAAACTACAGAATATTGCGCCTCTAAACATTCTAAAGAAGATACGCTACCTTTCACATAGCGAAAAAAAAAGACATAAATAGCAGTATGAACATTCACACAACTTTGTGAGCTAAAACGAGACATGGACTTGTAATACATAACGCCAAATAGAACAAAGCGTTTCTATCCCGCAATTGAACGTGGCACAGATATGTTTCGGAGTATAAAAAGATAAGCACAAAACATTTTACTAGTTGTACCAACTCCATATCATTTCGTATCGATCAGGATGGACTTGAATACGTCTCTAGTCTCTGTAAGATCCAATTATACGAGATCGTATAAGTGGTTCATAGTAATGGACGTACTTCGTATTTTATTCGTTCTTTACCATATTTTGACCTGTCCTCACAGATGCAGTCAACACTATATGTACACGACGGTGAACCAGCTGCAGTCCATTAAAGCGCTTATAGCATGTTCATGCAGGCCTTAATGAACTCTGCAACTCACTTTTGTGCTAGTGCATTCTGCGCGCGTGTATGCGTTTGTGTGTGTGTGTGTGTGTGTGTGTGTGTGTGTGTGTGTGTGTGTGTGTGTGTGTGTGTGTGTGTGTGTGTGCGCTTCGTTTTCCTCAATTCCTTTCTGTCATCTCTCACCATCTCACCTGGAGAGTAGTATACTAGGCCTCTCACTCGACAAGCTAACTTAACTTCTCCAGATATTATTCTCTCTCTCTCTCTCTCTAAGATTCAGTGATTTCCTTTTTTTCTCTCTTCTTAAATGTCTTCTTTAAAAGTCAGGTGATTCTTGCAGTCGCAGATCAACAATAACTGGACAAGCAATGTCGTTTGGAGCCAACGTTTCAACGAGGGAGCTTGTCTTCATCAGTCCTGCGACTGCTTTTCTTGGCAATGTTTTACGCACGCGCAGTTCGCTCTGCCCTGTCCGCAATGCGGTACAGACCACTGTCGATCACTTCAAACCTCCTTCTCCCCACGAACTTCTGTCTCCTTCGGATTAGTAATCTCATAGTGCTTCTATAGAAATCGCGTCGTACGCCATGTATCTGTGGCCGCCTTCGGCGAATAGCGTCCTTCTTTTTTTTTTTTTCCAGGATCGGTTCTGACGGTTCTGTCGAGAAAAATGACTTCTGTGGCAACGCGACACAAAAACCGCCGAGCAGACGACCGCAGGTGTAAAACCTCGGAGGTCAGGGTCTCGTATATACTAGTTATCTCCCGGCAGCAGCGAGCCGTGCAAACGCGCGGAGCCATTCTGCCGCAGAGAGCGTGTCCGCGCCATCTTCGCTCGACGTGGTCAGATCCTAATCGCCGCGGTGAACCCCGTTTTACTTTCGCTAATCGGCGATAACAGTCGAAGGACGAGCAGACGGCTTCGCATCCGAGTCGTCGTACGGGTGAGGGAGGAAGCCGCGCTCTAGGCTAGACGGCAAACCGCCCGACGGCGACGCTGAAGGTCTGCCTTAAGTAACCTCAATAAGCGGTTCTCCATACGCGCGGATAGACACAAAGAAAATGCACCAAGAGAAAGACATACATAAGCGACAAAAAAAAATACAGAAAGAGAGGAAAGACGCACATCACTGCATGCAAACGTCGTAAAGGTGCTATCGGGAAGGGTGCTACAAAAATAAACAATATATAAGAAGATGGAAAAGTACTGCAGACGCAACTAACAACGGATATAAAACACTTTCTTTGTAATGTTGGGTTGTTTATGATGTTATGCAGCAGAGTGCATATTGTGTACATATATAGCGCATATCTATTTTATGTGTCCTTAACAAGGCTTCACAACAAGGGACTAAAACATTGTATTAGGCAGTGGAACATTACGTCCCTATCATTGTTCATTATCTTACTCTGCCCTTCTTTTTTCCTATCTATGGGGCACGGTTCGTCCTTCCTACTAGCCTTCAGAGCTCTACGCGTAACGATATTTACAGTGTATGTTTCTCATGTAAGTACAGTATATACGTTTTATCTATATGTTACATATACACCAGAGTGTCTAGCACCCTTTGTGGGAGAAAAAGAAAAAAAAAACCAACTAAATCCTGTAAGAAACGAGTATTCGGCGCCGAATTCGGCGCCAAGAAATAACCTTTTATCGTGTTAATAAACAAAAGTAAATACAAGCTTCTTAAGCGTCACAGAACAGGTATCTGGTTTATCTATAGTTCGGATCGGCCAGATTCCACAGTAAGAAAAGATACTTATATTTGTCCGCCCTAATAAAATCGGGCTTTAGAGAGCGAGGGATGTGGCGCCGCGCTTGCCTTGCTAATGACAGTGATTAGTCCCCTCTGTAACGAAAGAAAGAAAGAAAGAAAGAAAGAAGGAAAAGCTGATAACGGAGGGACAGAAACAAAAATAATATAAGAGAACGTCGATTGAATAGAAGAAGGAAGATAAATTAAAGAAAACGATAAAGAAAGACAATACGCGTATATCATGAAGCCAAATGTGGAAACAGAAAAAGAAAAAAAAACTGAAAGAAACCGGCTTCGCATAAATTTTTCGGGGCAGAACGTGACTAGACAAAATCTGCATAAACGTCGCAGCCGCGCAATGGCGTGAAGTGACTTCCAGAATTCATAAAGCGCTACGTTGTGTCACATAAAGATTTTCTTAATTCATTTCGTGCCTCGGACGAGGAGAGAAAAAGAAACAACTAGATCCGTGAATATATATATAGGGAGCGAGAAAGCCGGCAACGGACGCAAGCATTCAAATTCCTACGGCGCTCGTAACTCAACGGCGACGAGGCTAAGCAGACGAAGGGTTGCGTAAGCGGTCAGCGCACGTGGGCCCCCTCGGTGTAAACCGAATGCATGGACGCTGGGCGCGAAGTCGGTCCGTTCCGGCTCACCTTCAACCAAGTCGACCGCCGCCGCCGCCGGTAATAAGGCGGGCATGCATACAATTACGCACAGACGAGGAGTGCTCGATAGCTTTCGCCGTTTCCGCGTCGCGAGCGATAAAGCGGGCGGCCAACGCCTATGGAGAAGAAGGAAGAGCTGTGGTTGGCCATTACTGGTCAATACCGTGCAGCGTTACAGAACGTAGAGCAGGCTTCCGTCTTCCAGGAGTGTACAAAACCTTGCTGCGTTCTCGAACGCTTGAGAGGGGAACCGTCGCTGCCTATATACGAGGCGCTATACTGCACTTTCAGCTTTCTCTGTATATAGTTTTGAGTGTAGTAGTAGCAATAAACTTTATCGAAAGAGCAGGCGACGTATTCACCCTATATGGGCGGGCGCCGTCCTCAGACCAGGACACCTTGGACGCTGACCGTCCGCCGCGTCCTGTCCACCAGGCTCGCCTGGTCCTAAGGTTCGGGGCTGGCCCCAGCCTAGCCTCCCACTTCTCGACAGTGTGCTCCTTGACGGGCTGTACGTCGGTGCCGTCACATCCCCATTGCACTCTGTTTAGGAACATAGGACGTGGAAAGGAGCTGGTCTTAAGTCTTCTGAACATGACTGGTCGTCACTGCTGAGCCTCTTGCAATATTGCAAGAGGCTCGTTCTCCCAAGAAACAGCGCGAAGCGGGTAATGACTTAACCAAGATAGTTGCGATTCCGTATATACATGGAGTGTCCCATCGCATCAAGAAAGCCGCAGGCCGGGCCGGTGTAAAGGTCGTGTTTACTGCGCCTGATAAGTTGGGAAGGATGTGCAAAAAAGTCAACGAAAGCCGGAGAACACCTGCACTGTGCAATAAGCAACATGTCGCCAAGCCTGTAGATTGCAGTACCAATGTAGTGTATTCCATTCCCACCTCTTGCGGCTGCACTTACATAGGGCAAACAGGACGTTGTGTCAATGAACGTTTGCGTGAGCATGCGCACTGTGTCAAGATTAAGACTGGCAGTAATCTGGCTATTCATTGTGCAAAGTGTGGCTGTTCACCACTCCTTGACGACACACGTGTGTTGAAAAGGTACAGCAATCAGATGGCCAGAGAAATCTTTGAGGTATTTTCAATGTGTCAGTTAGGAGCCACCTGTATTAGTTCCCCTTCCATAGCACTTTGGGATAAAGAACTTAAGTTCCTTAGAAGTTAATCAGTTTGGCCTGTGTCCACCATGTTATGGTCACTTTTATGTTGTTTAATGTTATTGACGCATGCGCAGCAGGAGTTGACCGACAATGACTCGCCTTCCCCTTCTTTTTTCACTCTCTTTATGCCCGTTGCGAATTGTATATATTTGGCAGGCTCCAATAAAGGTGTTGTTGGCAGTCAGCGCTCGTCCTGTGTCCTCCCTTGTCCGTGTTTTTTTGGCGCTGTTTTAAATATGAATGCATTAACGTCGCTAATCATCTCCTAAAGATGGATGCGCTGCCATTTTCTGTGCGTGCGTGCGTGCGTGCGTGTGTGTGTGTGTGTGTGTGTGTGTGTGTGTGTGCGCGCGTGCGTGTGTGTGTGCGTGTGCGTGTCCGTGTGTGTGTGTGCGTGTGTGTGTGTGTGTGTGTGTGTGTGTGTGTGTGTGTGTGTGTGTGTGTGTGTGTGTGTGTGTGTGTGTGTGTGTGTGTGTGTGTGTGTGTGTGTGTGTGTGTGTGTGTGTGTGTGTGTGTGTGTGTGTGTGTGTGCGCGTGCATGTGCGTGTGCGTGTGTGTGTGTGTTTCGAAACAGTTCGCCTAAAATCAGTCACGCACTTCCTATACCTTTCTCGCTGCTGCACAGTTTTTTCGCCAGACGACGTGGCTCCACTGAAACGACGCCAAGAGCGTCGTTCTCGGCTTCCTCCCGTTGCATGCATCGGGGAGGTCCTTCACGAAACCGAACGCTCGCTGGCCGACCGCAACCAGTTCTTTCTTCCTCTGCTGCCAGCGGCGGCGACCGAACGGTTGCAGGAAATGACCTGCGCTTTCTGTTACGGCTCATTAAACAAAACCATATCTCGCCTGCCCCGCCGCTCGCGTTGCCCTTGACTGAATTTCGCCTTGGCCGTATAAAGCGGGGGGGGGGGGGGTGAATGCAGAAATAACGGAACGCTTTGTTTCATAGCGTGCCTGTGGTTCTCGCCGTGGGGGTAGATGAACTCCGGATGCTTTAAGGTCAGAAAAGAAAAAGGGGGTGGAGGTTTAAACTTCATTCGGAAAGAGTTAACTTTTTCTCTTTTCTTTCCGA
Source organism: Dermacentor andersoni (assembly GCF_023375885.2). Classification (NCBI taxonomy): domain Eukaryota; kingdom Metazoa; phylum Arthropoda; class Arachnida; order Ixodida; family Ixodidae; genus Dermacentor; species Dermacentor andersoni. The sequence goes on along the minus strand of NC_092824.1, from coordinate 110,797,724 downwards.
TAATGTCAAAGAGCTTGCAACGTGATTCCCCTTTGTGGTTGCTTATTTCCTCCTTCCATCTGTCTTTAATTGACTCATTCGATTATTTGCTTGATCATTTGCATTCATAGTGCAAAAAAGAGGTGAGGCGTGCATACAGGACACAAGAGTAGAGAAGTGGACAACACGAACGCGGGGCGTCTCTACTCTTGTGTCCTGTCTGCACGCATCACCTCTTTTTTGCATTATGAATCCTTACCAACTAGCTCAGCTTTCTGTCGTTCTAAGCTTCATTTGCATTGTTTCCTTATAATTCCCTCCTTGGTATTGATCCATTGTTTTGCCCCACGCTTCCCACTTTTGAGGTTTTTCAAACTTCATTCATTCATTCATTCACTGACCCCACAAATGTTTTAGTCAGCAGATCTACATGGTAACATGGTTCACAGTTCCAGCAACCAACTGGTCCATCTTGCAGCATCAGTAAAAGGCGTGAGCGCCGTATATCAGCGTATATACTACAGCTATATATCAGCGTATATACTACAGTTCGTTCACACTTTTGTTACACTGTAATTTCTATATAACAGAATAAACGAATGAACGAACATTGATCTCACCCGCCGCAATAGATTAGTGACTATGGCGTTGTACGGCGATGCTCTAGGTCGCAGCGGCCGCATTTCGATGGGGACGAAATGCAAATACGCTCGTTTATTTAGACCCTGCAGGCGGTCTAAATTAATCCGGAATCCACCACTATTACGTGCCTCATAACCATATCGAGGTTTTGGACCGCAAAACCCAAGACTTTTTTTTTCTCGTTAACATTAATCTCGAAGTCGGCATTTCGCAGCAGTGTCCGTTTCCAATAGCAGTTACCGAATTCAGCATCTCATTGAGTTTCAAAACCATTCTCCGATGGCACCAGGAAATCACTGCCCGCCATCGTAACAAGCATAAGCTTCCTACAGCTGCATTTAGCCGCCGTTATCGCCGGGACATGCCGGATGGAAAGAAAAGTTGAATCTGCACATACGCTCAGATTGTTCGAATCAACTTCCGATCGTATAATTCCGATGCGAGCACATCTTGTGAGTACACACTTCAGGAAGTGCCGTGTGTACAATCTGCTGGCGTTTTTTTCCTCGGCACGACAGGCTAAGTCAGCCAATCAGCACGGACGAAAGACACGATAACGGTCATCAAGCGAAGAATGTTTCCATCTTCGTGCGTGTGTGGTCCACATAGCTCAGGAAAGAAGAGCTATCTGTACGCGAAAGATTCCCAAACGGAAAATGAAAGACACACAAGCACGCATCGGTGTTGTGCAACGCGAGAATTCTAAGAAGCTCAGCTGCAGAAAGTTCAAAAATGGGCTGGGGACGGCACAGAAAAGCGGGTTAACTGCCCGCCAAGGTGCGGCCGGTTGGCGCGTCTACGTCGCACGGTGTGTGGAATCCTTGATGAGTTTCTATACTCTTTCCCGGAAATGTGTCGTTCGGGAGTTTTCGCTTGCACCAGTTTTCGTTTTTTTTTTTTTCCCGCGACTTGTCTGACGCTCCTCAGTAGCACGTGTAGAGCGTGCTCGGAGGCTTATACGTTTCTTGCACGCGCGCAGGCCCTATATATATATATATATATATATATTATATGCACGTGAGTCGTTGGAATTGTCCGGAGGCAATTTCGTACTGAGGAGCACACGGACGACACGGCCAAGGTATTTAGGATGACAGATTATACCAAGAAAGCTGCACGAGTTAGTGTGAAGAGGGGTGCTTAGATGTTACGCTCGCCATATAAGACGCACGGAAAATGAAGGTGCGCTTTCTCTGTTGAGGCAACCGCTGAACTGAACGATAAAATTGTTCCATTTAAAAGCGAGAGTTAAGTTAGGTAACATCCGACTAACCTATCTGCCATTCATCTGTATCTCCTTAAGCTAATCGAACAAGATTTCGCATTAAGGCTCCTAATTTCTTTACAAAAATTGCCAGAGATAGAAAGGCCAAGAGACGTTAGGAAAGTTGAACCACGAACTTTACAAATCTGTAACAGTGAAATTAAAAGAGGCATAAGAATTTTTTTTAAACGTTCTCCTATAGCTCCAGTTATACTTTGAACAAAATTTATGTACTCTATGTCGCCCTCTAATGTGGCAACAATTTGCGAATAGTAATTTTCCAAGATTTCCATGTACTGGCTAATGATGTTACATAATCTGTAAACAAATATGATATTTATGTTCGCTTCAGACACTTTGATATGTCAATTTTCGAAATCGCGCCGTCTGTTTTTGGTGCGTAGTTGCAAAGTGCTTCATGTCACCGGAACGCGCGATCGGACTTTGTTCGCGGAATGCGTAGTGTTCAAAGAATGTAACGCGATAATGCGGCCATTTGACCTTCGCTGTGTTCTGCAAAGCACTGAAATCAACCCGCATTAGACGTAAAGCAAAAACGTGAAATTAATAAGCTGACAAACACCTGCTGTCGCTATAATCTGACCGAAGCTTTCCAGCCAAACGAACTCAAAGTGCGGAATGCTTCCAAGGCCGCGCGCTCGCGCTATCGCATTTAGCTAGTTGACTGCACATTGTATAGCATGTCTACCAGGTGTGTGTATATATATATTTAGAGAGAGAGAGAGAGAAGTCATAAGGGAAAGGCAGAGGGTTAACCGTGCTGAGCGGTAGGCTACCCTGCACAGCGTGAACGTGCTATGTCTATGCTTTCTCCGCACGCTAGGCTACCTGGTCTGCAATGCAGTAAGTATGGAAAGCTTGAGCTCACGGTGCCTATACACAGGTGGTTCCGACAACTAAAGAAACGTCCGGCTGGTATTCAATTCATAATTGCCGTTGAAGCCGATGGTTTGGAATGCGCCTTTCATACAACGAGCTTCTTCATTGCTCTCACTTTTTGTTTCCTGATCGATGACAGCCGCGCCCAGCCTTCGTTCAATCTCGGCTAAGCTCTCTCCGCCGCTGTTACGTATTTCGGCGGCAAAAGCAGCGCCTGGCTTGCCTGCCGCAGAACCTTGTCTGGAACGTGCGATGACCGCCGATGGAAAACATTTATTCTCAGTCAGGCGTGCACCATTGCCTGCGCACGCATGTGTACCGTGTTTTTCGGTCAGCAGTTGGCACGCAGTGTACATTTCGCACAATAGTGAGAGCTTTGGATCAAACTCTGTCCCCTAAGGAGTTAATATCTCTTGCAGAGATCATTCCGTTGGGTTAATTTGCACGCCAGAAAACTACAAAGTACGGGATGTCATTGTCTTTTTTGAAGTATCGAAGGCAGTGTTTCAGACCTTAGGCATATTTAGGTGAGAATAGCACTCCTGAAAACTTAAACCATCTATGTGGAGGCTGTCAGAACCGTATCGAATTGGGCCGGCTATGAAACCTGAAGTGAAGAGTACAAGAAAAAAAAATCAAAATAAAAGGAAAAGAAGTCATATGAAATTGAATAAACACAGCACCATTTGTCTGTGCCTCAAGTGGCCAAAATTAATCCGCAGCCTTCCACTGCGCCGTACTTCGTAACCCGGTGTGCAGTCCTGGAATTCCCTATTGAAAATCTAGGATATGTGCATATTCTCGTTCGCGTCATTAGAGAGCTTTAGTTTAGGGGACGCAAGCCGCTTGCGTCCCCTAAACTAAAACTTTCTAGCGTCTTCTGCTATGTTTCCTTCACGCCAAAGTCCGTGCTCACGCACGCTCAGATATATATATAGCGCGAACGAAACATATACACGAACTTCGAGCGTACACCGGAAACTGCGGCACCTCGGCTCGCGCCGTTCGCCTCGGGTCTCGTTCGAGCGGCGTGCGTGTGCGGTGTGCACCGCACCGGAGCGGGCGTGCTTTGGCGTGCGGCGAATTGCGCCCGTTCGTCTGTGACCCGCGACCGACGCCGCCGGAGGCGGGACCGGAGCGTTTCAAGAGCGGCGGCGTTGTTTAACAGCGTTCGTTGTGCGTGCGTTACGCAGGCCGCGCGCTAGTCGCACCCGCAATGCGCGTTCCGATATGTATCGCGTCGCGGCTCGCAAAAAAGCCGGCGCGCGCCCCGCGACCGCTTCGGAAAGCGCACGAGTGCGACTTCCAGTGCGCCGGACTATGTAAGCTGGCGACGAAAGGTCGTTCAGAGCGGCGACGCGACCGAACGACCGCAGCGTGGCCGCATAAAGGAGCTGCACGGCACTTTCCCATTTAAAACAGCGCCAAAAAACACGGGCAAGGGAGAACACAGGACAAGCGCTGTCTGCCAACAACACCTTTATTGAAGCCTGCGCAAATATATACAATTCGCAAAGGGCATAAAGAGAGTAAAAGAAGAAAGGGAAGGAGAGTCGTCGTCGGTCAACTCCTGCTGCTGCGCATGCCTCAATAACATTGACAAGACATTGACAAATGATAGCGCTCGTCCTGTGTCCTCCCTTGTCCGTGTTTTTCGGCGCTGTTTTAAATATGAATGATCCGTACCAACTAGCTCGCACCCAAACCCTTCTGAGACTGCACGCGTCACGTTGCTTCGTGGCTATAATAATCGGCAAGCAAGAGGTTCGGAGAAACAACGTGTGCATGAGCTCAGCGGTGTTAGAAAGTGTTTGAACATATTCGTTTCCCCTTACATCCAAGTCACATTCTATATTGGAGTGAACACTTTTACCTATAGCGCCTACCTTTAAGCCTATTGCTCGTCTTTCCAAGTGAAGTCTTGAAAATTTGATATAAACGCGCAGGAAGCCGTGCCCGAGTGTTATAATGCCGATGCGAGTAATTCACGAGGCAGCAATATGGCAGGTGCGGAAATAGGTACGAGAATTCGTGACACGTATTAAACTGCCAACGCAGAATCAAACTGGACACCACGAGGGGACACAGACGACCGCAAATTATCTATACCGAAACCGCGCAACCGACGAACCGCACAACAAACCCCATAATTATTGGCGAGGTAAACGCAAAATTATTGCCGCGCATGCGTGCCGCGGCAATACATAATGCTGTTTTGTGTAAGCCCTGCGTTAGGAAAATTTCGATTGTAGTCCAGCGTTTGTGATCCCGCTTAATTTAGCGCTGGTATCATGAATAAACAATCCAGTAGCCAACTAGCCCGCTTAACAGCATTGTATACTGGCAGACATAAGAATCAGTGAAGACAGGATATGTTATAATGTCCGCGAATAAAATGCACCACGTATACTTCAAAGCGTTGTGCTGTGAAGCAAACGAAGCGATTACTGGAGCAGAGGCTGTGTCTGAAAGTCCACTGCCGCTCAGAGGAGACGCAAGCAGCAAACTCTTCGATGCGTTACGTTGAATCCAGCTACGGCTCTCACGTGACTGTTTGTTTTGCAGCGCACAGCCGCAACACTATATCTACAGCCACAAGTCTGCAGACGTCTGTACATGTTATACAACTAGATTACGATAGCATGCATAGGACCGCATCTCTGCATCATGCATCGAAAGGTAAAGAAGATGAAACTAGAAGACAGGAATACAGCCTTGACAAAAATAAATATAAAAAATAAACAGCGTGTCGGATGATTAGTATTTCGTACAAAGTACAAAGGCATGATACTGTGACGGTCAGGTGATTTAGTGTAATGGATATGTCAGTCGTTATCGGCAGCTGTAAACACTATACTGCGACGGTGGAAAGTAAGTGCGAAAAACAGTGGCGGATGTTTGTCACACTTGAAACAAAGCTCATTCGGCTGGCATGTCCTAGCCTTTAGGATAAGCCTAAGCTTTCTTCGGGCCCGACACTAAGCCTGCTATCTAATCTTCGCAACAGAACAACATTCACTCATGGTCGTTGCAGGTGTTATTCCTAGTTGTAAACGTCAGTTGCCCTAAGGTCAAGATCATTATGCATCCAAACGCAGATAAAGTGCGATGACATCGCGCCACACGCGCAGTGTCCTCGGCTGAGATGCTGAACAAAACGACTCTAAAGCGGTCGATAAGGTTACGAACGAGGAAACGGAGTTCTCGTTTTGTTTTGCTTTCTTTGTTTCCAAGCACAGTAGGATTGCATTGTCGCCGCACTGGCACGAACATAAGATTAAACTATACGAACAGTGACACTGCGAAAGGAAACAAAGTATTAGTTTAGTATGTTAGTAGCGATGTAACGATAACGTGATTGTGTTACATGTTTGAAGCTTGCATTGCAACATCTGTAATTATTTGTTTCGAACGCACTTGTGTTCGAAGACACCGCCGTTTATTGGAGCTGTGCTCGTGCAACGTTCACAATTATCGCGCCTTGCGATGCTAGGATATGCGGGAATGTATCCTACGTATGTGTGTATGTGAAATGATATTATAGACGTAGCAGCGGCCATAAAGGCACCGCTTGGTTACTTAGAAGAGGCCGGATTGTGCAACAAATTTGGGTTATGTGACACCAAGCACTGTGTGTCCTTGAATGTTTCTATGTCTGACACTGAGTGTGACAACGCGGCGCGTTGACAGACTGTTTGACGGCGTACACGTTGACTTTTGTTTTCATACTTACCTTAAGGTAAGTATGAAAAATAGTAAATAATTATTTACTATTTTTCTCTCTCATATTTCGTACCTCTTTTCCCCTTCCTCAGTACAGTGTAGCCAACTGGACATATCCTCTGGTTACCCTCCCTACCTTTCTTTTGACTTTGCGTTCCGTGTATTTCCTTTCTTTTTGTTCTCGTTTACTGCACGATGAGGCGTAACTGACGTCACTGAAATCTGCTGGCATCTACTGTGAATTCGTGTAATTTTCAAAAGACGACTCAATGAAATACGAAGAGAGAGAAAGCGAGTTACAGCAGCTCACCTGCGGCGCCTGAGCGTTCGGCTTTCCCGCGCTGACGGAAGACGCCGGTCGCGCACCCAGCAGAGACGCGGCGAGGAACGTCAGGAGCACGTCAATCACACACGCGCACAACCTCATCGCGCAGTCTGGGCGACGTCGACGATCGGGCGCCGCCTGCAATCACACTCTCAGTCACACTTTCACGAACCAATCACACTCGAACAGCGAGCCATCAAATCCTTCTTTTCGTCTGCGAAAAAAAAAAAAATAATAAAAGAGTAAATTTCCGGTCCCCCGGCAGAAGTGAGGCGGAAGGTGCTACGCGGTGAAGCGAAACCACGGTCAGAGAGGATGCGGAGCCGAGTCCCGGCAGCCACTTCGAAGGTAATCGCCAACTTTTGCTTTCCGTCTGAGACGCGTCCTTTGGTTTCGTCGGGGCGACTTCTAGTCACTGTGCGCTGCCGTCGGCCAGCGAAACACGAACGCACGCGCGGCGACAAAACACGACGGGCAGTGACAGAGACCGCAGGATGCATCAGCGGTCATCGCGGTAACGTGTTGCCGCAACTAGATGACGCTGTCACGACCCATCAGTCGGTGATCAATCATGCATCGGCTTCGAGAGACGAGCGTGCGCGACCGTCGTCGAGGCGGCGGAAGAGTTAGGTTCACCAACGCGGCCGGTCGTGGTCGGCAAACTGTACCGGCGTGGTGTTTTGGCAGCGCGTCGTCGGCCCTAGCACGACTCGCCGGCTACACTCACGCCAGACCGACTGCGCCCGTTTCGTCGACGGCGCTGACACAAACGCCGAACCGACCAAACGGCGCGCACTCTTTCTTTAACCCTTGCGGCTGAGCGCGCGGTGTGGTCGAGGAGGAGAGAAAAAAACCTCTCCTCCTAACTCCCTTTTCCCGAGCGTCGCGCTGACAGAGCCCTCCTCTCTTACTCCCTCCCTCTGCTCTCACCGGAGTCAAAAGAAGGTCACAAGCCGCGAGAAAGACGCCGCTTCCTGGCGAGAGAAACGTCGGTGCGGTGAAGCCCGCTTTACGTTCACCGCCTGTGAACTCTTTTTGGCTGAACCGCTTTCACCGAAAAGCAAGATGTTTCGACGAGACCACTTTCTCATCAAGCTTCCGTAGATTTTTTTACGCAATGCGGGAACCATGGAAGGGCTCGAAAGCGCTCACTGGTGACGTGCATTTTATTTTTTATTTCAGATAGTTCAGAAATTCAATACCAAATGTTTGCACGCACTGTATGTCCCCATAGCCAATGGCTAATGGTAGGGCCATTTACAAAGGTGTAATTGGCGGTAATCTAAGTAAATAACGCATGATATGCGTATATGGTCAATTAGCAACAAAGATGCATTCAGGAATAGAAATACACGCGAACTTACATTATAACATTGATGGAGAGTAGTCAATCAGCAAGCGAAAGGTCGCTCTCAATTAGAGTGAAGAAGTTACAATACCAATTATTTGAAGGTGAACGCCTTAGATCTCAATCTTTCAAGGTCGCGTTGTGAGGTGCACAAAATCAGAGCGCTCGTGCTACTGCTCGCGCATTCGTCGTCGTCTTTCACATCGCTTCGTGCACATCGCGGCCACATCGATGCCACTAATTTTACCTAAAAAAGGCACAGTTAATCGGAGGGCTCGTGCCACTGCTCGCGCATTCGTCGTTTTCTTCTATAGCGATGCTGCTAACCACGCCAAAGAAGATAGTTAATCGGAGCGATCGTGCCACTGCTCGCGCATTCGTCGTCGTCTTCTTCCACATCGCTGCCACGATGCATGCCGCTTATCACGCCCAAAAAGAGGCACAGTTAATCGGAGCGGCTGTGCCACTGCTCGCACATTCGTCGTCGTCTTCTTTCACATCGCTTCTCCACATCGCTGCCACATAGATGCCGCTAATAACAACAGAAAGAGGCACAGTTTTTTAAAAGAGTTAATTAAGGCACTCGAACCCACGACCTTTGGTGGGAGCCGAACCCATGACATTTGGTGTTAATTAGGGCGAAATTTATTAAAGCAAGTTAATTAATATAGATTTAGTTAAGGGACTCGTACATACGACCTTTGGTGGCAATCGAACCCACGACCTTTGGTGTTGATTAAGGCGAAGTTGATTAAGCTACACTTTTTAAGGTAGCTTTAATTAAGGCACTTGAACCCACGACCTTTAGTGGGAGAAAACAAGTAATAACGGATTGAAATGAGAATGTCAAGTAATTTAATGGATGTCTCTTGAGCGCGCAGGCTTTCGCTTTCACCCTCTTTGGCGTATGCTAAAGTGACTGTAAATTTTTTATAACCGCGACAGGGAATTGACAGAGTTCGTGTTTTGAACGGAAGTTGAAGAGGTCGGCGTTGATACATCATCTAAATGCTGCGCCGCATAAGTAATTCGAGAAATACGCCGCGACACAGTCTGTGACAGACACTTTCGGGACGGGCATTCACCGCACGCGCACACTCAAACCCAATTGCAACGTCTGATTTGGACATAGGATCCTTTGGAGCGCCAGAAATAGCTTCGCCGCACGTATTGCACTCGCAGAGTTTGTCCGCAGAATTAACACATCTCGTAGTCGAAGGCATCGTAATGCACCGACTCTTCATTGAGGAGGATTTGTATTTATTTACAACTTTATATCAAGTTCATTGTATTTTTTGTGTGTATGTATAGCGTGTTTCTTTCATACCAAGTGATTTTGCAATGTTCTGATTATATTTATTTACCTATATTTCCACTGTCCTCTAGCGTAGCGTTTTGTTGCTGTTTTTTCTTTTTTTTTGCAATATTGCGATAGCAGGCTAGCCAAACACCCCATACTGTGGCAGTTAATAAAAAGACAAAGTAGCCGAGGCTCGCAACATTAGTTTAGAACAACGAACAGAAACTGTATACGACGCGATTAGCAGCTGGCAGGCACAAAACATGCTCCGGAACACAGGAACGTAGCACAAAGCGTAGTGAATTTTATGGCAAATAATTTCCGTTGTATACTACAGTAGACCCCGAAAAACTACTATACTACTCCTATAATATACAGACCCTGCGAAGACAGTTGCTAAATATAGAAAGGCCCATGAAATAATTTCCCGGAAGAAAGCCTTTGGAGGAGGAGAGCTTCGACAGAAACAGGATAACGTTTGAGTAGCACCAGCTCCAGCCGACCTGCTCGTCCCTTTCGTGTAAATAAATTCACATGCTCGCAACGGACCAGGAAAAAGTCGTTGGAAGGACTCTGTGGTGAAAGAAAAGAAAAGAAACATTTATGAAGCAAGAAAGCTTTAGCTGCAACTCAAAATTTTACTCCGATACAAACTAGAACGACCTACAGAACGCCGGTCAGACGTTTTGAGCGACACCAACTTTGAGAGCAAGCGATCATCCAACGAACACGGCAGCGTAATCCACTCACCAGAGAAAGCGAATTTGTTCGGAATCATTTAGGCTTCTCTTGAAGTGCGTCACACAATAGCAGTCAGCGTTCTAGAGAAACTGGATTGTTTCTCGGCATAGTCAATCTTGTTCCTTTTCTTTTCTGTCACAAACGAAACGTAAAGATTCCATAGAAGCGTATGGTCTAACGACACGACGTAGATAAAAGGGAGAGCGATTGGTACCTTTGAATCAGCGTTTTGGTCGTGTTCAGTTCGTAAAATTAAAAAGAAGACAGGAGACTGCAGCCATTCCTTCGTCTATGAGCTAATTTACTTCAGCGAAAGCATTCTCCCACAGTGATTTCCTGTACCTCATTTGTTTGTGTGTTTTTTTCTTATTTCTTCCTCAAATATTAGCGTTCATCAACTACGGGGAATTGGACAAGAACCCAGCGGCTATAGAGCGGTTTGTTAAAGGGGAGGGCGAAGTCATATGAAAACTTACAACTTAAAGTAAGAATTAAAAAAAGGAATGTTTCTTATAATATTTGAAACGTAGAACAGAAAGAACAGTGTGGGTTAGATACATTACTACCTTTTCTTCTTTGTGATGTGCGCAACTTCCTTTGTGGAATTCGAACTACGTGCATGGACAGACTGTAGCACTCTCGGACTGCCACTTTATGAATAGGCAAAATTTGTTTGCTTAAAATGAGTAGCTTTCTATAAACTTTGACTGTCTTTAGCACGTGAAAGAGCGGCAGAGGTTAACTAATGATCTTACCCGCCTCTACACCCAACCGTTTGTGAGAGTAACTAATATGGCGTGGCTGCAGATCTCGTTTGCAAGTTATTCAGGCCATACTTCTTTTTTTATAAAAGTACTGGCTTTCGTCTCTCGGCTTTGAGTAGACTTGCTTGTTATGCGTTTTGCATCTTCTTTCTGTCGTCATCGTCACTCATCCTGCTCCTCTTTCTTTACCTCTTCCTCCAAAGCAGAGCAGCTGGCTAGAGGAATGGATCTCAGGCTGACCTCTCTGCCTTTCTCATCGTTAAGCTTCTCCCTCTCTTATTGACTCCGAGAGCACATTGGTTTCTTTCCGCTATATTTTATTTTCAAAGCGCTTGGCGCCCAATTCTAACCGAGACGAACGGGCTAACACTAGCTCGTGGCTACGGCTACAGTCTTGCATGCGGTCACTGAACTAAACACAAGCCCATCGGATCTGACGTCGCGCTTGATGGGCTATATTGACAGGTGAACGCTTCTCGACATTTGCATTTGTTACACCATTCATTTAAAGCATGATTATGGAATAAGGCAGACCTGCTTTCATTCATTCATTGCAACCAGCCACAATATGGCAATAAATACAAGCGTAAGGCTAAGAGTTACGAAAAGAGCCATGTATAGGTAAGCCAAGTGCGAGTTGCTTGTACTGAGGGAAAGTCAGGAAAGGAGATAGAGTTTCATTCTGCAACTGTCATGGTATGCATAACGAAACTTTTGTATGCTATAGTATCTATGTTATATTATTTATATAGGAACTAGTTCCGACGAGGCCTCCTCCAAGGCCCTTATCTATATTGAAAGTAGACACTGCAGTGGGGGTTGTTATCAAGCCACTCTTTCCAGGGCAGATAAGAAGGCGAGGGAATTATTATACACGGGAGCTGCAGGCACTAGACATGTCACTGGACAAGTAATTCTGGTGCCAAAGAGTGTATATGCGTCCGTGCCGCGTTCCGTCCTATCAGCTATACTTCAATTTTGTTGCACACTGTCTTCCATGAGCTTCTGGCACTTTGTCCCGTAATTTAGTCCTCTTATTTATCAGACTAAACCTTTATTGAAACAGTGACTCGTCACTCGAGATGGGAGCGATACTCCAGGAACCCTCTGGCCTGGATTTCCGGCTCTAAAATATTTTTTTCTGCTGTGATCTCGCCACGTCCTCTCACCCCATCTCGTTTCCTCTTGTTTTCAAATTCCTTCCTGCCTACCTTGCTGCTTTTATACTAACTCCCATAAACTTACCACAGAAGGTGAACGGAATTTTAACCACGTTATCGCGACCATGAGGTTACCGTGATCACGTTATCACGGTCTACACCCACGTACAACTTGACAACGGGATTGAACAAGGTTAGTAAATAGCGTTTCAAACTAAAAATGTTGACTCGTTTCTGATTAGGCGATGTTGTGTTAGGTCTTCTTGTAGTGCGAACATGAGTACTACAGGCCGTTTTGCCAGAATCGCAACGGCTGTTGGCGTCGTATAGCCACGTTTGACGCTGGGCGCTCTTCCCTTTCTTTCGTACAATTGAGCGTATACGATGTGTGCTCATACTGTCTGGTTGATGAGAAAAAGAAAGTGCCGAGGGGAACCTTAGATGCTGTCAAAAACTGCGATAGCTGGCCAGGCGACAGCGGTGACAGAGAGCATGACATCTCTGTCTGAAGACGGCATTCATATATATATATATACGCGTAGCGTACCTGCCTTGCGCGTCAGGAGATATTGCTCAGTTCACGTCGAGTTTGCGCCGAGTTTGCAGGAGTGACAGAGATTTCTCGCGTAATCATAGTCCAGAGATTAAGACTGCAGTGCTAGCGTATATGCAACTAAAAATCAAATCAGCGCAAGTCGACAAAGCCTGTTAATTGCTCTAAGCGCAGTCGACAAACAAGCGGCTCCACCGTACAGGAGCAAGGAGCGAGCGACACGGCAGGCAGCAATTGTGGGGTTCCCTGACATGACAGCCAATCACGTCGATCGCGACGCAGTGACGACCGGCATTGTTCGGTGGCAATTCCGGTGCGTGAGCGCCTACATGCCTGGGAGAGAGGACACGATACAAGCGCGGCAAGGATATGTTATAAACGCGCGAAAACGCGCAACATTTAAGACTTCTAAGAAGCAGAAATCGTCCGTCAACCAAAGGCCCGTCGCTCATGCCGGACAATGCATGCTGTTATTCTTAGCCAGCACCGCAAGCATCAAATATTCTTTGGCGGGCTGTTCATAGCCTTATCGTAGACGCCACGACGGCCGCATTTCGATGGGGGCGAAATTGGAAGACCCCTGTGTACTTAGGTTTAAGTGCACGTTAAGGAACTCCAGGTGGTCAAAATTCAAACTATACGGCGTGCCTACGGCGTCAAACTACGGCGTGCCTCATAATCAAATCGTGATTTTGGCACGTAAGACCCCATATATATATATATATATATATATATATATATATATATATATATATATATATATATATATATTAGCGAAGACTAGCTTTCAATGGGAGTATCAAATGTACCCAGCGTTGCAAGCCAGGTTCTAGATACAAATACATTAGTGTTGATTAGATTTTACTTAGAATTGTGTAGTTTTCCATGGTTGGTTTCGGATCAGTGCGCTTACATGTAATGTCATTGGCTTTTAACCGAATCTTTACGAAAACCGTGCCAAAATGTATAGGCTGTTCTAATGAGTTCCCGGGGATGCTGCCATATTGAATGGTAATGTGAAAGTTTTGTAACTATAATGTCAACGAATGATACACGCGCTCCGGTCAGAAAATACATTTAGTTGCAATGCAGTGAAATGAGGTTAAAAAGAAATAACATAGCTCCCTCGTATCGGTCCCAGAAGTGTGTGATTGGCTTCATTACGTCTCTGCATACAACAACTTATCACTCACATGAGACATTTTGCGCCGAAAACGCAGAATCATTAAAAGATTCTTTCTGCAGTGTGCTTTACTAAATGTGTGCAGCGTTGTGGAAGCTATGGAAGCAGCGTCAGCCGTTCAAGGATTGAGACGTTCTCTAACTTGCGCAGACTAGCAATGATCCATGATACAATAATCCATGATACAGTGCTAGCGTCTCTTATTCTGGTTCTGTCTCAATCCTTGAATGAGCGATATTTACATCTGACTATTGATCACATGGCATTAAGTACACCGGCTTTCTGTAGCATACCGACATTAAGCGACATTTGGTAAAAGCTAGGTTAAGTTAAGAGGGTGATGGTTTGGGCTACTTGGTTTTTATAAGTTAAGCTCAATTAAGCATCACATAATCACCCAAACTACTCCTAGAATCACAAAAAAATCACTTTTCTCCGAACACTTTCCCTCCGCCTTAAATTATTCCAACTTCCTTCCTTAGCTATGCGACGTTCGCTAAACGTTTGTGGTTGGCCAACGTCTTGGGTCTATTGCTGGCTACCCTGGTTACTCTAAATATATAAAACATCCTAGTTAGGCTTCGCTAGGGCCGGCTATCTCAAGATATTAAATACGTTACTAAAGATAGAACAAATAAGGCGAAAGCAAGAGGAAAATATCAATGAGCACTACACACACGCACGAACAAGTCATATGCACACGTCAGGGCACCAGCGCCGAAAGCACAGTTCACTATCTGGGACGATCACTCATCACATCGAAGTGTAGGAGTCCGCGCAAGCTAGTCGGCGCATGTAAACGCAGGTGTAATATACAATGTACACATTTACACAACTAGCTAATCGCGGGAAGGACAACACGGACGCAATATAAATGCGTTAAAAAATAAGCGCAATGTAGAGCAAACAAAAGATTAGCGTCACTTATAGGCAGTCGATCAAATTAAGTGTCCACGCGATTCTTTACTGGCCGCCGTCACTAGCCAACGTACTGGCTACCGACCATTAAAGGCCCTTTCTTTAATGAGCTGTGAGGAAGATTGCCAACCCAGTCCACGAAAACAGGACACCAACTGCAACTCGCCGCGTTAGCCCATGTAGCTATATGGCGTTACGCTGCTGAGCTCGAGGTCACGGGTTCGAACCCGGCCGTGGCGGCCGCATTCTTTATGTGAGTGGAATACAATAACGCTCGTGTGCCGCACGTGGGGTGCACGTTACTAAAGAACCCCAGGTGGCAAAAACAAAAAAAAATTAATCCGGAGCCCGCTCGCTACGGCGTGCCTCAAAGTGAAATTGTGATTTTGCCACGCGGGAAACCCCAGAATTTTCTAAATAATTTTAACTGCGGGACACTAACCGTAGCTCCCGCAACGGTGCACCGTTTTAGTTAAAGGAAACGCGTGGCTTTACGAACGTAACCGGGCGCGCATAGTCATCGATGAAATTTACAGCCAGCAGTTATCTGTCCCAGGTCAATACGAGGGACAATAGGTGCGGTGTAAAATGTGCCATCGACGCTTTCGTTGCGATTTTATTGGAGCGCTCGTAGTGCTGGCCAATAGTGTCTGTCACGTGTGCGT
The DNA here is from genome assembly GCF_023375885.2 of Dermacentor andersoni. NCBI lineage: Eukaryota > Metazoa > Arthropoda > Arachnida > Ixodida > Ixodidae > Dermacentor > Dermacentor andersoni. The sequence goes on along the minus strand of NC_092824.1, from coordinate 110,782,259 downwards.
CGATGGCTGCTAAGCGCTGCTCAGCGACTCTTTTGAGGTCGACGTTTCTCTCGGCGCTCTCCCCGTGCAAACTGCGTGTCGGTGTGCACCGAGAGACGTGGATTCGTTCGTATACTCGTAAATCACGCGTGCTATAAGTTTCCGTTCTCGCTTTTTGTTTTATTGGATCCGTTTCTTGCCGGTTTGTGAGGGAAGTACACACCCGCTATCACCGAAGAAAGAAAGAAAGAAAGAAACAAACAAGAAACAAAGAAAGAAAGAAAGAAAGAAAGAAAGAAGCGACAAAGAAATGTACGCTTTTTGAAGCTATTCACCGAACAATGCTGTTCCAAATACAGTCTGTCAATGTACTTACATTCTAAACAAGACCCCTTTTCCCAGTTTCTACCAACATGGTACAAAGAGAAAATAAAATACAACGTGCACCTCCCCCCTAAACAAATACCTTCCAAGTGGTAGCAAAAATACAAAGAAGCTCGAAAAGAAAGAATGTTGCGTTGTGAGAAAAATAGTGTTTTACGAGCGATAGCCTGCTTCAGGAGCTTCATTCAAGGTAATCGTGGTTTCCGTAAACCCTGCAGAATCATGTATAATAAGTAAACGTTGTGGATCGAAAGCCCACGTCTTGACCACTCGGAAACGCGAACTTTTTTTTTCTTTATTTATACCCGTTCTTCCTCCCCCCTCTCTCTCCTTCTTTCTTTCTTTCTTTCTTTGTCGATTAAGCATTCCACTGTTTTGCAGTGCGAAAGAACCAAAATACGCATGTGCTTACATCAGAAATTTGATCAATTCGCCGGATTAGGTTGCATAAAAACCCAGCTCGTCATTTAAGCGGGAGGGATGGGTAGGAGGTCACGCAAACATCAGTGTTTCACATACTCGTTGGGATCCCGTGGACCACATGCACCTAAAGTCATCATCATATCATTGAGCCTATTGTGTTAGGCGTCACTCGGCAACGGCTGGTGGATTTAGCACAGCCGCAGTAATCATTGCTGGGAATTTTTGTGGTTGACGTCGTCGTTGTTGTTCTCATTGTTGTTGGCGCACACATACGGCGCCGGCTGCTTGTTTCCTCAGGAAAAGATGGCACAGTTAAATGTATAGTTTTGCTGGTTGACTTAGTTTATGATACTGTAAATGTTTCCGGCTTCTATCATATAGTATCGTCCAGGAGGAGTAGAAGAACTGGGTATCGACGTCCCCAAGGCTGGATTGAGCGCTGTATAGCTAGGAGGGACGTCGCATACTGCAGAGTTCCGGGTCAGTACAGAGGCTTTAGTCTAGTCGCCGGCGAGAAAGTTTTAGACATACATACTTCTCAACACACGAAGTCTTCAGAACGGCGGTTCTCGCCGCTGTGTTTTCAGCACCCCGCAAGCCGAGAAGTGCGCTTTCGAAAAGGGCGTAGCTGAAGTCTCTCTTGCGGCGTTTCCTTTTTCTTTCTTTCTTTTTTTCGCCGGCGTCCGCAACACGCGACCACGGAGTCAGCGCGGCGACCTTGCTCCACAACACACGTGCGACCGGTTTTCTGGCTTTGTCTATCTGCTGTCTCACTACTCGGGGACAGAGGCTAAGCAGGACGTGTTACCGAGCACAACGCGCGCGGTGGTTATAACGGTCGTGGTTGCGTGGAATCGAGATCCGAAGACATTTCCTGCACCCGAGGACAGTGGGAATATGTAATTCAAAAAGAACAAAAACGAAAACAAAAAAAGCGGGTCGGGTTTTCGGTGCAGGCGTCAGGGCGCTCCAGGGGCGACTGCCATCGAATCCATATGTATTCACAGCGAGCCTCCTCCGTGATCTGGCCGAAATCTCACCGACGGAGCTGATCACTTGAGGACGTTGCTCGCGTAGGGCACGGTATACCCTCGTGGAACGTGACCTTTCTAAACAAGGAACGCGAAAATAACCTCGACATCGTGTTAAGCGGGAGAACGCCATATATCTACGGAGCCACCGAAAATAGAGCTACAGCTCACGCCTTCGTATTTCTCATAAAAGAACCTGCGTTCCCTCTGTAGCGCTTGAGGCTGCCTATTATGTCGTGGCACAAACGGAAGGCATGATTAAACCTGAAGCTTGCGCGGCGCAACATTCTAGAGGACAGGCCGCGGGCCGCCGAACGCCGCGTTTTTATTCATTGGCTTCTTTTGTACTCGGAACAAAATAATGCAACATCGTCTTGCATGTTACGGATATCCGATTAGAGTAGATAATTCTAGGAAAATGGGAGAGAAATCGGAGATGATCGTCATTTTTTCTTTTTTAATTCGCGCGCGATAACTTATATTTTCGATGTTTTGTGATTTTTCAAATATTGCCGACAAAACGAAAAAAATAACTATACGTAAAGGGTCTAAATACAATTTGCTGCGAATTTAGAATGTATGAAAGTGTGCACAGAAAATGTTCAAAAGAAACTCATGAAGACAAAAAAAGAAATTACCAAGAAAGGCCCAAGGAACGTTTGCTAATTCGTGTGTGGGCTTGCGCAGTTCCCATTAACAAATTTGTGTGACGTAGTTACTAAAAGTGGGGAAATAGAAAACCTTTTTATCTTTTTTAGTCTCGAATTCGGAACATCGCGCAAGCTGCGCAAGCCGCATTTTCCGCTTTGTCTCGGTTAAGATTTTTTTCATGTTGAAACTAGGGTATGCGCTGAGACAAACGCTCGGCTCCGATATGTGGAGGGATTTCGCTATCTGAAAAAAAAAAATGTATACTGGGTCCCCCTTCAGGCTGTCCTTCCTGAAAACACAGACGGACACCGTTTTCGGGGCAGAGCGCATACGCCAAACAAAACATTCGAGTGAAAAAAAAAAAAAAGAAACAGCAACGTCAAAATGAACAGCCGACCTGCTTATCTCTCCTCATTTGTGTCACTAACATTGCAGCCATTAGGCAAAATAAATGTGTACACACGTGCGCGGTCTCTATTTGTTTGTTTGTTTGTTTGCTTTCCCCTTCTTCATTGGCCTTTGTACCAACTGAGCAGGAGCGGGTTACCTCGAAATGCTGATGATACTTCGCCGAAAGCGCGCTTGTCTAGTCGCCCGCGTGACGCACCACTGCTCGCGAAAAGGCCCTAATCGTCCTTGTGCAACTTTTCGCGGAGCGGTCGCCGTGGCGCGCGGTCATCCCTTGATTGCCGTCAGAGAGACGAGCGCTCACGTGCGAGCGACTCGGCGCAATCCTCCTTCAGTGTGTCAGTGTTGCCTGTCACTGCACCATTGATGCGTGCGTGTGTGCGTGTCCGTGTTCTTTAACTGCACAGGTGGTGAGCGTTTGTGTGACTGCCTGTGCTTGCTTGCCTGCCGTGCTATCTTTCTTTTTTCTCTTTCTTTTCTTTTTTTCGTAACGTTTTTATTTGCACAAGAAAGTGATTCAAGTACCTTAAACGCTAGAAACACCTACGCAAAGCCCCGACGGGATTGCTGTACCTCGGCGTGTAAGTTCGCGAGCGCTGCTGCTTTGTTCGTGTGCGTGTGTGTGTGCGTGCGCGTTGCCAACACCAGCGCGGCGTCTCTCTGAGCAATGTGTCGCCGGCCGTTTGATGGCACGCACAATAAACGGCCGCGCCGCCGTGAAGTTAAGGACCCGTAAAACACTCCGCGGTGTCGCTGTCGACGTGAAAACTGTCCCGCATCAGTTGCAGTTGCGACCGGTATGTGTTGTAAGCGCGAGCAATCAGCGCGCAGTCGTTGGCAACCGGGCGATGTGGACACCGTGTGCGTGTGACGGCTTCTCTTCACCGGCGAAGCGCAGTTGACGCGAACGCTCAGCGCGGACGCCTGCACTCGTGTTATAAACGTCGATACTCGTAGTTTTACTTTTTCTTTTCTCCGATGCTTTTCTTGTTTTCGGTTGGCGATGCTGGAAAGGAGAAGCTTTTATTCTTATTTGTATTTCTTTTTTTTTTTTCTAATCTGGAGGTACTCTGCGGACTGAACTATACTACTCGTGATGAATTGGCGTCTTATTAATTGACGCAGCCTTCAGGCGGAAATTGTTCTTAATAAGTGGCTTCAATAGTCCGAGCCCAAGAAAGCGCTCTGCCGCTATAAACAGTGTTCCTCGATGAATATTGATGTATGTACACCAGGGTGTCTCTTTAGAGATATGCAGTCGCTTCGCTATTATTTGAAAACGCGGCAGCCGTTATATTACTATTAGTTACATGCGTCGTTCATACAGGTGTGCAATGTTTTTTTTACGTCAAGCACTGACTGAATATGCACGCGAATGGTATAGTTATATTAGCTTTGGTGTGGAAGCATAAAAGATAAATAGGGAAGCGGTTTGAAGGTAGACTCATTAATTGTGCTCATGGTCGCATGCATGCCTGTCAACTCTCCCGAATTTCCCGCGAAGTTTACGAATTTGGGTTCTTTTTACTATTTTAGCAAATCTGCGTCATCTATTACGAAAAATAAATCCTGTTCGCGAAAACAGCTTACCACGTCGGTCTCCGAACCTTCCTTTGGAAGCCTTCTGTTGATGTATCGACGCAATACGGGTAATTGCTTCGGGACAGTTTACACAGACAAGTTGCTGAGGCAGTAGAAACTTCCGCAACAGAAGAATCACTGAAGAAGTCACTGCGATGCGAAAACAATGTGTTGCTTCTCAGTCTTTGGTATTCCAAGTTTACTGCTGTTTATAACGAGTTACATCCTCGTTAAAAGAGTGCGTATGTATTCCTAAAAAAAGAAGGCCTCGTATCGGTGCAAGCTTTAGAGAAAAATACGTGCTATCACCGGCATATGTGGTGGTGCGATACCGGCCACCGGCGCGGGATGGAAAGCAGGGGAGAAAGGGAGAGGAAGCTTCGCTTTAAAACGGACCTCATATTCGCAATAAGCACATGAGATTACATACATGCACAAGCTTACCGCGTTATTTCTCGAAGAATAAAGATTTCTTTAATTGTTTGGTCTAAGACTCGCATCATCCCCCTTAAGGAAATACAATAACGTAAACGATAAAGAGACTGGTAGTAGAACAGCTTGCCAGCATATGCAGAAGGAGCTGTCGAAGACCTGAGGCTGCGCGCCATGTGACCGTACGAACAAAAGTTCGTTCCCGAATTATGGCTAGAGCATAGGAAAAACAAGTGGACCAGCGTCTTCGTTCTCTTAGGTCTGCAGCACGCGGAAGAGAATGTGTAGGGACCCGCCCGAAGACATTACCGTGTCTCATCGCCCAGACATATAACCGACTTCCAACCAGGCTATGCGTTCCAGTCATTACGTGCCGAGGCGTACGCAATGGCGAACCGTATGTAGTCTGCAATCTGTTCTTTAATCAGCCGTATACTGTTCCGCTTGTTGCCCGTAGAGTCCCGCACAATAGGCGCATCTTGGATGTGAACGGCCTAATGGCACCGATCGAAGAATCCACCGCGCCACACTTCGATCACGGTGGCCGATACGAATCGGGGCAATGAAGGGGAACGCCTCGCGAACGATTCTTCAACGGAGAAGAGTCTCGTGGCTACGCCTTCCGACAGCTATGCGCTCCAGTCAAAATCTGTGACGGTACATTACGTCATCGCTGGCAGACATGTGTCAGTCGTCGTGGTGGTACCGTTGATTGCACTGTAAGTTGAGATTGTCCCGATATTGATCATCCAGCGCGCAGTTTCTGTTTTGACGTGCTTCGATTCCGAAATCGAAAATCACTACTCTTTTAAACCGTCTACCTCCACTGATGACGTAGAAATTCCAAAACGAACGCTCTCTCTCTCTCTCTCTCTCTCTCTCTCTCTCTCTCTCTCTCTCTCTCTCTCTCTCTCTGACTCTCTCTCTCTCTCTCTCTCTCTCTCTCTCTCTCTCTCTCTCTCTGTGTGTGTGTGTGTGTGTCTGTGTCTTAGCGTTATTTTTATCTTTCTTTTTTTTCCTTTTTTCTTTTTACCTTCTTTTAGCTTTTGTTTGTTTTAGAGTGCGTCGCTAAAATTTCGTTAACAATAACGCGTACAACCTTGCGGCGAGAGTGAAGGAAAAGATGCATTGTGATCACATACTCGAGGTCAAGAAGCGAACCTACGGCCACCAAACAGCACGAACGTGGTGAACTCTGGATGCCTGATTTGGTTGCTCCAGGTGATCACTTTCCATTTCACATGATTAACTCTTCTGTGCATTTAGCACGTCTGCGGGCGTAACTGAAACTGTAATTTCTATATTGAAGCGCTTTTATTTGTGAAACCCTAGAGTTTGTTGACGCCACTAAGCGCTCGAAGTCAGTGCGCAGCACCAGGTGCCAGTTTGTCAATTGATGCTATAGTAGCCGTACGTACTTTTCTGCAAAAGGATGGACACGACGAGCGTTTGCGAGACTAGGGATTCCCTGTAGCCTGTAACGCACCTTTACCGGTCCTACGCTGTGCAGTTCAAGAACTAAAGCTCTGCTCACCACAGCATTACGGACAGACGGATTCACTTGGATACCCACTACAAGTCATAGCCAGCCAGTTTCTGACGAAGACTGCGTCGGACAAGGAATAATTGATATTTTAGGCGCAGTTCTGGTTGCCTTGCGGTGGCTTGTGAAAAGGCGAATAAGTTACACGACGGTGTGACAGCCAGAGGTGTGGAATGGTAACTCCGGAGTTGGCATGATTCTGGAATAATTTGTCATTTCGAACATTCAGAGTGGAATGGGAATGGGAACCCGAGATTCCGGAATGGAGGTCTAATGGAGTGAACACATAGTCCTGAGTGCTAAATGTTAATTTCATGCGAGACTGGAATACCGGTAAGTTTGCCAGTAAGGCTATGTAGATAATACTTCGCCAATTTAGTACAAGGAAGGAAGGAAAAAAGTGGAAAAGGAAGGCAGGGAGGTTAACCAGTTTAGCCTAACCGGTTTGCTACCCTACACATGAGAGCGGGAGTAAAGTAAAGAGAAAAGCAGGAACAAGGATACACTGCAGGCACACTATTAATTCAAGGAAGAGAAAAGAAAGCTCCCGAAAAAGAATAGTGGTCCCAGTTCTTTTCCCTTACTGCATGAACCGTGTGAGTGCGAAAACATTGAAAAAAGAAACACGTGACGAACGGGAAGCCAAGTCAGTTGCTTCTGTGAAAGAGAGGACGACGAGATGAGCTCGTTAGAACAGCCGCTTACCTAAAAGAAGAAACTGGGAAGACTGTAACGACGTGTCATAAGCAGTCGCTTCCACGCCACCCTGGAGCTCGCACCTACCAAGGTCGTTCACACCAGTGAACGACTGTAAAAGGGCCGGACCTACTGCGGTAACCCGACTACAGACATCCGTGTCGAACTTCGTCATTGTGTGCGCAGTTGCAGGGACGTTTCCGAAGCTTACAGGAATAAAACGGATACAGATTTGCACATCCCGGTGTACACACCCGTCGACTGGCGCAAGTGTAAACGTACACTGACGGTATTGCTCTGGGCGCGCCAACTTTTACAGCAGCTGTCCAGTCGTTCCAGCCGCGCAGTCTTGTTTTCAGAAAAGGTCCCGCGGAAATCCGGTATTACGTTGTCAGTGACGCTGCGGTGCGTCGTATTGCCTTTTATCTATCTGCGAATATGGTGGTGTGGCGTGTCGTCATCGCCTAGAGTTCATCTATACACACTTTGCACCTGCCAGAGGGCGTCACGACGCTCTCGTTTATCACCTCAGCGTCACCGACACCAGCCGTTTAGGGATGTGCACAAAATGAGGCGGCCTTCCGAACAACAAAGACGCTCATTTCATCGTTCGTCTGAGTGTTATGCACCTTATTGCGGCTCGAGGTGGCGTTAGGGCAAGGAATGCGCCAAGCCCATCGACGAATACGTCCAGTAGTAGGAATGAAGGAAAAAGGGTTTATTCGACATTATACGGCTCCATGGAGTTACGGAAGCGCACTCCATGCGGGAGCAAGTTAAACGTCCGAGTTCACATCAGGACACGTCGACCCCTCTGCACAAAAAAGAATCCGCTTTTAATACCGTCGTCTTCCCTAGGCGACTCGACTATGGAATCTAATGACTATATCGCAGCCGATCACAATCGTCGAATCGGTTGTGATACCACGCCCATGCTATCGCAACGCTCCGCAGTATCCCCGTCACCGAGGCATCCCCCCTCCCATTCCCCCCTCCGATAGCATGGGATATGTGGAAGGATAGCACCCTGGTAATCCAAGGTCGGTGCCGTTCTTCAGTAGCATTTGACGTCGGCCCTTCTCATCATTAGTTCAAGCTGTCAAGTAGTGTGTGTGTGTGGGGGGGGGTCTTTTGTGGACCCGTCGGCAGTCGGTGTCAACGCTGCGTTGACTTCTTGGTAGGCGCTGATGGATCGGTGGAGGTTGCCTCGTTGCAAACGTCTAATGAACGCCTTGGGCCGTGTTCAGACGTAACAACCTATAGCTTTGCAGAGCTGAAGTTCGTTAATTTTCTCTTTTATTATTTCGATCGCAAGAATACCGAGTCGTGCGGAAGTTGTGCACTTGGACATATTCAGCTCACCAGCCCTCTTGAGTAATAAGTGAGTGGAGATGTCACGGCGATCGTTTATAGCTTCCCTCCCATTTTGTTTCCACCGCTCGGTAGGCTCGCGGTTGACATCGAAAAAAAGGCGAAGTCTTCTTGGGCACATTAGTATGCAATGCAGTTTGTTGTTTAGACTGCACTACCCTCGGGATCGGCACACATTTATATTGTGCACCGTCTGCGGGATTGGCCCAAATATTTCGTTGAGTAAAGCCACACTTCCGGTTCCGGTTTCAGGCTCGCGGAGTTTGAACGAGCGCATCTGGGCTTCAGTTCGGCTTTTTCGCGCTAATTACGCGTTGTTGCTGCTCCATGCATAGCCTTACGCTAACTTGGTGCACCTTTTTCATTACGAGCTGTATTTCGATGCCTTTTCGGCTGTCCTCCTTTCACTACAGCAGGCCTCACATCGCCTTATTTTGGCTAAAGTGGTCACAAAGTGGCAACCAGATACTCAGATTCCACGAACCCCAAATAGATATGAAGCCGCCACAGAAGACGTTGTCTTCCAAAAACGTTTGCGCAATGGCTGCCGTCGACTTGGCAGCGACCACAGTTGGTTGGCTATAGCAATTACGAAACTACTCACAGGGGAACATTTTCGTGCGGCTAGTTGCTTCATACTTGAACGCTTTAGACTATTGAGCAAGAGCACCAATACAGGAGTTCCGCACTTCGTCCTGTAGTGTTGCGTGTCTCTTAGTCATCGTGATTTTGCAAAGCAGCTTTGCCCACAGCATTGTAGCGACGTTTGTGGAGCGTTTGTTGAACGTGGACGTAATGTGAAAAAGAGATGCGTCGGGCAAGACTGGGAAGCTGTTTGAATGTTATATTAAGGAGGCACTGCAATATCGGCAAAACTGCTATATTGGATAATCTTGCACTTCACTGCTGCATGCGAGTGTGGTTGCGCATCTTCCTTTCATGAACATACGCTGGTGAAGAAGCATCCGGATGAGCTAACCAGAGAGACATAAGAAGATATTAAAATAGAACGGTGCAAAGACTGAATGTGTCAGTAAACCTTCAAAGTTCCGCTCTGGAAAAGAAACCTTTACAGAGCATTGTTAATTGTAGATCGCGATAATGAAGCCTCGTAATCGTTATATAAATAGGCCGATCTTCGAATAAAGATTTAGTTGAAAGTCAGCGCTGAATGTACTTACAGTGCGTTTGTGTGTCACCTTGTCCCGTTGTCGCGTGCTGCATGTTATTCGCCGACTTTCAAGATTTCTCAAACTGGTACGATGACTGGTCTAAATTAGGAACGTTGGAAATTCTAACCTCTACAACAAGAAAGCCAGGAAAATACGCACTGCCAGCTGTCGGTGGCGATATCATGTGTTTCATATCGATACCTATGGCCGAGCTACAGCGCTGTACTATTCTGTATACTTATTGCCCTTCGGGGCAGGCGGCCTCGTTGTAGGATCCCAAAAGCTGCATGCTTCACATGAAATATCATTGCTTAAAAGCGATGCTTTGCAAGGAAACGTGTTCGCTTCGGCCATTTGGTCGGGATCCATAACATAAATTTCAATAGATTAAGCGCCAAAAGTGACGGCACACAAGAAGAAATACAAGACAAGGCGCTACTTGCAACTGTATGGTTGCAACTTGCAACCATAACATAAACTTCTGACACGAATTTTCAAGCCGACGTCATCTCGCGAACCACTTTACAAGTATTTGTTCAAGCCTTCCACGAGCGTATCAGAATTGTATATATGCTAAAGCATGATTTTATTTTTGTATGTTAAATATTTTGCAGCCTTTAAAAGTTTAAAAGCTGCACGTCAGTGTGATGGCTTACGGAAAGGTGAAAAACAGCATGACGTTGCGCATGTTTCTGCAACGCATATTTTACGTGCCAGCGTCACAAGCGACCAGCGTTGCGCTGTGCCGCCGCGGGCCTTGTACTAGAGGTCACATGACTGAAAGCTTCGGGTCACCCCTGTCACCCCGCGCTTAACTACGTCGCGATGCATTGAATGCACTGTAGCGCATGTGAGTATTCTATTTCCTCACCGTGCAAGTGGTGTGTAGCTGCAATTTCGTGTTCTAAAAGGTGTAGCGGAAGATTGGGCTTGTCGTTATTATACACTGCTGTGACTAAAGTGGAAACATAACGTACCGGACCGGATTACAGGGCGCTGGATGGGTGATGTTCGATACTGGTTTATTTATTTGTTAATTAAAGTGCCATGTATGCATGTACGCATGCGTTCGCGTATTTGTATGTATGTATGTATGTATGTATGTATGTATGTATGTATGTATGTATGTATGTATGTATGTGTGTATGTATGTATGTGTGTCTGTGTGTATGTGTGTGTGTATGTATGTATGTATGTATGTATGTATGTATGTATGTATGTATGTATGTATGTATGTATGTATGTATGTATGTATGTATGTATGTATGTATATTACGCGTCTGTGTGTTTTATTTAGTCACAATACACTCACAACAGCTTCCAAAATGAAGGATAAGTAAAACGGGCTTCTCCTTACAAAGCCTGTTATTGTGGAGAAGCCAGATTTGACGAAGCTATGCAGGCACGTACAAAGGCAGCTTTTGAGGCGTCCGGCGAGCGCTATGTACAATCATATGCAAAGGAAAGGATAACACATAGAATACCAGGATTCTGTCAAAATGGTAGCAAGCACTTTGCTGTCGTTTACAGGAGCACGCGTTTTAGTAACTGCTTTAGGAGCTGTCAGTACATGTTGGGCGCGGTTATGGTACGCATTACGAAACGACCATCGCGTTCTCATTGTCATTATTAGGCTTCAGTAGCACTTAAGTTCGAGACAGCTTTTCGATTAAGTACAAGGCTACTCTCGGACGGACTACAAAGTACTACTAATAATAAATTATGGGCTTTTCTTTCTTGCCAAAACCACGATAAGATTATGAGACACGCCGTAGTGGGGGACTTGAGAATAATTGTGACCACCTGGCGTTCATTGCACGGTATACAGGCGTTCTTGCATTTCGCCCCCATCGATATGCGGCCGCCGCGGCCGGGATTTGATCCCGCGACCTTGGGCGTAGCAGCGCAACGACGAAGGCACTGCGCCACCACTATGGGTAGCGCCAAAGTACGTGAGACCGCGTTTCCTACAGTTGCCGTATAAAGAGGCGCAAATTAACATATATGTTAATTCATATAATCTTATAGCGATAGCGTATTTATCTACATAGAGCTAGAGGAAGCGTTCGGTAGAAAAGAGGTTGAAATCATCAAACCTTATCCTCTGCGTGCACTGCAGCGTTGTGCGTGACATGGCTGTCGGTCACGCAGCCGTGATAGAGCGTCAATAGGGAGTTTTAGGTTTTGCTTACTCCAACGGGGTTCGGGCACACAAAAGTTAAATTTTTAACACAAATTAAACACAAAGGGACCTTAACACAAAGGGACCTTTGCGTGCGCAAAGCGCCACGGCCGCCTTGCGCTATTTGGTACTCCTTTGGGATTCTTTTGCATACTTCCTTGCGATCTTTTCTGAGACCGAAGGTTTGCGACAGAAACATTGCGTAGGTAATATCTAAACCTCCCTAATGACGTGCGCAACGTAAACGTTGTCGACGGCCTCGAATGTACGATGTACGCCGGCGAAATTACAATTTGTATTTTGCCCTTATAGGCAGCCACGATAAAGCAGCCCAACAAGATCGGCGTCACTGACACGCTCTTTAGGTCCGCATGGGCTACAATCCTGGCCTGCATATCGACTGTCGTAGCTATAACATGCTATCTATACTTCGAGGAATACCATCGTTGCAAGATCGCACTATATTCTCATCTCACTTATCATTGAGGATGTCTTGCCTTTTATACTTTTGTCTCACTTCACACAGAGAGCGCAGGGCTTACAGAATGAAGCACGACAGGCAATCCTAAACTATAGAACACACAATAAGCGCTACTACTAAAAAGTGCGACGTCACGCCGCTGCGCGTAACATCGCTAAAGTGGCCTGAACTCTGATCGAAGCACAACCAAAAATACGCTCATGTAACACGAAACTGGAGACAGCAAAAACAAAAGTGCGCGTATTACTTAGGCCCAAACTGACGCGCATCATTCCGTGCAACAAGAACGCCCCTTTGAAAAAGGAACTCTGGTGCTTTAGTGATATGCTCGAATATCATTCGATTAACCTGTTTTCATTCTTCACCCGCGTGGTAGATGTAGACTGGAACAATATATATTGTTATAAATTTACTGATACTAATAAATAACGCTATTAATAAATTGACCAACGGTACTAGTAAATGAAATTACACCTGAAGTTCTCGAGGCTGTCGAGAGTTCCCCTGCCCGATTCGCCGAGATCTGTGGCGCTAGAGGTGCAGCATTCGTTGGCGAGCAAGTTTTTGTCAAACTGCCGCTTGCACTCGACAAGCTTACTACAAAAGTTGCTCGTTTGCCTTGCCTTCTTCATAACGGCCCAGGCTGCTGAACTAAATAATGAAAAGAAAGGAAAGGGGCCGCTGCCCACGTGAGCACACAAACTGGCCAGGAGCACGCAATGACGGCATTTGACGGACAAATGCGGTATACGCGCGGCGGAGGCGGAAGCCGGTCACTTCCCATAGCCGGGGTTTCAATGCATGGAGGGCGAGGTAGCCGCTTTTAGTACACGCCTCGGCTGCTACGATCGGAGCGCGAGATAGCATAGACGCCGGCGCGGACATCGCTCCTGCGCACAAAGGCCCTCTCTCGCGCACAATGCGTGGCCGAGTCGTTGCCGTTTTGGGAGTAAGGCACGCTGCTCGGTATACGAGGCCCCCGCTCCGCTGTCGTGGGGCGCGCCGCAGTCCAACGCGCACCCGAAGATGGCGTTTGGACGCTATCGCCCGCTCGGCGAAAGACACCCTTCCGACATCTATACGAAGGCGCCGCGCCCAGAGGCCGCGGCTAACTTTCCAGGAGGGTTTCTCCGCGCCACTTTTCTGTGTTTTTGCCGTGCTTTCTGCATTGCAGCTATCGATCGGGGCGTTGCCGTGCGGTTAGGTGCACTAGGTGTTCGGAGTTGCCACACGGAATAAGCGATACTTTTGGGTATTTCTATCTTGACAATTTTTTAAATGCGTAAGAGTATCTGTGCCTACCGAACGAAGAAACAGGCCCGTCCGTCCGTCACGTAAGACGATCGCTTTCAAAATAGGTCCCGTAGCGGCGAGCGATTTTACCCTTCGTGCTGCGTCTCGCTTCAGCGCTAACTCAGCGGACACCGCGCACACGAAGCTATCAGCATTTGGCGGGCTTCGTCCCCATCGCAGATCGCTTTCAATATAGGGCCTGCGCGGCAGCGCCATTCGCAGCCGCCGCCGAAGTGCGGTTGATAGTGGTTGTACGCGGATGGATAATTCGCCAAAGAGCGAAACGCCTTATAATAATCGGTGTGTCATCAGCGCACCTGGAGCTGCCGCCTGCAGTATTTTACTTGCGTCATCAATTCACCTTGCGCCGCCATCCGCAGCAGTTCGTGTCGCCGCAGCGCCGTCGTTTATACTGGTCGGATCAAGTTCCATAACATTGATAATGACACCGGGCTGCGTGGAGATGAGCTAGTGGCACAATACTCACGCATACTTACGCTGGGTGTTCACGAGCCGTATATAAAAATACTGAAAGATATCTGTAGTGGCTCCACAGCCACCGTAGTCCTCCATAAAGAAAGCAACAAAATCCCACTAAAGAAGGGCGTCAGGCAGGGAGATACGATCTCTCCAATGCTGTTCACAGCGTGTTTACAGGAGGTAATCTGAGACCTGGATTGGGGAGAATTGGGGATAAGAGTTAATGAAGAATGCCTTAGTAACTTGCGATTCGCTGACGATATTGCCTTGTTTAGTAACTCAGGGAACCAATTGCAATGCATGCTCACTGACCTGCACAGGCAAAGCATAAGGGTGGGTCTAAAAATTAATCTGCAGAAAACTAAAATAATGTTTAACAGTCTCAGAAGAGAACAGCAGTTTACGATAGGTAGCGAGGCACTGAAAGTGGTAAGGGAATAGATCTACTTAGGGCAGGTAGTGACCACGGATACGGATCATGAGACTGAAATAATCAGAAGAACAAGATTGAGCTGGGGTGCGTTTGGCAGGCATTCTCAGGTCATGAACAGCAGGTTGCCATTATCCCTCAAGAGAAAAGTGTATAACAGCTGTGTCTTACCACTACTCACCTACGGGGCAGAAACCTGGAGGCTTACGAAAAGGGTTCTACTTAAATTGAGGACGACGCAACGAGCTATGGAAAGAAGAATGATGGGTGTAACGTTAAGGGATAAGAAGAGAGCAGATTGGGTGAGGGAACAAACGCGAGTTAATGACATCTCAGTTGAAATAACGAAAAAGAAATGGGCATGGGCAGGGCATGTAATGAGGAGGGAAGATAACCGATGGTCATTAAGGGTTGCGGACTGGATTCCAAGAGAAGGGAAGCGTAGCAGGGGTCGGAAGAAAGTTAGGGGGACGGATGAGATTAAGAAGTTTGCAGGGACAACATGGCCACAATTAGCACATGACCTGGGTAGTTGGAGAAGTATGGAAGAGGACTTTGCCCTGCAGTGGGCGTAGTCAGGCTGATGATGATGATGACTTAGACAATTCCCAGAGGAGTTTCTACGTGATTTCTTTTTCTGAAGGGTAGGGTATATCTACTAGCAGTTTCCTTTTCATTCTTTCCTCGTAAAAAAAAAAAAATGGGGGGGGGGGGGGGAGGAAGCGAACAAGAACTAGCAGGACATTAACAAGCTGTAATTTTTACTGCGATAGCTAGACAGGTTAGTGGTCGTCTTCGAGGCCTCGGATAAAATACACATGAGCAAAGCACTCTAGCCCCCTTATCCCTAATCTTTTTCTTTCCATTTTAGTTCCTATATAAATATTCATTTTATGACGGGTATATAAGCGTCGCAGGCATTGCCACTGAATATATTGCAGCGTCCATATACTACGGAGACAGCTGTCATTTTCACGCCGCTGTCCGGGCTGTCGGCGCGCTGATCAGGGAAGCACTCGCGAAAGCCACGTTGTGTTTTTATTTCTTTTATTTTTTATTTTTTTGCGATAGCAATCATACGGACGCTCGGGGCATATTCACGCCGTCGGCGGCGCATGCGCAGCTAGCGCGCGTACGGTTAGAAGGGTCTCCAGAGCCTGGAGAGCGTTTAGCTGCAAAAACGACGAAGCGAAGCGGACGCGCGCCGTCTGCTATGCTACGCTCAATCGCCTCGGTGGCGGAGCAAGTGTACCGTTCTGCCTTCCGCTGCTGTCATGAACGTCGTGCGGATGCATACCATAAGCACACTGGCGTTCTCGCTAAGCCGATGCGCGTATGCTCTAGTCTGTGCCCAGGAAACCTCAAGTATAACATCTGATATTTCACTGAACGTAGACTAAGAGCAATGGTCTCATCTCGCGCACCACCGAGGTGCGATTTCTGCAACGTCACCTGACGGCACTCCTCAACGCGACGGCGTTTCGAGACGCCTGCTAGCTGCCCAGGCACTGTTCCTTCTGCAGAGCAGGAATTGCCTTAATTGCATGCTGTGTCGCGCCAACATGTCGAGCAGTTATATGGTATAGTCAGTACACCGTCCGAGCAGTTCAAGTGCAACGCTAGTAGACCTTGCTATCGCCGTCAGTGCTTCGCCCTTCAGGTGAAACTGCCAATTTTTCACATCGTTGATTGAACGAAGTTACGACGCCACGAAACAAGTCTTTGTGCACGCAAATGAGAGATAAATAGGACGCGGACAGTTCATAATGCAGTTTACCTACAAGTACAGAGACAAGTTGACGCAACAGAGAGGGATAAAAGGAAACGCAATGTTACAGATAATATGCACAATATTATAATACGGACAATGCGAGTGAAATAAATATTTTCTGAAAACAGAAATGGTTATGAGTGAAAAAAAAAACAATTTTCTCGCCTATACAGTCCACACCAAGCAAAAAAATTCCTTTTGCGGTTTGCCGATTATCGCGAACGCAACGGTGAGATAGGCTAAGCCACTGTGAACACATCTAACGGTAAAAAACAAAAACAAAACAAAGAAGTGGCGATAATGACTGGAGTTATCGCAGAGTTTGCGAATGTCGCCTCGCTACGGGTCACTGTGTACAGTGCGTAAATTCCACAACTGCAGTATACGATTGCAGAATCCAGAAGAGCTTAACGTTGGCAGGAAACCGCAACACAGCTTAAGCCTCAAGTCATTTAGCACACCCTGCCACAGCACCGTTACTGCGATTTGTCCCCACAAGTTTCCAACAACACACATGTGCAAAAGCTCGAGTTTGGTAATGGCATTCCAGCTTCGTACACGTTGAAAGAAGTCTAACACGGCGTCACTCAGTTATCCCCGTTGAACTTAAAACGTCAGGCGACACATGACCTCTGCGTCGCTGCGACAAGAAAAGCAACTAAGCGCTTCGCTGTATTTGAAAGGCCCCCGATGAACATACCTGGTCACGCTTTTTCCAGGCATGATTCACTTCGCTACAAGACAGGTCTGTCTTCGTAAGCTTGCACTTATCTGTTTGCCAACTTCAAGGTTAGAGTATTTTGCCATTTATGAACAATTTTATTGCCGTAAGATTACCTTTAGGCTCGGTGAATAATTTCCCGCAATATCCAGCAGAAGGACGGCGAAAGCAATGTGCTGTCAATCGCGCAGGAGGAGTCGTTACATTAGATTTCTCTAGACTACCGCGATCAGCTCTCCGCATTGACAGCTGAAATGTGCCTGCGGCACTCTGCCCTCTTCGATTCACCAGCAATGCAGGCACCGCTCATGGATGATAGTATCGCCCGCGCTCTTGGCAAGGATGGTAACTAAGCATATTACACGGCGTGGACATGCACCACATCGTAAAACTGAAGCGGCGCCACTTTATCAGCGATTAAAGCAGCACGGCGCAAGTTTGCTTAACGTCATTGCTGTGTACTGAGCAGGACACACGGGTGGCATGGAGTGTCCGATTCATCATACAGTGCATACGGACGAATGGGTCATGGAGACTGATGGCGGAGACAGTGAGATGAGCCCGCCTGAAAAAAGAAACGAAAGAAAGGCAGGCGAAGTTCACATTGTACACTGTGCGCACAGGGGTAAGGCAACGTGCTTTACAGTCTTACTGAGGCCTTTTCAGTCAAAACAGGTCCGTGATGTTTCCGCGTGTGCGGACTGCCGGTACATTGGAAGGGTCATGGCGGTGCTTTCCCATCGTAAGCAGCCCTTCCGAGCGTAAGGAAAGGCAACAAAAGTTAGTTCTGCCACCGGCACACGAATACCGCGACAGAAAGCGCGCAACGAACAACAGCGTTTTCACAGGTTCCTTCTGGTCCATACGGTGTCGCCAGCCAGTTTTTCGTCACGCCGCTGCCAGGAAACGCACCCCGCAGATCCACAACAGCAACCATCGGATTACGTCAGCGGTCCTGCCGCTACAGGACGTCTTCTGGAGGTCCAGAGCGGATGACAATCGGATCGGCGTGGCAGCTATAATGCTGCTACGGAATGTCTGGCGGATGTCCATCAAAGGAGCTTGATAGCGACAATACTGGTCCCGGACATGATATGTCTGTATACGGTGGCACATTGCTGAATGTCTGGAACCGCAAATGATCGTGGCACCACAACTATACATTGCCGTCAGAAGTCAAGAACAGCCGACACCAGGAACGCAGGGAAGTCGCGCGTTCTTTCGAAAGCGCAACGTCCGCTGGAGTTCTACAGACAGCGGGGCAACCGGAAAACAGAGACGACATCTCTGCAAGAGGGTCGGCGGTCAAATCGGGACGGCGCGCGTCCATTCACGGCACGGCCACGGGCGCCTGGTGCGATCGCTGCGAGAAGGCGAAGTTTACACCGGAGTCCCAGCACTGTCGCAGCACGTGGTCCTCGGACTGCTTGCGCGCCCAGCAGTGGTGCCACTGCGACAGGTCGCTCGCCAGGTCGGCGTCCTCCGGAGGGGCCCGCGCCTCGATGCCGTTCACGCAGCGCCGGCACGACAGGGATTCGTGGGTCGAGCTGCGAACCTCCTCGGCGTCTAGCCTGCGCCCGAGGAGAGACAGAGCAGGGGTTAACGGGTCAGATTAAGCGGGCCAGTCGTTGCTGGCCTTCTGAGACCACAATAGCTGAGTCACGCCGGTGTGCCTGGACAATTGAAAAATGCCCCAAGAGTCAACGTGGCGGCAAAAACTTAAACGCGTCAAAGGGCCGCGAGCCTCAGCGACCGTTTCATAGCGGAGTGGACATTGTTAGAGTTTAACGACATCCGCGGCTGGTGTCAGATCCTGGCATGTCTGTCAGTCGCTCAGGTCGGTTAGGTCTCCCATAGGCTGCGGGGCAGGCGGCTTTTGTGTTTCCAAAAAGCGCGCTCGGCGAAGTTCATGCAGCTGCAACGTTATAGCTCGCAACCGCGGCGTCAGGCTGTCTAAGTTTCCGCAACAAAGCGATTTGACTATTTGACGGTCTTTCGCCTACAAATGAACTACAAATCAGTAAAAGCATCTTTTCGAGTTCGCACTAAATAAATTCTCGATAGCAACAACGCTAGTGGTAGGTTACTCAAGATAACTTGTCCTCGGGCTAGTTGGTTAATACTTGGTGAAGCCACCGTTGCGCAAATAAGACAGACAGAAGACAGACAAGACCTGGCACTACGGTAGCCAACACCAGAGACACCACGTGGTATCCAGTCTTGTCTTTATATACTGCGTCCGTTTTATCTGCGCTAGGACGATTTCACCAGCGTTAGAGTTTGCGACGCTCCGTTGCGCACTCATCAGACGCGAAAACGCGAGACCATGTGCTATATACATATAGTTGAGTTCTCTGTAGGATCACGCTACAGCCGCAGTCTGGTGAATTACGAATTCCCACTTGATATATATATATACGCAAGGCCATGGCCACACTATACCTGAAGAGGTCCCTCAGGTCGGCGGCGCTGAAGTGTCGTGCCACGTCTTCCTCGGAGTCTACGACGCAGCTGGAGAGCGCCTTCTTGTGCGTCTGCCGCTGCAGGATCTTCTCCTCGATGCTGCCCGAGCAGACGAGCCGGTAGACGAAGCACGGCTTGCGCTGGCCGTCCCGCCACACGCGGGCCATGGCCTGCGCGTCGTTCGCCGGGTTCCAGTCCGGGTCGAACATCACCAACCTGCGGCGGCGGCGACGACACCACGATGAGCAGGCGACAACCTCTTTGAGGGAACGTGCTACGCGCCATCACAGTGAGTCTGTACGTGTGTGTGTATTTGAGATAAACGGACAGACAGATAGATGGATGGTTAGGGAAAAGGCACAGATGTCAACCAGGGTGAGCCCAGTTGGATATATACATACTGGGGAAGGGAAACGAAAGACGAGCGTGCGCGCCGTTAAAAGAAAGTGTTGGCTTCCTTTGTACTCTTGCGCTTTTGTCAGGTGGATGCCAACCTTCACTTCTGATGATAGTTCCTCTATCTGGCGGATTTCCGCAGCACCGATCAGCTTACTTAGTGTCCCTGCGCAAGGAGCTGTCGATGAATTTTTCGCTTTATTCTGGTTCGCCGTTTGGCCGCACCTCTCAAGTTCATTCCGAACAGCCTAGGACACGTGTGCGACGCGCGTCACAACTCGTGGTTGCAGGAGGCCCAAGTAAACTGAAGTCAGATTGTGACGTCCGTAACCATTGCGTTTAATATAGCCCTCAAATCCCGATCGGTATTTCCATTTCGTATATTTCGCCACTGTACGCGTTAGATGACCGACCATCCACTCACCAACCAGCCTATTTATTTATTTATTTATTTATTTATTTATTTATTTATTTATTTATTTATTTATTTATTTATTTATTTATTTATTTATTTATTTGGATTAATTCAAGAGCCTCATAGCGGCTATGGGAGGCGCCGTGGAGAGCTCCGGAATAATTTTTGACCACCTGGTTCGTGTCAACCTGCAGCTGAATCTCAGTGCACGAGCGTTTTCGTAATCTGCCCGTCGGAATGCAGCTACAGGAGAGAGAGAATCAAACCCGCGACCTCGAACTCGGCACTGCAGATAGCCAGACACTGCTAAACCGCGGCGGGTGCATCACTTGATCCAGAAGTACAACAGTGGTACACCGTGCACATCCTCCTCTATGGCCATGAGCGGCGTTGGCTAACACTCCTATGCAGGGTCACATCCATGGTGGTCAGATCCCGTAGTACACACACGCAAATACCCTATTGGACGGGAGGATAGCGGTCGCCGTAGGTCAACTGGTATAGCGCATCGCAAACGCAATGCGGTACGACATGCGGGTTCGGTTACGGCGGCCAGGTGTTTCTTCGTCCAAGTTTTAATTTCCTTATCATTTTTATTCCCGCATGCTGTTCCAGTTTTCAGTCTCTTTTGACTTCGTGTGGCTGTGTCCAACAAAGCAAAATAATAATAATAATAATAATCGAGCTCCACGGTCCTTTGTCTTAACGAGGACGGCGACGACGGCGGCCGCCGGTCTGTACGCGCGCGATTCCGACAGTCTCGCGCCGTCGCCAAGGCGCACGGGTCGCGTCGGGCGCGTTCGTGTCGTCACTGCCTCGTGAAAAGAACGTCGTGCGTCCGCTTTTGTCTCTGTCCTCATGCGTCACTCACTGCCGCGTTTGCGTTTCGTCCCGCCGCGCGCTCTCCATCGCGCGACACGCGCATCGGTGGGGGGAGCCTCCGTCCTTCCTTCCCTGCTGCAGTGAAGAAGCGAGCGCATCGTAAGGAGCGTGTAACGGGCCACGCTGACAACGGCCCGTCCGCGCACGTAACACCGCCGCCGGGGTCGGAAGAGGAGAAAGCACGGCTCTTTCCAAGGGCGAGGTGAGGAAGAAGAGAAAAAAACGTTGCGCCACGGGGAGACGGAGGAAGGGGGAACAAGGAGCTCCGTGCCAGCGGGTGAAGGGGCGTATATGCAAACAGTGAGCCACGTGGGCGCGGCGCGTACAAACAGAGCTCACGCGCGCATTTACGCCGGTGAGCTGAAGTATATGCAAAGCGCAGGTAGCGTGCAGCAAAGGAAGCAATAAAGAACTGTTTCGTCTTTCAATACCGCGGCGCAATTATAAAACTTCGGGCCTCCGCCGTATACTCCGACGACGAAGTTGCGCGTTCCTGCGACACACGTATAGTTCGCGTGCTTCAGCTCGGTGGTGTATACGTCGCACAAGTTCGTGGAAACTACAAACGCTTGAAAAATGCAATTGTGGCCCACTTCTGGTGCAACGCATCCAATTAAACGTGCTGGACGAGGAGGCCTGAGCCTACAAAAAAAGAAAAAAGAAACCGGGCCCGGGTCCTCAGTTCCTTAAAGAACTGATAAGTTTTATTTCCTCCTCCTACAACTCGCGTCAGCTAGCAAACGGGGAACGTCTACGCTAACATGTAGCTGAGCTGCACTGAAGGTATGAATGACGCCGCATACAAATACCGTGCGCTGTGCCTCACAACCAGGTGGTGGCTTTCGGCACGTAAAGCACCAGAACGTAACAATACAGTGCTCCAGAATGTCGGTAGATCATTTTCGGCGAAATCTCTCAGTCAGCGGACAAAGAGACGAAGCAAGAAGGACGGAGGTTAATCAAGGCCGCACCAGGTTGTCTGCCATAAACTTACGTCAAGAAAAAAGAAAATAAAAGAAAAATATTAAACAGCCAGTCAGAGTGAACACACCTGCAGAGGAATGTTCACGAACACTCACAAGACTTCGTACAGACCAGTAACCTTCATGAAGCACAAGAGCTTTTGTGGCTGTGTACATGCGAAATTGTGTAAAGCCATGGAGGTGCAGGATTTTTTTTCCCTCTATAAGTAAACTTCAAGAAATGCAAGAGCCTTTATGGCCGTGTGCACGCAAAGCTGCTTCAAGCCATGGAGGTCCCAGGATTTTGTCCTCTCTCAAGCCCAAGCTGCATGAGACTATAGTTTTCCTGTACATATACATAGGCAACAGCTGAGACTAGCTCGCAGAGCACAACGTTAAGCGTCGAAGCATGGGCATGTGGCACAAAAGGTGCTCTATCTTCTAGTCAGGCACGTAAAAACTACATGCGGAGCTGTTGGCCATTCCGATGCGGAATGAATAAGCATTCGTAAATGCGACGCCCAACCACATGCGACACAGAAAAGTCGTTTCGCGAAGGGACAAAACGGGGGTGCTATTCTGGACATAGGCAAATTCCACCATAGTGCTGAAATCGACATCTTGTCAGCTGTGATTGGCCCAGAGGGCTGCTACGGCCTCTCTAATTGGCTCTTAAAATGATGTCATTACAGAATCTGACAATTTAGCGGAATTCGACAATGTCAAGAGCAGTAAGTACCCCGAGTGGCAGGCGAAGTCGCAAGAGTATATTGAATACAAGCGACAGTTCGTGAAACACAGTGAATTCCACTGCCGAACGTGTGATGTGGCGAGCACGCGCATGACTGAAGTTACCGCGCAGCATAGTTGATGGGCCGAGCGCGCGGCTCCATCGGCGCTGTCGTTGCGCCGACAATTCCGCAGTGGCTCGGCAGCTACTAAAGCAGAATGTCGTGTCGGTTCTGGGGCACTTCGTGGTCAGCTGGCCTTTTTTTTTTTTTTTCATACACTATAGGTGATCGTGGGAACCAGTGGTCGGGAAGTCTATCGCTCCAATGAGACGACACGCGAAAGCGCAATTAACTCGAAAGGTGGTCAACCTAGATTCCAGGTTACAGATCAGGATTACGAATCACAGAAGAGTGAAAATGGGTTTAAGCGTATACGGCACGCATTGCCAAGTCATGATCGGAAGCTTCGGAAAAAAATCGGAAAAGAAAAGTTAAGAAAGAAAGTGAATAAATAAATACTGAAGTATTACAAGCCAAAATCACAATCTGATTGTGATGCACGCTGTAGTAGGATACTCCTAATTAATTCTGACCACCTGGAGTTATTTAACGCGCTCCGAAATCTTGGTGCACCAGCGTTTATTTCATTTCGGCCGTCGCAGCCGGGTTCGAACCCGCGACCTCGAGCTCAGCAGAGCAACGCCATACCCACTGGGCTAATCATTGCAATCTTCCAATACTAACAGATGAGGCACAAACTTGGAGGTTACCAAAGAAGCTTGAAAAGAAGCTAAGGGCAGTGCGACGAGCAATGGCATGAAAATTGATAGGCGTAAAGTTAAGAGATAGGAAGACAGCAACGTGAATTAAAGAGCATGTCGCCGACATTCTAGCTGACAGTAAGAGGAACGAATGGGGTCGCGTGCAGCAGACATCTCACTGCCGAAAGCGAGTGGTACTGTTCTCTTAGTTTTGCGTCTGCAGTTCCTGATTTTAAGGTCAAAAGACAAATGGGGACGAATGTGATTACTTTCACTTACATATGATTAAAGTAATAATTACGGGGCTACGAATTCAAAAAGTAAGTAACAAGGAACTACTCTAGAGCTCCGACGGCTTTCTTAAACTGCAACAATGAGCGTTCGGTCGCCTGTTTGCCAAGCTATTTTGTATGTATGTGCGCACGATCGCGCGTATGCGCAACCACGCTTGAAAAGACATAGGGGCGAAGGCCGTACGTCATTGGTTAGTGGTAGAGCGGATTCTGGTGTACTCTGGTTAGTACTAAGGCTAGTTTACGCCGAACTCAAGCTCTCCGGTGTACTGTCGACGTTGCTTGTAAAAATTAAAGTAGGCGTCTTTTGGTAGTGGCTGTACCCGCACCGAGCTCGTTAAGTCAAATTCCGAGTTCAATATAGGTTATAATTCGCTCATCATCATCATCAGCCTGGTTACGCCCACTGCAGGGCAAAGGCCTCTCCCATACTTCTCCAACAACCCCGGTCATGTACTAATTGCGGCCATGCTGTCCCTGCAAACTTCTTAATCTCATCCGCCCACCTAACTTTCTGCCGCCCCCTGCTACGCTTCCCTTCCCTTGGGATCCAGTCCGTAACCCTTAATGACCATCGGTTATCATCCCTCCTCATTACATGTCCTGCCCATGCCCATTTCTTTTTCTTGATTTCAACTAAGATGTCATTAACTCGCGTTTGTTCCCTCACCCAATCTGCTCTTTTCTTATCCCTTAACGTTACACCTATCATTCTTCTTTCCATAGCTCGTTGCGTCGTCCTCAATTTGAGTAGAACCCTTTTCGTAAGCCTCCAGGTTTCTGCCCCGCACGTGAGTACTGGTAAGACACAGCTACTATACACTTTTCTCTTGAGGGATAATGGCAACCTGCTGTTCATGATCTGAGAATGCCTGCCAAACGCACCCCAGCCCATTCTTATTCTTCTGATTATTTCCGTCTCATGATCCGGATCCGCCGTCACTACCTGCCCTAAGTAGATGTATTCGCTTACGACTTCCAGTGCCTCGCTGCCTATTGTAAATTGCTGTTCTCTTCCGAGACTGTTAAACATTACTTTAGTTTTCCGCAGATTAATTTTTAGACCCACTCTTCTGCTTTGCCTCTCCAGGTCAGTGAGCATGCATTGCAATTGGTCCCCTGAGTTACTAAGCAAGGCAATATCATCAGCGAATCGCAAGTTACTAAGGTATTCTCCGTTAATTTTTATCCCCAATTCTTCCCAATCCAGGTCTCTGAATACCTCCTGTAAGCACGCTGTGAATAGCATTGGAGAGATCGTATCTCCCTGCCTGACGCCTTTCTTTATTGGGATTTTGTTGCTTTCTTTATGGAGGACTACGGTGGCTGTGGAGCCGCTATAGATATCTTTCAGTATTTTTACATACGGCTC
The DNA here is from genome assembly GCF_023375885.2 of Dermacentor andersoni. Taxonomy (NCBI): domain Eukaryota; kingdom Metazoa; phylum Arthropoda; class Arachnida; order Ixodida; family Ixodidae; genus Dermacentor; species Dermacentor andersoni. The sequence goes on along the minus strand of NC_092824.1, from coordinate 110,756,955 downwards.
GTCTACACCCTGATTCCGTAATGCCTCCATGACTGCTGAGGTTTCGACAGAATCAAACGCTTTCTCGTAATCAATGAAAGCTATATATAAGGGTTGGTTATATTCCGCACATTTCTCTATCACCTGATTGATAGTGTGAATATGATCTATTGTTGAGTAGCCTTTACGGAATCCTGCCTGGTCCTTTGCTTGACAGAAGTCTAAGGTGTTCCTGATTCTATTTGCGATTACCTTAGTAAATATTTTGTAGGCAACGGACAGTAAGCTGATCGGTCTATAATTTTTCAAGTCTTTGGCGTCCCCTTTCTTATGGATTAGGATTATGTTAGCGTTCTTTCAAGATACCGGTACGCTCGACGTCACGAGGCATTGCGTATACAGAGTGGCCAGTTTCTCTAGAACAATCTGCCCACCATCCTTCAACAAATCTGCTGTTACCTGATCCTCCCCAGCTGCCTTCCCCCTTTGCATATCTCCCAAGGCTTTCTTTACTTCTTCCGGCGTTACCTTTGGGACTTCGAATTCCTCTAGACTATTTTCTCTTCAATTATCGTCGTGGGTGCCACTGGTACTGTATAAATCTCTATAGAACTCCTCAGCCACTTGAACTATCTCATCCATATTAGTAATGATATTGCCGGCTTTGTCTCTTAACGCATACATCTGATTCTTGCCAATTCCTAGTTTCTTCTTCACTGTTTTTAGGCTTCCGCCGTTCCTGAGAACATATTCAATTCTATCCATATTATACTTCCTTATGTCAGCTGTCTTACGCTTGTTGATTAACTTCGAAAGTTCTGCCAGTTCTATTCTAGCTGTAGGGTTAGAGGCTTTCATACATTGGCGTTTCTTGATCAGATCTTTCGTCTCCTGCGATAGTTTACTGGTATCTTGCCTAACCGAGTTACCACCGACTTCCATTGCACACTTCTTAATGATGCCCACAAGATTGTCGTTCATTGCTTCAACACTAAGGTCCTCTTCCTGAGTTAAAGCCGAATACCTGTTCTGTAGCTTGATCTGGAATTCCTCTATTTTCCCTCTTAGCGCTAACTCATTGATCGGCTTCTTATGCAGCAGTTTCTTCCGTTCCCTCCTCAGGTCTAGGCTAATTCGAGTTCTTACCATCCTTTGGTCACTGCAGCGCACCTTGCTGAGCACGTCCACATCTTGTATGATGCCAGGGTTAGCGCAGAGTATGAAGTCTATTTCATTTCTAGTCTCGCCGTTCGGGCTCCTCCACGTCCACTTTCGGCTATCCCGCTTGCGGAAGAAAGTATTCATTATCCTCATATTATTCTGTTCCGCAAACTCTACTAATAACTCCCCCCTGCTATTCCTAGTGCCTATGCCATATTCCCCCACTGCCTTGTCTCCAGCCTGCTTCTTGCCGACCTTGGCATTAAAGTCGCCCATTAGTATAGTGTATTTAGGTTTCACTCTACCCATCGCCGATTCCACGTCTTCATAGAAGCTTTCGACTTCCTGGTCATCATGACTGGATGTAGCGGCGTAGACCTGTACAATCTTCATTTTGTACCTCTTATTAAGTTTAACAACAAGACCTGCCACCCTCTCGTTAATGCTATAGAATTCCTGTATGTTACCAGCTATGTTCTTATTAATCAGGAATCCGACTCCTAGTTCTCTTCTTTCCGCTAAGCCCCGGTAGCACAGGACGTGCCCGCTTTTTAGCACTGTATATGCTTCTTTTGGCCTCCTAACTTCACTGAGCCCTATTATATCCCATTTAGTGCCCTCCAATTCCTCCAATAGCACTGCTAGACTCGCCTCACTAGATAACGTTCTAGCGTTAAACGTTGCCAGGTTCATATTTTCATAGTTCATAGTTTTTTTCTGTTCACGTATTTCATATCACTGTCAGAATTCAGACTGCGCGGTGCGCTTCATGGGGATGGATAAGGCTGAACCTTTTAAATTGGGCGGCGACACACGCTACCTAACCGTGACTAGTAACATATTTTGTACTTAGTGGACGGTGAAGTTTCACTCTTGCCTTGATTTTAGTTACCAATCAGATAACCTCCGTTTCGTTATTTCTACCTGCTTGAAGTCTATTTTTCCTCCACAGTCCCTAAACACCAATGCTTTGAACTGTAGGGCGAAACCCTTTACAGAAAAAGTGTCAGTCGTTCGGCCGTTTCCTCCACTTCTCCAAACGCACCGAATATCGTGTCTGACCCTTGGTAGTTGACTCGGTGAGTCCTATGCGATACTCCCGTCCTGGCTTCAAACAGACCTTCCCCTGTAATTATCGTAGATTTTCTTTGGCAATTTCCTGATCGAAAGTTCTGTATGTTCCCGCTGCTGATTTAGTCTGAATCCCTACTTTCCACACACCCCCCTCTGTTTCTTGGATATCTTTCTTAACCAATAATTCTCGGTTGCACCCCTCCCCCCTCCTCCTCTTGCCAAATATTTGCTTCCAAATATTTGCTTGACAATTTTCTGTTTCGCTTCCTCCATTTCGTGTCGACATCCCTCATGTACAAGTAACTGAAAACTTTAGCCCACCGCTTTCCAACCATTTATCTCAATCGCTCCTCAAATTCTACTTTGCTGCTAGCTTCCCTACCCTTGAATGATGTCCATCCCATGTCACCCGGTACCCCCCACTTAGTGTACTGCTGTGTGCTCCCAAAGCAAGCCTATCTGCCCCACGTTTAATTTCCAACCTTGCTCGAACCTCTGACCTTATGCACAACACCACCGCCCTTTTCCAAATTCATCCTACTTAGTACCTATAGAAGAATAAAAATGGGTTGGATCGCATACGGCAGACATTGTCAGCTCCTGACTGGAAGCTTACCATTGTCATTGAAAAGGAAGGAGTACAATCAGTGCATTTTACCGGTGCTAACATATGGGGCAGAGACTTGGAGACTGACAAAGAAGCTTGAGAACAAGTTAAGGACCGCGCAAAGAGCGATGGAACGAGGAATGCTAGGCATAACGTTAAGAGATAGAAAGAGAGCGGTTTGGATCAGAGAGCAAGCGGTTATAACCGATATTCTATTTGACATTAAGAGAAAAAAAATGGAGCTGGCCATGTAATGTAATGCGCAGGTTAGATAACCATTGGACCATTAGGATTACAAAATGGGTACCAAGAGAAGAGAAGCGCAGTCGAGGACGGCAGAAGACTAGCTGGGGCAATGACATTAGAAAATTTGCGGGCGCTAGTTGGAATCGGTTGGCGCAGGACAAGGGTAATTGGAGATCGCAGGGAGAGGCTTTCGTCCTGCTAGAGTGTACTAGACTCTAGTCCTTCAGTGGACATAAGATAGGCTCATGATGATGATGAATTAGTAGCTATTGTAATTCCAGTGCCGTTGACGTTTATGTGGCTTCGCCCCTTTTGAACGGGCGGGCTTGGTTCTTTATTCTATGGGGCGGGCGCTAGCGGTGCGCCCTAGCGGTGATACCACTTATTATTCTCTGGATCTGGCGGCGCGTGCCCCTACAGTTCCTGTGGCGCCGCCCATCGGCGACTTTCGCTTTCACCAGGCAGCAACGCATGGCTGGCGGATTGGATCGCCCTGGCTTTGGTAAAATCCAGGCGACTGGAGTACAGTTACGGTGGCTAGAAGCCACCATAGTACAGTCACAGAGTACAGTGAACCCAAGAGTGAACCGGACCAACTAGACGGCCTCAAAGACTGTCACTGTGACGAAACTTACTTCTGTGACGAAACTCTCCTTACTTTTTTTCCTTTCTTGCTTTCTACATCTCCTGTGGCGTTGACAAACGCCTGCCCTGAGTCAATAGGGATCAGGACCACTCACTCAGACTTATCAAGCTGCTGCTGTTATAACCTCCAAGATCTGGCGGCATGTGCCGATATCGGAGACCATTAGCTCCCTACGACGATGATGCACGCAGCTCCGTCAACGGGTGCCAAAGAGGGCAATTTTGTCGAGGCATGACGGCCAACGGCATCCTCGTCCGCGCGACATAAGAAAAAAGCCGCTTATTATGAACACGATGTGCTTTCTGAAGGTTCTGGCGCATGTGCGTCAAACTTTGGTAGGGCGTTCGGCCAGGCCCCGCACACTCTCAAGTTCAACAAATGGCCACAGAGGGCGAAAAATCAATCGAGGCGCGTTTCAGCGTAAGCGCGCAAGTGGAGCTACTGTAATTTGGTCGAATACTTTAATTTGTGCTTTCTCTGCTAGGGGCGCTAAACATGCTGAATTTTTTAATTCACACAAACCATTGACATGAACAATCGAGGTAAGGATGCCTTTTTACTTCAGGCAAATAGGCAGTTGATTTTTTAAAAATTTCATTGTTGAAGCTGCTTTTTAGTCATAGCGTCAAGGTTTTTGTGCTCGCTTAACCACCGTCAGCCGACAGCCTATTGGTATCGATGTGTTTCCTAGCCGTTGGCGTTCGAATACTACGGCGGTAAAACATTTTCGAAAGCATGCTGGTTTCATCTGCGAGTCATTACATAGACTTGCTGTAAAAAGGTCTACTCTTGGCAAAGAATAGTGCCTCATTTTGTTTAGGCGTTGATTATCATAATGAATGCGGCGGAGGTTGAGGGAGTACGCTTGAAGGTGCGTTTTTATGCCGTTGATCTCCATAACACCGCAAGTACGCAAACCGATGTCACAGAACACCCGATGCATCATTGTGTGTTCTCCGTCATCGCTTGTTTGCTCTATGCCTACTAATTCTTCATTTCTTCAAGTGTTGTATCCTCCTTTTGTCCTTGCTCTCTTGTGCTTCACTTACAGTATGTCGTTCCGTCAGCTGTATATGCGCATTTGCAAAACCAATACGTTTGATAAGACGCAGTGGTTATCATAATTTCACTACACGTGTATTAAGCTGGCACATATGGTTCAGATACAGACACCTGTATGCGAACTTGCACGACGTTGATGCGGAGATTAGGATAATTATGGCACCCGTAAGGAATAGGCAGCTGACGGCCGTATAAGCTGTTGCGTTCTTTCCGCCAAACTACCCGGCCTGGTAGTGCTGTAAAGATGCTGTATAAAAGTGACACGCGGTGACAGGGAAATTATTATACTTAGCAGCCGACCGTACGTTTTGTAGCTTAGGTCTTCTTTCTTGTGCGTTTGTGCTACCCTTATTAATGAGCCATTTCTTGACTATGTTCTTGACTATGTAACCGCGTTTGTGTGGATGCGTAGACGTGTGCTTTTTGTTGTACTTGTAAAATGCAAATAAAATATTTTCAGGCTTACTCAATCTTTGGTGTCGTGTGCGTTTATTGCAGTCGAGGCCATCGTGCCACCTGGAAACGGCATTCTGTCAGTAGCCCTACACGAAATGCAACAGCTGGAGCGCGGCGGCACAATTTAACTCAGGGTAACGGCGGCGTAATAAACGAAAAACAGCTCGGGATGCCCTTAAAAGTCAGTTCAGAGTGTGCCTTAACTCGATATGACTCAGCGCTACATGTATTCTGCTGCGCCTCGATCGTGCTCCCGCCAGTTTGGTTGCTGTGTGGCAAACGTAGCGCCTACATAAATATGTAGGCGCTACGTTTTACACAGCAACTACACTGGCGGGAGCACGATCGAGGCGCAGCAGCCAGAAACCCAGTAAAGCCACAGAACACCTGGTAAAGCGTGTGCAAAACCCCGTTTCCGTTTCCTGTTGTACAGCGCCACCTGTGGTCGCATACTTTAGTTCACGACGCCACCGCTATGCTTATTTCCGTAGCACTGTGGAAGGTACAGTTTCCCTTCTCTAAGTTTGTATAGGTGTTCTGTGGTTCGGCATCTTCAATTTTGATTTGCTCTGTTTCTCTTCCAAAGTGTCGTGTTCTTGTCGGTCTTTATTGGAAAGAAAATGTTCAATTATATCAGTGAATCAAGGCAAGATTTATTTATATTAGAATATTGATTTACACATTAGTCAATATTTTTTTCATTTCAATATTTTTCATGTATCTTCAATATGTATCAAGACTTCAAAATCGTATGGCTTTCGTGTATGATAGATTTTGCAATATTTAATGACTATAAAAACTACATGGTCGAAACAAAGACAATTGCAAACTTGGGCTTACAGCGACAGTTCAGTGGTTTGCAGAAAAATAAAAGAAGCCTGATAAAACAAAATAACTGTCATTGAGGACTTGCACCAACTTCTGGGATTAAGAAGAGACCACCCAAACGTGATATAGCATGAGCTACAATCTTGAACTTCTGATCTGTCCATTTCTGACCGACTAATTTATTGCTGTTCTGAAGCTTGAAAGGTTGCAAAATGGTGGGCTCTGAAGCACCTGAGCTTATTTAACTTTCACAACAAGCAGCACAGCAGGGAATCAAACCCTTGACTAGATACTGAGCAGCAGAATGTTGTAGCCATAAAGCAGACATGCCAAGTCAGCAACACAAGCCTCCTGACATTTGGAGACTTAGCAACACCCACCTGTTCGCTCCAATAAGATTGAGTCCGCAGCCTCCCGCCTTGCTGCTGAGCATGAAGGCAAACTCCGGGCTAGACGGCGTGTTGAAGGCTGCCACAATCTTTGCCCTCTTCTTGATGGTCATGCTCCCATCTAGTCGGAAAAATCCATAGCCGCGCTCACGGCACAGTTTTTCGAATACGTCCAGCGTTTGTGTGTAGTTGGAGATGAGTACCACTTTGTCATCAGTTGTGCTTCGGATCATGGCCAGCAGACAGTCAAGGAGGCGCAGTTTGCCTGAGAGCTCGGGTTGCACTGAAGGTCCACGAAATAGTTTCTCACTCTCTGGGAAGCACTCACGCACAAGCGATGGGTGGTTGCATAGCTTTTTAAGCAGCGTTATGCTAGCCAGTGGAGTGGTGCCCTTCATGCAGGCTAGCTGCTCATACCTGCACAACAGTGGGAATAAGAAACTAAGTGTGAAATCGCAAGCAAAAAACTGGCTCTAGACAGCGTAAGAAGGCGTGAAATGATGTAAAGCACCAGAGAAAGTTAACAAAATAATGACTGATTTTCAAACCTAGTAGCACATTGCACAAAGCATCAGTGTGAGGCACTGTTTAAAAACATGGCGATCTTAGGCAGACAGTGACATGAACAAAAGGATAATCCTAGAGACTTATCACATTAGCAAAAACAGCACGAAGTACACCAGCCAGGCATCTATCTCTTTAAATGGTAAAGAGACTGAATTCTTCAAAAACATGCACAAGCAGTAAAAAGATTGCGTTGCTTTTCGTGTTTCCTTCTTTTTGTTGTTTTTTGGTTTCTGTTCCGCATGCATGTTGGCATTTATGTGATGTGCAATAAATATTCAGTTGAGAGCAGTGCTGTCCGTGTGTGCTTCTCTGTCATCCGTGCTGTACAGGTGAATTCAAAGATGAATCAAACAAACACATAGTGTGACATTTTGAATGGTCATGTAGTCCTACAGTTCCCTAATCTTTCTGAGAAATAATACTTAACCTTGTTTGCACTCTTGTTTAAGTGCCATTTTCAGCTCTTATCAAGTTTTAATACCTGCATTAGCAGTGATTGTGCTGCCCCTCTACTGCTGTATGCACTGCAGCAGCATCTAACAGAAAGCAGCAGTTCAATACATATGCAAGTGATGCAAGGTGCTCTATGTTCACAGGAACTAAGAAATTAATAACAATGCTTTGCATTCCCGCTATGTAGGTAACCAAGTGTATGTAGGCAGTAAGAAAATAGGAAAAGGAATAAATGCATCAGAACACAATGACAACATTCATACCATGTACGCTGCATTGACGTCATGGCACAGCAAACAATATACTCTGTCTTGACAGGCAGGTAGCGTGATAGGAGGGCATTAGTCCGACGGATCAGGCACCGATTCACAATTCCTATGAGCTCATCTAGTCTTTCCTGACCACGCGCACGGTCAGCATCTGTTGAACAAGAGTCCCTGCTTTTCAATATCGGCAGTTCAAATTTCTTCTTGAATTCCTGTGCTGTACCTAGGATGCCTTGGTTCACAAAGTGAATGAGGCTGAAGTACTCGAGCAGATCATTCTGGATGGGCGTCCCTGACAGCAGCACACGCCTCCGTGTCCGCAGCCCATTCAGGGCATGGTATGTCTGGTTCTCACAGTTCTTGAGCCGGTGACCTTCATCACAAATGACAAGCCCCACTTCACCACTCTGCAGTGCTTGAGCATGCAGACGGAATGTTTCGTATGACAGGATCAGCACAGGTGTGCAGACACGCCTGCCGACAGCTGTCATGAAGCTGCGGATCTGAAATACAGCAAAGCAAGAAGCATTATATGTGGGGTTTGGTTAACTACTAAACAAATATATCGTGTTTCAGACGCTGCATCCAGTACACTTGTAGTAGTGTGTGCGAATACCATATGCATTTTCTTTCGTGAACCCGATGTAATGTCTGCATTTAAACATACCAATAAAAGCAGCTGCTCTATGCATGCTTGTGCAATTTTCTGTTCGGCGCATGAGAGCAGTGCGCAATTGCTAAATTGCCAAAGAATAACTGAGGAAGGGTTTCCTGCTACTGAAAACAGGGAGATAGCTAAAAATAAAAAAGAAGGAAACATAATCTCTCCTGCGTTTCTGCTACAATGGTCACATCCAAACGTACTAATTGAGTTGCTCACACACAAATGTGCCTTTTTTTTTCCCGCATCCCCAACATCATTAGGTTAGCAATCACAGGTTCTGCAGACCTCAGAGTCGATTTCGGCCTTGCTGCCGCTTTCGATGGCAACGGAGCGGACTCGATCGCCCAGCCACTTGGACAACTCGTTGTGCCAGTTCTTTACAAGACTGCTGGGCGTCACGATTATCGCTTTGGTGATGGTCGGGGTCGCGAACTCAGAACTTTGTCGCAGCAGCGTCCACAGCAGGGTGATGCACTGCAGCGTCTTGCCAAGGCCCATCTCGTCGGCCATGATGCAGCCGTAGCTGCCTTCGATGCGGCAGCCCGTCACGCAGTCCCACATGAACTTGACGCCTTCACGTTGGTGAGGCCGCAGCACCTTGGTGAGCACAGGGTCGACCACCACATGCACGAGCCGGCTGTTTGCTGTCATCTGTTCGTGGTTCGTCAGAGAAGGAGGTGCATACAATACTAGCGCGCCTTCTTCGTCGGGATCATGGAGGGGACGCGGCCCCGACGTTCGTTTGAGGCCCAGCGACCGGCTTAGCAGGCCCGGCACGTAGTTTGGAATGGGTACCTTGTACGGCTTGCTGAGCAGCGATCGTATGAACGCTTCGTGCTTGCTGATGACACGCTCGCCGTTCTCGATGACGTCGTCATTAGTGTACATTTCCTTCACCCTACGTACCGACACGCCGTTTTCGTCGTCCTGAACACAACGCCGCTTGGCCAGTTGACTCGGAGCGAAACATCGCCGCATGTCTGCGCCGGTCGTAGTGCTAGCGCAAGCGGCCTACCGACTCAAACAGCTTCACGGATGAGAAACAAAGGACAAGACTGATATTCATAGGATAGCGTGTCAGACGTCTCCATGTGTATTTTGCATCAAGAAGCAACACGTTCTTCTTACATTCGTGTGCTATCCGAAAAAGGCGGGTAGCAGCTGATCATGACCAGCCTGATCACGACGGTGTCGCCTTGACAGGTGTATGCGGCAGACTGAGAAACTATGAAAATAATAATATGTTGTTGTTTTTTGCGTTATAAGTCCCAATAATTTTGAGAACAAATTGTATTGAATTTTAAAACCATATTTTGTTACTTTGAAAGGTTAAATTAGGGAGATCTTACAGAAATATTTTGTTCATTTTAGTTGTGAATTTTGGACGCCAGAGGTTCAAAGAAATCAAAGCAGTCTCCGCAACGAAAGTGACATTTACGGTGCGGTCGGTGCGGTACTGGCGGTACCTTGCGCGTTTCCGTACCACCGCGAAAAAAATTGGTGGTCGACAATGCGTTAGGGGAGATAAAAACCAACGTGCTTCAGATGCTACGTGAGTGTTTGAGACATGGATAACGAGGCCAACGAAGCCGACGACGCCTTGAGACTGGAACGACGTGCCATCAAGCGCATCATCGATGCCAAGCTCAAGGCGAGGCCAGGTGCGATGGTCACTCGGACTGTAAAGATCTCGATCGCGTTCTAGAACTCGCGGGAATTCACGTCTAACGGTGATCAATGCAAACAACGGCAACGCACCTTTTGTGCCCGCGCTGTGGTATTTTTTTCGCAAGTACCGCATCCGCCGTGTAAGCGGCGCAAGCGTGGCTTGCATGGCGCGACAACGGTTTCTTGCTTTCAGCGTCGTCATTCATCACCAGTACTTTGCATCGATCACTATTTATTCTTTAAAACGGTAACGAAAACAGCCCCTTGTAAACGTGATATGCTTTTAAAATGCTTACGAGCACTTTCCTTGTATTGCGAGCGTGAAGGGCACGACTACATTGCCCTCGCATGGGCGCAAGATACGATTCAGAAGTGAAAATGGTGCGCTGCTTTCTTTTTAGGCGGTTCACAAGAATTCGGTATTTATAAGGAAGATCACCGTCGCAAAAAGTGGTGCTTAGTGGCGATGTATGTGAGTTCGTGGCGCATGTGTTCTACTCACGTCGGCTGCACGGAATATGCGGGCTTCCACAGAAAAAAAATTTACCTCACTTACGAATCAATGGGCGAAAATGGTTTTGCCGTTGTTATTGCCACGGTCCAACTTGTTGCGTTGTTTACATTTGCAATACACGAAGGTGGCAGCGTTCCTAATGCACCGTTTTCTTTTCTTTTTTCTTTTCATGTATCTAACGGTACCTCATCCCGATTGATAGTTCGCTGTGTTCGCAACTAAAAATATTAAAGAGAAACCTATTGTGCGTCGAGGCCGTTCACATCTTATTTAGCCTCGCAGGATGCTGCTAGACGCGTATGTCTTAAGCATTTTCGCTAAAATGGCAAAAGCTGCTGCAGCATTTTTCTCGGCGTATCTTGACCTTTGCACGCTTTCTCTCGTCTTGGCTTTACGCAGGCCGTACTTTGTGGTTCAAATGCGGTCCAAACAATGGTAGGTACATCCCACCGCTTGTCAGGTGGAGGAATTGCATCCATCACGAAATGAGCAGCACGAGATGGGAATATCGGGCAAAAGATGATACTTTATCATTAACCCTCGAAATATGTGTTAATATTCATTCATGTAGTAGATACTCTTTGATGATGGACAAGTAATTAAGGCGTACTGAAAGGGACCCTATTTAAAAGCCCCACCAGTAAGCAACTGTGTCCGACATCCTTACGATGAACTGCCCTTTATAATGCGCTCGTATATGCTTTCAAGCCAAGCTGTTGATGGTGCTGTAAACTGTATGGGAACCGGCAGCTGTTTCCTGTTGCATTGTTTTATATGTGTGGCAGAGTCCAAGAATGCTGTGGATGTTCTATTCCTTGCCAGAACAGTTATATAGTATAGAAGGTGGACACAACTGGAACTGTTAACAATTAACATTAATTAATTGCTTAATAATAAGCACTTTAATTCTTAATTGTTTTTGAATGGTAAATAGGTACAAATCAGTACATTCATGTTCTAATTTCTTCGTATTCGGGCAGATATTCTGTGCAGCTGATCTTGCTTCTGAATATGTCTTTACTGTGCAGAGGAATGTTCTAAATTATATTCTCTTTGCTCACAAAGTAATAATAATGGTTGTTTTAAAAAGAGAAACAGCAAAAAGGTGTAATGATATAAAAAAAAATTAGAAAAGTGTGGATTTGGGACAGACACACTGGTAAATCATGACTGCATTTTTATTAATAAAGGGAAAATCAGACATCCACCCGTTTGTAGCAATTGCTACATTACGTTCTAACGAACGTAGCAATTGCTACGTTCGTAGCAATTGCTCCTACTACGTCAAACTGCATTTTTATGTGCAAAGAAAAATTATATAACTGATATTTAGAACGTTCCTCTTTATAGCGTTTTCTGTATCAGCTTTTCCACTTCATTATGATACAATATGCCCTTTAATGTGCGCTATGCAATTCCTTTACATGCACATTGAAAGTTAGTTCTACTACAGTGAAGTGAAAAAGCTAATAAATTAAATATATATAAAATGGACTATATGCATCACTAAGCTTGAAACTGTCTATGAACATTTACATTTTTTTTTATTAAAATGAGAATAATTAGTCACCTATAACAGGGACGGCTACTTATTTTCACGTAATAATAAAAATAATGAGAAAACTATTATAAAATAAAAAATAAGTCTTGACAGATGTCGCTACTTTTGCCAGTTTCACATTCCAAGTTATAGGCTACAGGACAGAACATATTGTAAAAGCAGTGAAGCTTGCTCGTGTGTGATTTTAATGGCTACTGCTTATGATTTTATTTGTTTAGAAAAGTTTAAATACAGGTAAGTAATTTAAGTACTTACCTTTATATGAGATATAAATATGATACTTAATGTGGAATTTATTCTTTTATAGGAATGTTCACATTTCCTTTGTTCACATTTGCTGTCTGTCCTGAACATCAACAACCGAATGTCTATATAACAATGTGTTTGGGGCATGCAAAATCATTCATTGTAAAGTTCGCGCACTGCATAGCCCATATTTGCTTGAGGGAAATTTGGAGAAAGCAACCACATACTGTGTGTCGCACAAATATGATTGCCATATATACGTGGCTCTTCCAGCTGAACCACTGGTTTGTCATGCTGAAATTTCACACAGGTATAGCATTTCGCAGCGGCTGCACTTAATACCATGTTTGCTGCAATGGAATGGTGATGCCATCTACCACGGCTATAGTAGAAGATACATTTCACCGTAGTGCTAATAGATGCAGCCACCATACTGTTGCAGCAAAATTGATATTTTCTCGTTGGTGTAGCTGCAAATGACGTGCATTTTGAATTGTGGATTAATTATCCCAGCATTTCCTTATTATTATTGTGCAAGAATGAAAAATTCATCTCTTTGGAATGGTACTATTGTTGATGCTATAGAAGAGTTAAAGTAGGGGTTATCTTTCCAAACATCATTTGAGTGTGCCACAGTTATTAGTTGGCGTGTTTGCACTGCCCCTGTAATGGTGCTACCATTACCACTCAATGCATCCTTCCATTACAGAGCTGTTTGAGCAGGAGGGTGATGGCTGGAGCAAGCTGGGCTATGCAAGCAGCTTCAACATGGAGCCAAACTCATTGCCTGATAATGTCGAGCGCATTCATGTTGGCTGCGTGTCACCCAATGAGTTCATTGAGAAGTATGAGAAGCTCTACAAGCCTGTTGTCATTCAGGGAGCCACCGATAACTGGAAGGCCCAGTACAAGTGGACCCTGCCAGTGAGTTTCTTGCACGCTGTTGGCATCACAACCTGCTGGAACAATTTAAAACATTGTTGAAGGCCATTTCACCTGCAGTCAAGATCTTCTTTGAACCTGGTTCCTCTTTGAATGTTTCCTAGCATTTCCTTACAGCAAGGCTTCTCCACACAATGTGGCTTAGTAGTAATTGAAGTGGTACACCTCCCGTACATCGGGTGACAATAGATGTGTTCGAAACGACGAGCTGTTTGTATTGCCTGTGGTCAGAGGGCAGAGAAGTCTCTGTTTCTTGTCACGTTTTCCACATTTATGGTCATGTGGGCATGGCACTTTCCTCATTGTTCATGTGAAAGGCCATAGATCAAACCAGTGAAGTAGAACTGACCTCCTTAAATGCATACGTTCATAGAAGAGTCATCTTGGGGCCATACCCAGGAATTCCATTTGGGAGGGGTTTTGCAAGGACAGCATTTTTGCCCGAGAATCAAGCTCATTTCTGACATATAATGATGTATTAGATACAGCCGAATCTCGATAATTCGAACTCAAAGGGGCCCGGAAATTTTTGTACGACTGAAAAGGAGTTCAAATTAAACGAAGCTAATTAATGGAGGACCTACCTGCAGTGGCGCTTGTGCACTGGGTTAGCAGATGAGTGGGAAGCTCCAGAAGATTTATTCACGCGCATTTACAGATTACAGTCAACGTCCGATTTTTCGGACTCCATAGGGGCCGTGAAAATATCAGAAAAATCGGGTCGTTCGAAAAAATGAATGAATGCTTTTTACTACCCCGAGGGCTCAAATGGCCACAAGCACGTCCAAAATAGCTCTAAAAGCCTGCCAGTACACTTATTAGGCATATTGGTGCTTGTACTGTGATTAAAGACGGCAGGTGCACGCATGTATAATTAAAGAAAACATGCCACGTCCCGTGACAATTGCCCCTTCTAACTTTTGGTATGCTTCATAGCGTAACATTGCTATATTGGGGCAAAGCTGACTTTCGAGAACTGGCTTTACGCAATGCTTCATACCTTACGCGCTCCGAAGCCATTGGCGAGGATTACAAAGATGGAGTCAATGCCATTGCTAACAGCGGTGAATTGTTCTAATGAAAAACATGGCACCGAACAGCACAAAGGTTAACAATGAATGTCGAAGTAGCTAGGCCTAGCGTTGCCGCGGTGTGGCTACAGCTGCCATTGGATCTGCAGGTTGGAGGCACCGCCGTGTGATTTGGTGTGCTGCTGAGAGCATTGTCGGAGTACAGTATGTTTGAATTAACCGTCGCAAATGCTTGCGCATTTGAATTACCAGGCATTTTTGCCCATTGGAATACGGGACCACAGCGTCAGTTCGAGTAAACTGAAAGTTCGAACTAAGCATGTTCGAATTAACGAGATTCGACTGTCTTACATAATTTAACATAAGCATGTATTTGACATGTATATCTAAGTTGTGCTAAACAAGATATCCGTGCAGTGATAATTTTGGATGGTGTCAGAGCCCCCTAGCGCTCCTGCTGGTTACAGCCCTCGGTCAGCCTGAGCATCTGAATATGGGCTGTTCATTTGTTGTTTGTTCCTTGCGGGATTCTGCTAGATGAAACGATAATCATTCACCTGTTATTCATTGCTTTGTGGGACCTGTTCAGCATACTTGAGCTTGAGGACCGGTTAGCGAGGCACCAAGTCCTTATATGAATGTACTGCTTCTCTTTACATGTGTTGCAGTGAAGTCAGCACTGCAGTATGCTTCTCTTACTCGATAGTTTATGTATTTATTCCTTCATTGACTATTCGCCTAACAACATGAATGTCCAACAACACTTTTTGCTGCTCAAGTAACATACTAAGGCCAGGGTTACATAGAAGGGAACATTGATGTTGAAAGAGGTAGTGTGATCGCGGAGTTGCATTAATTTGCCTTTTATATGTCATTGCTTGCACATGCTCATGTGCACACCTGTGTTTCTTGGTTTTCCTCTTGACAGAGGTTGGCAAGGAAGTACCGCAATCAGAAGTTCAAGTGTGGTGAAGACAATGATGGTTACAGCGTCAAGCTCAAGATGAAGTACTTTGTCTACTACATGGAGAACAACAGAGATGACAGCCCCTTGTACATTTTTGACAGCAGCTTTGGCGAAGTGAGTGATTTGACATTGTTGCTTTTGCACTTCACACAACTGTAGTACCGAAGCCTTTGCCTAAACAGAATTCAGAGTTGTAGCCGTTCAGAGGTCTACGGAAGCAGAAACATTTGAAATAGGAAAGGATAGAGGAGGGGCTTCGGGTGTTTTGTGGAACAGCAGTAGTCAAGCGAAAGCTGCCTCAGGGTTTCCTTGTTGAAACACTGGCTTCAGCCTGACACATACATTGCTAGGCTACTGTTGAACAGGCCTCCATCCTGCTGTGACCCTTTTGTCTTGTTTTGTTAAGTAATAGTCACACTTGAATATAGTTATGCTGTCGCATGATGCTTCTTCACTGCTACAAAGGGCATTTTCTCACAAGTGCAACTTGACTGCCAAGGCACTTAATAAGACTGAGAAGCATAAATATATTGCTGATGGCAAGCATGCCAGGTGACAAATTTGTCATCTCTGCCATGGCTAATTTAACCATATGGTGTTTGCTGAGAGTCATGTTCTTAAAATACATGCCACTGGCCCCTGTACTGAACCGTGGAGTGTCTAGCAAGACAACGACTAATGGGAATTACTATGTGCCATAGCAAAGCCCATTGTAATAGATGCTTACCATTTTTCCTAATTTATCAAAACAACACACACAGTGTCATTGAAACATAGAGTTTTGCATTAGGAGACAGGGAAGCCGCCAGAAGCTAAGTAGCGATTTCCTCGTGGAAAGTGTGTTTAGCGCCTTGACTGATGGCAGTGTTACCGCTTTTGCAGAAGACCGTGGCATCTTCTTTCTGCTTGCCTTTTGGCTGCATAGCTTCATTTATTACTTTAATCCAAAGCATGTTTTTTTCTAATGCATAGCTGCTATTATTCCTACATGTGTCAGAACCATTCTTTTTTTAGCATTTATGTAAGGAGAAAGATGTGTACCTTTGTGGTGTTTTGGCCTATAAAAATTGAGCAGAAATGTGTTTCGTCTAGTATTGATGCATTGTAGTCCAGTTTTATGCCAAGACTAAAGATGCTTTAGATGTGCATTTTCTGTGTCTAAGTGAAGGCCGATGTAGGTCTTGACGACTATCTAATTTAGCTTTTTTTTAATAGTCAATGAATGATACACTGGCAAATTCGGGTGTAAACGGTCTGTTGCCCGTTTAGTGGTGTCTGTACATATATTCCAGTAAAACTGGGATGACTTCCTTATCTTTTGCAATATTTTTTTAGCTCAAATGGAGTTATGGATGCACGTAATGCTATAATTGTGCTTTCACTTGCAGGGTGTAAGAAAACGGAACAAGATCCCGGTAGGCATGTGCAAAGTATCAGTCATACTAAAACATAGTGTGAAATGCAGACGCCATAAGTGCAATATAAGTGATATGGACTATTTTCCTGAGCTTTTTAATAATATCCTGCATTCTTGTGCAGTATGCCTGCATGCAAAACACAGTAAGTATACTGGTGACACAACGCAGTAAGCTCTATTGTAATAAAAATACTCTCATAGAAAATAGATTAGAACCCCATTGATCATTGGCTGCATTTCGGTTTGGGTAAATACAGGTATGCTCATGTAATAAGTTTTGGCGAGATCCCAAGTGGTCATAATTCGGAGGCTTCCAACTAGCACAGTGTCACACAATCTCATAATTAGATTTTGGCTTAAAACACTTCATTTGTAAGAACCCTATTGATATGCGTTTCAATATAGTACTGTGGAAATGAGACCTAGGAGCTGGAAAGATAGTATTCTGCGCACTATAAAATGCAAACGCAATATAGAGCGTCCAATAAGATGCAGCAGCCGGAAATGTATCAGTGGCGTTGTACTTCAACTGTAGGCTATTGAACTACTATTGCAGAACTTGGCACATAAATCTCTTCTTTATTCTTGGCCTGCATTCAGAACCGATATAGTAAAACACAAATTCTTCACGAATGGTCTCTCCCACTGCAAGCAAGCAATATACACATATCCTCTAAAGCAGCAAGAATGATATGCTATTTAAAGTACAACACAAATAAATTGTAAAATAATTGTCATGACACTAGGACTACCACAAGTCATCTGATATACAAGATGCGACAATGGATTTTTTTTTTTTTTCTTGTAATGGAGCATATGCTTAACAGGCAATAGTGTGAAACTACGCAAATACTAGGGCAGGCGTAGAAGTCTTGCTTTGCAGTATAGTTGTTTTTAACCCGCGACACTTTCTAAGGAATAACTTCGACTTCTTATATACATACAAGTACAACTTGAAGCCAGAAAGGTTATATTAGATTGCATATTATTTGTGCACTTTTGTGCTTCCAGTGTGCATTGCACTACATTTTCGTTGCAACTGCAAACTACCATGAAACTATGGTCGTTTGTTGTAGAAACTGGGTACTCCGTTCCTTCTACGGTAGATATATTCAGTTCTATGACACCTTCCATGCAGTAATCATGTCACATTTTGGGACGTTAAAGTATGAGACTTGTGATTACATCAAATTACATGACTTATGCCTATGTCTTTCTTTCATATGTGGCACACTCTTCTTTTTTTTTTTATTGTGAATGCAAGCAGTGAGTGAATCTCTAGCCTTTGTACCATTACCTGCAATATATGAGACAGTATAACAAGCTTGAGATACTGAGTCCTAAACTTCATTGCGCGAAACATTGCTTTGAAACCATAGTTTGTTTCTTCTGTTTAGAGCAAGATTGCAAATTAAGTTGCTTCAGCAGCATATATGTACTAGGCTTGAATCTAACTTCAAGGGAACAGTGCTCAGTGCATTGTCACTAATCTGGACTGTGCCGTATTGGGACACCATGTCAACATTGTAGCTCATGCCTCTGCTGTCATCTGGAACTATGCAGTCACCTCTATACTTGCATTTCTATGGGGATCAAATGCCAACAACTGTGTTATTGTAGTAACTAGCATTGTCTTACATCGTTCTTTGTTATTTTTGTTCTTTCTTTCTTTCTTTGTGTTGAAAAGGATTATTGAAAATGTAAATGTCTACCATTACAACTTTGTTTAAAACTTTTGTGCAGTTGTCAGCTTTTACTAACACTCTAGAAGTGTAACCGCTTGATTTGTATGTTTTGTTTTGCAGTACTTTTGCAAATTGTGCACGTGTTTGCTTGGAGCTTCTTTCTGTTTTATTTCAACCAATTGAGTGTCTTTGTGAGTTCTTCCTTTTCCTGTTCTTGTGTTTTGCATATTGACTGTCCTGCCATGTAGCATTCCTTTGTGTTTGTATTTGTGTATATCTAATGACTTTAAAAACTGTGTGGATAGAGAAATATGTGTGTACCTATCTATATTTACATAAACAAGAATTTCCACTGCACTTCAACACTTCTGGTTGTGCTTCTATGTGTTAGTCATGGAGATCCAAAACTGCAGTGTAAAAGAAAATGTACTGAAACCTAAACCTGCATCTTGCGCCTTTGCTTGGGAATGTGCAGGTTGCTTGCAAATATGCGTCTGAAAGCTTTCAGTAAAAAGCAACTTTGCTTGTCAACTGTCATGCAGAAGATTGCCGTTGTCACTGTGAAGCAGACGTGCTGCAGAGGGAACTAACGTGTATCTGCGCTGCGCTGCAGCACTCGCGGCGTGCCAAGCTGCTGGAGGACTATCAAGTGCCTGCCTACTTCACCGATGACCTGTTCCAGTACGCCGGTGAAGAGAAGCGGCCTCCGTATCGCTGGTTTGTCATGGGCTCTGCCCGTTCAGGCACTGGTATCCACATTGATCCCTTGGGAACCAGCGCCTGGAATGCCTTGGTGCATGGCCACAAAAGGTCAGTGTTCATCTTTATCTATTCTTATATGGTTGGTTGAGAGCTTAGGTAACTGATTGGTTGATTAGCCAATGAATTCATTTATCAATCGATTACTCAACAGCTGAACTGCACCTACTCTGTTCCTTTTGAACCCAAACTGTTCAGTGATACATCATTGTGGGATATTCCAAATTCAGCAGAACACCTTTAATGCGGGTGTGATGTGACAGTGGGTGAGAAAACATGGTGAATGATGCAAGGGTGATTAGATTTTGTTTGTAGCGCTTTAAACTCAAAAGATATCTTATTGCATGCTGTTTGGCTTCATGCGCCTGGTATGTCATTGTACCCCTTACGACTTTGAAAATGGGGAGAGCTGCTTGGGTGGGCTGCTTGATGACTTTTTTGTTACTATATTGTCAGGTGGTGCCTGTTCCCAACACACACGCCAAAGGAGATGCTGAAGCTGCGGCCTGAAGATGGAGGCAAACAGGGTGATGAAGCCATCACGTGGTTCCGTCTGGTCTACCCGAGGACGCAGCAGCCATCCTGGCCTACAGAATGCAAGCCAGTGAGCTCCGTTTGTAACTCAGTCCTTTGCTTAAAAAGGAAGATATTTGTTGCGTGAAAACAATTATGCTTGTGTTGCAGCATGTGTAAGTCACCAGTATGCACATGCCACTGCTTTCTAGCGACTTTTTTGCCCACACAGTTTTGCACATACTCAGTGCTGATTGTGTGCTAAGTGCTGGTGAACGGTGGCGAACATTCGACTTACAACTTCAAGATGAAGAGATGTTGAGTGGAATACGGAGCTCCCTGAATATAATCTTTTCTTTAATTAGGCAGCTGTCAGAAGCACATCAAGTACGGCAAGCATAGAAACTGTAGCACCATGGAGGCTGAGCTGCCTTTGCTGCACGAAGCTTTTGTGAGAAGTGGGCCTCTGAGCTGGCCCAATAGGAGCTTCGATCATGCATGCCCTTAATTGAGAGAGATGTTAAAAAGCTCCTCAACACATGCCAAACACGCCACCATGTGTGTGGTGAAGTGCAATGCCATTATAATACATAGTGGTTCTGTCTACCTCTTGCTGCACTCATTCTGCATGCACTGCATGTTTTCAGGTGCAGAAATTAAAGGTAGTGAAAACAGGACGGAAGACATGAACCTTGACACACAGTACCAGAGTCATGCCCTCGCTTGTCCATGTCTTTTGCAATTTGCTGTGGATCTTAACCAACTAGCGGAAGTCGACACCTTACAGAAATGAAGCAAAAGGCTTTGTCTCTGGTTAGAGTTATTCTATCTCTAGACTGCTAATTTCTTGTATCTGAAGTTTTCTTGGCACTGATGGCAGCGCTTGGCATGTTGTGATGTCTGGTCACATGTGTTAGCTCTCATTCAGAAGCAGCAGTCATGCTGTAACCCATGATAACAACATTGTTTTAAATGCTGAATTTCCTTGCTTCAGGTGCCCTACACCTCTCGCACACATTTCTCTTAATGTCACAATGTTGTTGCTCTTCTCTTTTGTAGCTGGAGCTTGTGCAGAAGCCCGGCGAGGTGGTGTTTGTGCCGGGCGGCTGGTGGCATGTGGTGCTCAACCTTGACCACACCATCGCGGTGACGCAGAACTTCTGTAGCCGCACTAACTTCCCCATAGTGTGGCACAAGACGGTGCGAGGAAGGCCAAAACTCTCGCGCAAGTGGTACGAGGCACTCAAGGTGAGTGGTGCAGGCATGTCCCACATTAGTCAGTTGGGTGACTGCACTGTACAGTATCTGGTTTTGCCTTATCCCAGTTCCTGTGCGATTTACTACTGTCGAACAGAACATTGCTATAGTTTGTGCAATTCATGCTGGCATGACAAGCTACAAGGGAAACAATTCAATTCTCATCTAGGTTGGCTAAGCCTTGTTTGCAAGAGCTTTCTGTGGCCAAACTTCCTGTTCCTTTCTGTGGAAGGTATGGACCAAAGAAATGAACAAATTTGCACTGGCATGAGTAACACTTATGAATTATGGCCCAATAAACTGTTAATCTGCTTTTTGAGCAGTTTTGCATGTTAGAAAAGTGACTTTTCTTACTTTATATTTCCCATTATAGTGGATGCTTACTTTGTCTTGAATTCTTTACTGTAATGGGGCTGTACAGTGAGAGAAATGAGGGCTCTTTGCTAAGTGGAATAAGGCAGGGTGTCCTACGTAACTTGTGCCAAAATTTAAAAATGTGCGAGTGCCTCATGGCTGTACAGAACCAAGGTAACATTGTTTGTCATTTCTAGGACCAAGTCGGACTATTTTTCTATTTTGCCTAGTTACACAATTAGTTATTAATTAATTAATTAACTTCTCAAATATTATAGTCAGAGCGAAAGTGTCAGTCAGAAAATTGTAGGTCATAATAAAAAGTTCTTGATCTACCTTTCCATTGCTCTGTACATGTTATGGAATATCTTTTTGACAAGCCTGAAAAAAAGCTGGAAACACAAAAAACTGCTGCACAATTAATGGCACAGTACTTTTATTTAACTGGCTTCGCCGGAAAATTTTGGTATAGCATATATTGAGCAGCAAAAAGCTGTATCAGGAATTTTTCAGGAAGGTCTACGATTTTGTCGTTGACACTTCTGCTCTGAATGTAATATTTAATGAAGTTGATTAATTAATTACTAATTATGTGATTAGTCGATATACAAAGAATAGTCTGACTTGCATATTTAACTTTCATTTCACTTGCATATTTTAAATCAAAGCTATCTTTGCCTCTTCCTTCGAATTTTGCACTGCTGCTGTGTTCTTGCACGCCACATCGGAGGGTAGTTCAGAACATGTATACACGTGACAGGAGTGTGGCAGAGAAGAAAGTCAATGTGACAAACTCATTTACACCTTTCCATCGCGTCGCATGTGCACAATGCCCTCTGAAGCCCCATAGGTGTCACCACTTACAGTCTTGACAGCTGTAATTATTCGTGACCCCCCCACAATAGCATTGCAGAAACTGCGGTGTTTACCTTTGTACAGATGTGTGCAAATTTTCGAAAAGTTTGAATATTATCCAAGATTATATTTTTGTTATTTGTATTCGATTTGAAAAATAGATACTTGAACACGTCCGAATATTCGGTTGGATACAAATATTCAAGTCAAATCGAATATATTACTGGCTGTACAGGAGCAAACATGATTCTTAGCATTTATTTCTATCTAATATAAGAATATTGGGGCGATATTGTGCTGAATTTGCGATGATGTCGTGCTGCCATCAAAATTTTGCCTGTAAATCATACTTAGGCACTAAACGTCTAAACTGTGCGGTAAAACCAGCTTCTCAGTAGCAAGGGGCGTGGTGTTGCACACAAGGGTGCACTCTTTTTTCTTTCTTTCTTTTTCAGCGCCACCTTCAATTCTGAGCTTATTGCTTGACAGCAAGTGCAAGGAGGGATGATTGGAACAGGGTCAAATGCCTCTGATTTGATGGGCATTTCATGTGGTATAATAAGGCACAGGCTGGCGAGGATAGCTAGCAGGAATTACTAAATTTACTAAGTAAATATGAGCCAAATACACGATGCTTTATTATAACGGCTTACTACTTTGTTTTCTTTAATATTGACAATGTAATTGCAATGTTCCACGATAAGAAATTAGCCCAACTTGCTAATAAATGCATGTGCACATCATTATTCAATATTCGATTCAATATTTGCACATCCGCACCTTTCTACTAACATGCAAGTCCAGAGGGGATGTGCATAAAACTAGAAAGAAGGAGGAGAGTAGGCCAAGATTGGGCAGAACTGGCCCTATTGCGAAACGAGTAAATAACAGACTTGTCACTTTAGCAGTTCCCATATAGGGGGAGAGGGTGCAAGAGGGAAAATATGACGTGAGAAAACAAGGAAACAGCGGTTGCGGGCAAACTGAAGGTACGGTATGGTACGCTTCTGCTATTTCTGAAAAATAAACACCATGCAAATTTATCAAGCGGGCAACTGATACAGGGCATGCAGATGCAAAGCCACATTAAAACATCATGGGGTCTATACAACACTACGAAAGTGGTTGCGTGGCCCGCCGTTGTAGCTTGACGGCCATGGCATTGCATGAGATCATGTGTTCAATCCCAACCATCGCATCCGCATTTCGACAGGAGTGAAATACAAAAACGTTAGTGCACTTAGATTTAGGTGCATGCTAAAGAACACCAGGGTGGCAAAATTAATACGGAGTCCACCACTATGGCATGTCTCATAAGTAAATAGTGGTTTTGGCACTCTTCTGCCACGATGCAATGCGCCATGTGAGGCAGTGATAATGCTGAGCCCTCTCAGAGATTACGAACGGCGCGCAACAATGCCTCAAGCAAATACGTCTCCCTGTGTGTTCTGGGTACCACACAGCCAAAAAGCAGTAGTGCACGTAAGGTAACGTTTAACGCTTACCTGTATGTGGGAACATAGGCAGTTTATGGGTAGTCTAGTAAACAATTCTTTTGCTGCTACAGCAAATGCTTGCTGTTAGAATGTATGGTATCACTTTGTACAAGAAGAAGTGTGCTTTCTAATGGTATTATTTTGAAGCAAACGTTTTGAAAAGTTATTTGAAAAAAATTATTTAATAGAAAATTTTGTAACGAGAACGAGATAACTCATTAAAAACATTGATGCTGCTTTGCACCAAGAGAACAAAGAAAAATTTCGAAATATACCTTTTGAACAAAAAGGCTATATAGAACATTCCTGCAAATATGAGCTTTCTATCTACTGAAGTTCTTTATGTACAAAGGAAAATGTAAGGCGGTTCATAAGAGCACTGCAGCAGCGTTTGTAAACCGCCGGGGGCCAATGCAGAGCACAAGGCCAAGGTCCGCTCCCAGCTGTCTTCTTGTGCAAAACTCTACTTTTTGCACCACCGCGGGGAAGTGGTCCTGCCCAAACAACATTGGCACTCTGCAGATAAGAACTGTGAACTGTGACGGATATCTTTTGATCTGAGCGTGGCAGCGACGAAACGGTTCAGAGTAGAAAACGAAACTTGCCGTCGGATAAGTGTTGACGTTCCAGGGCTATTTTACGCACTTTTGCCGTCTGTGCTGATGTCCGATGAAATAAAATCATCTTCCGAGTCTGTGCTGCTACCACCATCAGAAAAGTATGATGCAGACTCATCGAACTGCGTTGAAATTTGCCATTTCCGAAGGGCAGCTACATGTGACATCGATGCCATGTCAGAAGCTACAAGCGCTCATCACGCCCGTCTAAAAGGTGCTTTAAAAATGCCCCCCCCCCCCCCCTCCCTTGATAGGAAAAAGAAACAGGAAAGCAAAACTAGAAAAAGTTTCTCTTTTAAGCGCTGGATAGCGCTAGCTGTCTGAAAGCGCTTCAAGCATGGCAAAATTTCAAGTTGAAATCATCGATAGTGGGTTAACGTTGGGTATAGGCACAGACAGAAAAGCGCTAACATCAACTCGCCACTCTCATATTGGACTGAATGCTGAAGAAATTACACATTCGCTGTCAATATCACGGCTGGTTATTATCAATCAAAGCAAACAGCATAGAAAGCTTCACTTACATTGATTCCCACAGTGCGTGGGATCTGCACATCTTTTAATATTATGACTCAAGTTACATGGGAAACCCTGTCCAATGTCTCTTTCACTGATTGCAAAGTGAGAACGGATTTGTTTAACTGCTTTTGATGTACAACGTAATGAAATTAGCGTTAATAATTTGACTAAGATAAAAGCAGGTTTTTGAACTCTCACTGTTTCATTCTGGTTTTGTGTTCTCTTGACCAGGAGCATAGGCCAGAGCTAGCTGCTGTTGCTGACAAGGTGGATGTGTCTCGGGACTCTGGTGTCGCCTCGGACAGTTCGTCGGGATCCAGTTCATCATCATCAGATTCTTCCTGCTGTTCGAGCTCTGACGAAGACTCTGGCAAAGGGAGCCTAAATGGCTACAAACGCAAGAGGTGCTTTTTGCAGTTTCCTGCGAGTTGATGTTGCTTCACCATTGAGCTCTGTGCTCTCTTGGCCTTCTTGGCCAAGTTCTAGTCGATCACTTGTTCCTCATGCATGCGCTTGTTGTTCACACATGCTCGTCTTCCATTTGGACTGGCAGTTTTATTATAGATGGCCATGGTCGACAGAAGGCCATCTATCTGTGCCAAATGGGCACTTATAGAGAGGAAATTTGTGGTACAGTCGACTAAATGCTTCAAGCCCTTTAGAGTGCCCTCACAGCATGCCTTCATGCGGCTGGTCCAATCTGATCACCCAGAACATGTTCACCTGGTCCATTCGGAGTGCTGCACTCCAGCTTGGAGCACTTGGAAGAGCTGTCACCTTCAAGCTCAGAGTGCGACAGATCTAATGGAATTCCAGTCATGTAGCGCCTCTAATTGCTTTGGAAGAAGCTGAAACCAAAATTTTGCTTCTGCATCACTAGAATCTAACTTGATCTGTCGAATGCAACAAATTTAATTCAAATTGACCCAGAACTTGTCCCACAAAAGCAGTTGTTAATTTTAGATGTAAGCGTAGACCACTTATAATGTAAGTCGCCAGAGTCATGAATTTGTGCACCATAAGCAATACCACACTATGTATGACCAAAAAAATGTTTCTCAAAGGCTGTGCATGTGCAAAACATGTAGACCAACCATGTAGACCAAGGGCAACACCAAGCAGAAAACTGGAAGTAGGCTTCCCTTCAAGCCACTTGTGGCTTTGTTTGGAATATGTACAGACAGCTCTCGTCATTTGCGAACCATAGTTGGAGATTGCATTTGCTTTATATCACCTATGTGATGCCACTGCAGCCAGAGATCTTGAATCAGCCTGTTGCCTCTGAACGTGCTTTCAAAGAAAGGAAGTCGGGCACCAAAATTCTTCTTCCTTGTCCTGCACTTCTGTTCTAAACCAACTAATGATGCTTGCTGCCAAACATTCAGCTGGGGCTAAAGACATTTAGCCAGAAACTCCGTACTCAATACCAAAACTATGCAAGAAAAAAAAAATGTTCTGGTTTGTTGCCCGTAGGCAACACTTATCCATAACGGGTTAATCGCCGCTCGCAGCCAACAGTCCCATTGCTTACGCTCGCCCATCTCCTCCACTCTCTCTCTCCTGCTCTGCGCTCTGTTCTGGCCCAGCCTACCACCGGTGGTTGCCCGCTGGCACTGGTCGTTCTTTGGGCTCATCTGCAAGTGCCTTCATATCTATTGGAATCTTGTGTTTGTAATTCCATGGCAAACCTATGACAAAAGGTACGCAGTGCTTGTGATAGCTAAAGTACCCGTGCTTGCAGGCACGTGTTCATCATAGCCACACCGCACAGCCATTGCTTTTCGTTAGGCTGGTGAGGATTGGAATCGTTATTGCTGGCTTTCAGGTGCTTTAATGCAAGATGCCGATACAGTCGAACCCACTTATAACGATACTGGTTTGAACAGAATATCGGTAATAACAATGAGAAGCTGCTGCACCGCCAACTCTTGCATGTTTTCCCATAGTGAAATAACCCGCTTACTACAATGCCCCAATGCCGCATTATCGGTTGTAACGATGTAGTCTGGCTGCTGGGTGTCCGAGCTGAAAGGTAGGGAAATGCGAAATACTTGAAAGTAAAAAAGAAAACGAGAAATTCAAGCTGCTGCACAATGGGCCACTGCTCGAACAGCCGCTGCACGCCTCTCTCCCGTCGCCCTTTCATCCCTGCGAACAAGAATGGGCTGCGCCCATAGCTCTGCGCTGCGCCACTCTCCAAAACACAAATGGACCATGCCAACTGCGCGGCTCCCAGATTGCTCGCTGGCTCCTTATCATTCAGCGCAGTTCTGCAAACAGCTTAAGTCGCTCGCGTACATCTTTGTTGGTTGCATCGAAATCGTTCCTGGCCAAGCAGTTTCTCAGCCTCGTTTGACTTGCCGCCGGAACGGAAGATAGCTGATCCGTCCGCTGATGATCGGCAATGCACGGCATTGCTGGTGAAAAGCACACAGCTATAGATTTGGAAACTAAGTGCTTCTAAACGATGAGGCGATTGTCGCGAATGTGCTTGCATCAGATAGCGGCGGCGACGACAGCAGGAATGACAGGGTAGGGCAGGCTGCCTCAACGTTGTCCTCACCGGAGGTCTGGCAGATGATTCAGTGCCTCTGGTGCTTCGTTTTCATGAGGATCTTTCCGCTGCACTAGGTGGAGCACCTGGATGCCTTGTACAAGGATCTCGGCAAGCTTCGTGTAAAGCATGCAAGGCTGACGGACATAATGTTTTCTTGTGCAAGCCAGTCACAAGTACATTGCGAGATGCTTGTGGCGATCTTGCCTCAGCGTTTCTTCTGGCTTTCTGAAGCTGACAGGCTGCCATGCAGCCTTCTCGCAATTTTTAAAAGGCCCCTTTTGGGGCCTCTAAAGCGATGCCTCGGCGGTGCTCGCATATCACCTGTGACCCCTCTTTGTAGTTGTTATAGCAGTGCCATTCTTTAATGCCGACAGCTACAGCTTGTTACACGCGATTGGAGCATCCAAGGAAGCACTTAAATATTGGAACGCTATCAGCAGCCGGATGGAGGAATGTGGTGGGGATGGGCACTAGGCCTCCCCACCATTTTAATTTTCTCACATCACCTTTGCCATTCCCCATTTTGATTTTTTCATGCAACCCGGTTATAACAATTATCAGTTATAACAATGGAATTTTCGTGGCACTTGAATATTGTTATAAGTGTGTTCGACTGTATACCAAGTAAATGTCAATTCACATTGTTGCTGGCAGTGCCAGCAATTCGAGTTTGTTACCTTTGTAAGGATTGCTTATGTGCCAGTTTCCTGAGCCCCTATGAAGCAGCTTAAAACCGGTGTTGTTGAGTTTTGGGTTTTGTCATTTTGCTGATAGCCTTAAAAGTGAACAGAATTCTCACTGCCCAGTGTTGTGGCTCTGCTATTGTTTCTTATGCTCTTTTTTCATTATTGTATGTTCTTTTGTGTGCAACTCCAACTGAATTAAGCACATGGTGGGCTGTAGCATTTATGTAATACATAAACACTATTAAAATATTCTTGCAAGAATTGGCATGCTTCATGTAAATTGCTTCGGAAGAGAACATAGTGAGGTTGCTAAGCCCTTACAGGTTCCTTGGTCACAGTAATGTGAAAAGGTCCTGCTAGTGTACTTAAACTGTTAATTATTTGTGAGCCCACTGTGAACTAGGGGCCTGTAAGGGGCCGAAACTGTCAATTCACATGCACACACATGCATTCTTACTTAATCATTGGCTGCAGTCCTTCTTTCATTGTGCCTGAACATATAACGAAAGCAAAGGCCACATCGAAATTTCCGAATACCTTTCTTAGCTATTTCTGATGTATGGCGTAGATTATGAAGCGCTACTAGTTGACTTGTTAGGCATGTCATGATGTACAGGATGTAATATCTTCTGCATTGGGTGCTGCGTACCCTGGAAGCTCTTTGGACGGCTTCCATTTTGGAGCTCAGAGATGCAGTTTGCACTTTTGTTTTGTTTTGATGCACTTTTGGTACTCTCAGTACCAGGCTACATGGCCAAGTAATGACGGAACTTTAAAAGAACACTTGAGACAAACATCAAGTCAACTTTTAGATATTAAATGTTGAATGCATCATTTTTACAAGGAACAAATCCTTTATAGATTAGAGAAAAATGGGCAGCATTGGCACTACCACATAAAGATACAAAGGCATGTTTCAGTGATACATTATTTCCTGCATAGTGGTCACACACTCGTAATAAAGCCATAATTGTTTTGCAGTTGAACTTGTAAGACAGTTTATGTAGTTTGGTCTGTTTTACTGGACTTTCCTACAGCACTCCTCTTCACGTGTCAGCTGTATATTTGTGGGCACGGGGCTCCTCCTCTGTGCAACCCCCAGCAGTGCATGATCTCCAAAATGGCCAGCATAAAGTGGGGCTCCTTCTTGACACCAATGTATGCAGAATGTAACCCTGCTTTTTTCTTTTACAACTATCTTGATTCTAAGAGACAACCTGTCTCAGAATTTTTTTAGTGACCACATCATCTCTCATCATATAACAAATGCTGACAGACCCTCTAGACCATAATCTACCACTCCAGCTAGACTCAACATTTGTCATAGTGTCCCTTTAAAGACCAAGAAAATGCTAATTCAAGCCAAATGGGCTGGTTCCACTCAACAAATGTCTACTAGAGGCCTTCTTTAGCAAAATTATGGTGAGATTAGATGTGAGTAAATAAGTTGTAGCACTGTTCCCATCACTAGACCCATCCAGTCCTTTCCTTGAGAAATGCTCTAAGGCCGTTTCATGAAGAGGTCGGACTCAACTCATCAAGCACTTACTTGCAGCAAATACAAAAGACGAGCACAGCTTGCTCAGAGTAGTCAATCAATCAATTAACCAGTTTATTTCCAGTTTGTTGAAAACTGAGGGTGGCAAGAGAAAAGTAGTGTGACTGCACTGCTTGGCAGGCCTCGCCACCTCTGAAGGTACAGTCATAATGACAGCGCTAGCTCATCAATTGCTTTGTTGTTGTCAGAAACCACATCAGGGCTGGTATAATGTAACAATTGTATTTCAATGCTATTCTTTTTCACTCTTCATCAATGGTCTGAACGGCGCTCTGCCTACATTATCAGATCAGCCAGCCGTGAACAACAAATTATCCACATGATGCAAGGAAACTAAAGAAGTAACAAATTGAATGGGAGCTTTCTCTCTACATTTAAATGCAGGAGCATTTCCTTGGCTACCCTACTTCACTTTCGTCTGTGTACGTGGCCTCGATACGATAACCACATAAAAAGAGTTAAGAAAATCTAGCCCCTATGAGGAATTGAACCTGGGTTTGCAGCATTGTAAGCGAATGCTTATTTTCGGTGCCATGGCAACAGTTGAGAGAGGCGTGGATACATGCAACAGTAGAGTGAAAACACTGTCATGCTATCACAGTATCGAAGTGCATGCATGACACCCGCATGGAGGGATAGAAAGTCTTCACAGATGCAGAGGGTGTTTTGCCACAAAAGCAATGAAGCCAAATGGATTCACCACCATGCTTCACTGAATGGACTGTAATCGAAGTTGAATAGAGTATGTGGGCTGTGTAGGTGGGGTCTCTCATCACAGATGGGTTCTGCTGGACACATATTTTTTTTTATCCCTTTTTTACATTTCTGTAACACAAGTGCTTCAAAGTGATGGCCTTGGTAGAATAAGTCAATGGGTTGTGGAATGTTCTGCAAAAGTAAATAAGCAAACACATCAATTCAGAAAAACCGGAGTGTGATCTGAAAATGGATGTGCCGTAATCACACTTTGGCTGTGGCATGGCGAATACTATGATGTGTACAATACTACATGTGTGCAGTGTGTGTTTATGCAGTGAAGCTGATCTTTTGTTACTTTGTAAAAAATTAGTGCTATAGCATTAATAAACTATACCTTTTTTATTCACATTTTCCATGTGACTTTGTTCCTTACATGAACTAGTTCTACATTACTAAAAATTGTACATTGCAAATATCAATTCCTTCCCATCTTTATGGGCTCAGCGAATGTAAAATATTGTTTCGGGGAGAAGAGAGGTTTAAATATATATACAGGGTATTTACAAAGCATTTACTGGCATACAAGATAGAAGACCGTACACGCGACATCAGCGAGCATCGTCGTCTTGTGTACTGTCTTCAGCTCCGTCCCTGGCTGTGCTTGGTAACATGACCCCCGGCAGTGAAGGCGGTGTACCTGTGCTCACTAGATCGTCTGAGTGGTATCGCCTAAGGCAGGTGACGTGGACAGCATCTGTCTTAGAAGGCTGAGACATGGTGAAATTCAGATGTGGGAGTTCATATGTGACGTCGATCACTTGGCGCAAGACACGGTATGGGCCAGAGCAAGGCGAAATGAACTTTTCGCAAAGGCCCACTAGCCGTGACGGTGTCGAAAGAAGGACTATATCAGCGGGCTTGAAGTGGGCATCGCAGGTGTGGGCTACATAGAAACGTCGTCGTTTTTTGTGCGAAGTGGTAAGGCGCAGGTGGGCAATCTGGTGTGCCTCTGCAGCTCTGAAGAGGGTGCCACGGGCGTATTTTGACGACATGTCAAGAATGGCCGGAAGGAGCGTGTCAAATGGCAGCATGGGGTTTCTTCCGTACAAGAGATAAAACAGAGAAATACCTGCAGAGTCATGTTGGGAGGCACCATAAGCAAATGTTACCAAAGGCAGAGCGACGTCCCAATCACGGTGGTCAGCAGAAACATACATAGCAAGCATGTCTTTGATAGTTATATTAAGACACTCTGTGAGGCCGTTGGTCTGAGGGTGGTATGCCGTTCTCAACTTGTGCTCCGTAGTGCAGGAGTGCAAGAGTTCCTGGACAACTCTTTCTTTGAAATAGCGGCCCCAGTCTGTGAGGAGCTGTCAAGGAGCGCTGTGGTGAAGTATGTCTTCGAGGAGGTAGTTGGCGACGTTGGTTGCACAGCTGGTTGGAAGAGCCTGAGTGATCGTGTACCAGGTCATGTAGTCAGTAGCGACTGTCATCCACTTATTTCCGCAGGCAGATAGCAGGGAAGGGCTTCGAAGGTCAAGACGAATCCTAAAGAATGGTTCCGATGG
This sequence comes from Dermacentor andersoni, assembly GCF_023375885.2. NCBI lineage: Eukaryota > Metazoa > Arthropoda > Arachnida > Ixodida > Ixodidae > Dermacentor > Dermacentor andersoni. The sequence goes on along the minus strand of NC_092824.1, from coordinate 110,725,088 downwards.
TACATCAAGGGGTTGAAGGCGGCCAGCTGAAAGTACTGCTGGATTCTGGTCTTGCTGGTATATTTCATAGGAAGCAACGAAACGGCAGACGGAACAATATATACCAGGCTAAAAGAAGAGACGCCAAACACGGTGTAGCTGTAGCTGTAGCTCATCGTGTAGCTGTGAGGGGTCAGTTTGACGCATAAATGTGGGTATAACCAAGAGCAGTTCAGGGCCGTCGGGGTGCATGTTTTAACGGTTACAGGGAGAAGAGAGGTTTGAATATATTTACAAAAGTATTTACAAAGCATTCACTGGCATAGAAGATGAATGAAGACAGTCAATGCGACATCAGCGAGCATTGTCGTCTTCTCAGCTTCGTCTCTGTCTTTGCTTAGTAACAATATTATTGAGGAATACATGGCTATGTGACATTTGACAGCCGCATAACAATAACCTAATTCTGATCGGTATCTTGGAAGCATTCATGAAATTGTAAATATCTCGCATTTTCCTTAATCATGTGTTCACAGAGTCCAGGAAATTATGCAAAACGTGAGAGATGGGTCATCATGCATGTTGAAATTTCCAAGCACTTCTCTCTCTCTGTGACATCATGGATGATGGTAACAATGAGCTGAATCTAGATAAATGTTCACATTTAAAAATTGCACTGCAGTGAAAAATCGAAAAATAAATTACCATTTGGGAACTTTCTCAGATTTCTGTAACAGGAAGCTTGAGTAAACCCCTGGAAATATGGCAGATTCTTCTGACAGTACACAACCACATTATTTAGTACCGCAATTTGAGCACAAGATAAATTGGGAGGGCGAGTTTTATCTCCAGTCAGCAGCAAATTCCTTCAATAGTGAGTCATCATATTCCATCCAACATACACTGTGGGTGTGGCAAAAGGGCGACATATTATTCTTGCTTGGCTTCACATTGGTCTTTATAAACACTGTTTCTTCGCTAACATGACCCTAAAAATTACTTGCTCAAGGGTGTATTAAGTGGATGCATCAGCTGTGTTGTGCAAATACCATTCTGACGAGAGCTGTAATTTCAGGTTTCGAGTACAAAGTGCCACTTGTATGTACAAGTTGTACAAAGGCTTGTTACATGCTAAGTTTTTTGCAAGCTTGTTTTAATGTTCCATTCGTTATGTTACATTTACATTAAAAAGGTGTTTAACAGATATATTTGCTTTTTTTACTTGCAGGAAACGCTCCTCAAGCAGAGAAGACCGCAGGGATCACAAGCGGGGCTGCAGCAGGTGTTGAGAAAGTGTTTCCATAGACTGGGTGCAAGTGTGTGCATAATGCGAAAAAGGGGAGAGAGTGAATAGTCTAGTGTCACCGCCTGTGCCAGTGTGCCGGTAGCCAGGCGGCAGTGGACATTGGCGCCTAGAGGCATCTGTTCTTGAGACTGAAAGCACCAAAATCTACATCTCGCCTGTTACTTCGCTTTCCCTCCTTTTTTTTTTTTTAAAACTTGTCAGAAGAATGTGGCACTGCTCGCTCACGTGCCAGTAGAACTCCAGTCACGAGCGCTGCTGTCCAATTTTATTTTTTTCTCCCGCTGATCGGTGTCGCCACTTGGACAGAGCCTCGATTCTGCATTATGATTACATTTTAAGTGATGTATCACTCTTCCATTCAACTCTCATTATTTATGGCACTTAGTGGCCATTCACGTTCCTTCTGTGCTCATGCTGCCATTCGTAAAAGATTTTTTCGTACATCATTATTCACACGTAATAAAAGAGGTTAAGATTATTTAACAGTGTGTCAAGCTTTGTGAATGCATGCAGGGAGCTGTTCATGGAGCACCTGCTCACTCTGCATGTAGGTAGACCCCTGTCATAAACTGTTAAGTTAGCTTTACCACAAGGTGATTTCCTTACCACAAGGTGATTTGTTAATGTCGTGGTGGCAGAGGCAATATTTAAATCGGCAGATACATCTCCAGCTGGTGTGTTTCGGCATGTGAATATGCCTATGTGTCTTGCATTATGACACAAGGCCTGTCTGAAAAGTATCCGACTTACTTTATTTTAGGGAAAAATGCAGGGTTCAAGTTCCAAAATCAATAAGGGGGTGCTGACAGATGGAGTAGCACACATGGTATAAAGGTTATAAACAGGGATAAGGTGTCTGGTTCAAGTTACAGTTTTTGGCGATTCGCTAAAAGCTGTAATTTGAGCCAGGCACTCTCATGTCATTAACAAAGACACAAAACACGTTATGCCACCAGCTAACCTCAATTCTCAATCTCACCTATTCCGCCATTTCCATTTCTTCCCTGCCTACCTCCTAACACTCAATTTATTATTCTCTTCCACGCTTTTACGCATATATGAACCATATGAGCCATTTCCCCATGTCACCCTCCTATTTGTTCTTCCGTTTTTCTCCTTTTTTTGCTTTTCTTACTTTATGTTCCAACTTCTTTTTTTTTTTCTTTGAAAGACCCACACCAACACATTCCAAGGCCCCAGATACCAGGATACCTTTTTCAGCGCCTCGACCACAGAGGGTCGTGCCACTTCTGTATGCCACTGTGACGACGCCTACGCCGAACTACTGAGGCTAACGTCCGTTGTAAGACCAAGCCGCTGCCTTCCATCTGCCCTATCCATTGCCCCCAGACTCCATGTCGCCATCTTAACACCTTCAAAATTACCTGATGCATTGCTGTTACGCTACTCAAGTCATTCTTTCAACACGTCTTTGTTACTTGCACACTGATCAGCTCTTCTAAAACCACAAGCACATGCCACCTATGACACCTCTGAAGGCTCCCTAACCTCTCGCTTCCCCACCAACACATCGTCCTATGTCCTTCTCTTTCTGTAATTTTTTCTTTTCCTTTTCTTTTTCTGCTGCCTTCCCACTCTCCCACTTTTGTCCCCTTGTCTAAGAAAGCACGCCTAGAGCCTTCAAATGGCATCGCTTATTTGCTTTTGAGTCTCTGCCTTTACAACCAGCTGCCACCAACAATGACCGTTCGTGATGTCACTCTACTAAAACTAACCTACTGAGGATGACGGGCCGCCTTTGACGAAAATAGGTCCTTCTATCAAAACGTTGGCCAGCCTTTCTGAGGCATCTTATCCCTGTTTATAACCTTTATACCAATGGTTCAAGTTAGCCACACTGCGTGTTGTGGAAGGCATGTGATGTGTTTAGCCTGCAGGTGGCATGACCATAACATCCATATACCGCTGTGCAGGAACAGTTATGTTGAGTACTGTTGTCTGATCTCGGCGTGATTCAAAGTAAGTAAAAATTAGGAGTGAATCAAACTAAGACACCACATAAAGTAATGTGTGAAGCTTGAGGACAGTCAAGCAGAAGCACTATAGAAGATCCGAACAGCATTTGCAGATGACACTAAAGGCATAAAGCAGATAAAGATGTAAAAACGCTTTAAGAAAAGTCGCACATCTGTGGAGAAAGAGCCACGCTTTGTGGGACCTTCATTAAATCGTAATGCCATTGGTGATGAAGTGCAAACGTTGATAATGAAAGATTGTTAACTGTGAGAGAAATTGCTTGAATAATGGATAGCAACAGATATGCTGCAAATGTAACTTTAAAGACTATATTTGGGTACACATCGGGTGCCTGCAAAATTTGCGTCCATAATTTTGACAGGAATTTGAAGACCTGGCCACTGCACCAGCAGCTCGTGCGATTCAGTCTTTTTTCAGCATGCAAAAAATATTTCAGTGTGTTCTCGAGTTCCTTACTCTCCAAAAATGGCCCCATGCAACTTTTGGCTGTTCCTGAAAATGTGAAACCACTTGAAAGGAATGCGCTTTCAAACCTGAGAGGCCATCAAGTGCAATGCTGTGGTTGCCCTAACAGCACTTCCTAAAGGGGAAGTTCCAGGACAGTTTCCAAGAAGCGGCAGGACTCTATGTGTGGAAGCAGGAGGTAAGTACTTCAAAGGGGATGTGGACGACAAATACACCCTCTCAAGTTTTTTTCTGGGAGCATGGTCGGATACTTTTCAGACACACTTTGCATAACATGAAACTGCGAAAAGCAGCCTGTGCATTTCAAAGTTCTTGCTTGGGCAAAGATGCCATGCAACACAACAAACAATTTGAAAAAGGGTCTATCCACCAGCGTCATCATTCACAAGTGAAGATTCACTGCCATCAAGAGATCTGTGGAACATGGGCCATGGGTATACACTCGCTAGCACTGGAGTATAGAAAGGGGGGGGGGGGGGGGCTAGGCGCTCTCCAAGTCATGTGACAGCATTGAGCGTGTAGCGAGCAGCGCCCCTCACCCCTCCTCCATTTGCTGTATGCTTTGGCTAAACCAGCAGGAGCGTTGCGCGCACACACATCAGCATTCCTGCTATGCAGTTGTGTACATGCACTGGTCTGAGCTCAACAGATAGTAAATGTCAAGATAAATCCATCTATCCCTTCTATTGGGCAGTGACAAACGCCGAGCTTTCTTTTTTTCTTTCTTGTCGGTCTCATCTAGCGTGTCCGTCTAATCGATATTGTAGTAATACAAACTCTATGCTGATATTAGACAATCCTTTCCAGAGTGAGGGAGTGAAATAACTTTAATAGGTCCAGAGAAGACGCAGGGGAGACCCCGCGCCACCCGTCTGGTCCCACGTAGGGACCGCCAAGCCGAGCTTGACAGCCCGATCGCGCGCCCTCTGGACGGTCAGGGTTTGGTCGAGTTCGGGGCTGCCCAAGAGCGCAGCCCACCTATCCTCGCTGAAGGTGGCGCCGATGGCTTCGCACTCCCACAACACTTGGTCCAATGTTGCCGTTAGTCCACAGACAGGGCAGTCCGCACTGGGTTACCTTTCAGGGTATATTGCATGAAGAACCGCAAGGTTAGGATACGCACGGGCTTGTAAAAGTCGAAGGGTCACCGCCTGCGCCCTGCATAAGGCGGGGTGCGGGAAGGGGAATGCCTGTCTTGACAGGTGGTAGTGTGAGGTAACCTCATGGAACGTGAGCAAGGGTTCCTCGCGGGGCAGGGGGACTGCGGAGGCGGCGCGGTCAGTGACTCCTCGCGCGGCCTCGTGCGCACCCTCGTTAGGGTTAGAAGGAGAGCCATCAGTCGACCCCAAGTGAGCGGGAAACCATAAGTGATAGAATGCGGAGATATACTTTTGGCGCTTTGGAGAATGCGGAGGGCCTGAGGGGAGACCATCCCGATTTGGTAGGCCTTAATGGCTGCCTTTGAATCGCTATATATTGCCTCTCTGCGATCATCGAGCAGAGCCAGCGCGATTGCAACCTGTTCGGCTACCACGGGCCTCGAAGTGCGTACCGTAGCGCAGCAAGTGAGCCTGCAGAATTGGAGTCGACGATGGAGACGGCGAATGCCTCTTGAAGGACATATGCCGCGGCATCCACGAAGCTTGCCTCAATGTGGTCGTTGCGGACATGCTCGAGTAGAGCTGTACCCCTGGCCCGACGTCAGCCGATCGACATTGTTTGCAGGGCGCACATTGCGGGGAATGGGCACGATGTACAGTTGAGACCTGATGTCGCTGGAAATCCGCATGGCGTCGGGGCACTGGTCGACAGGGTTGAGGCCCATCTCGTCGAGTATCTTGCGGCCCGCCGGGGTGCTAGATAGCCTGAGCAGCTGTGAGCGCTCTTGTGCCTCGATTATTTCTTCGAGCGTGTTGTGTACTCCGAGCTTGAGCAGGTTTTCGGTATGGGTGCTAACAGGTAAGCCGAGGGCAAGCTTAAAGACCTTTCTGATGAGAGAATTCAGCTTGTTCCTCTCTGCAACATGCCGATTATGCATGACCACACGAACCGCCCTGGATAATGAGGTGGCCTCGAGTCTGCACCTTGCCAGTCTATTTCCAACCGGCCAAATTTCCCCACCTTTATATTTAAAGAGCATTAATTTACTCATATTATCTTGGTATTAGCGCGCTACTGTATAGCGATACTCCGAATAAAAAGAACGACGTTTGTTTCGGAATAGCGCAAGACGACCACTGTTAGAAATTCAAAATTGGCGCCATTACACAAGTTTCTCGTTTTGTTGAGGCCAGTTCAGGCACAAGTTAAGGTTTCTGGAGTTATAAAAGCTTTCGCATTCTCCGATGCAAGAACCGACTTGAGGTAACTGCTTTAGATATTAGGGCGTTGACCTAATTGTAGAGGGCGTAGGGACTGGCGAAACGACTTCCTGTGAGGCGTGCGTGATGTTTTTCCGGTTAATTCCGTCATGGCTGCCGTCGTGTTGCGCACGGAGGAGCTGCGAAGGTGAAGTTGGGTAAGGTGACAGTGCACAGCCGAGGAAGCTACTGAATTACCGCAGAGAAAGAGGTTCAAATATGCGTGATCGGCCGGTCAGCTGAAGGAGTGGACACGGACACTCGAAGGCCTCACCGGTGAGAACATTTATTTCAAGTTTAAGTGACATTTTTCTGGGACGTCTCTGCAGCTTGCTGCAACTTTCACACGGAGAGTCAATCCGTTCGTCCGGGTATCTACCCCGAATTTCTGCGATTCTCCGTTCTCGTATCAAGAAGCACGCGAAATTAGGAGGCAGAACATCTCTGGAGTCTCTGTTTTTTTTTGTTAGCTTTTTGTAATTTTCCGTAAAAGAAAATATATCTCTAAAGGCCCCAAGCAGCGCCGAAGTTCTTCGCGCCGCACGTACTAGAACAGATCCACTTGCCGAGCTAATTATACAAAAAGAAAGAGCGAGGATGACGTTTCGTCTCACCTTTTGCTTTTATTTTCTTTCTCCCCCTTCTCTGCCACTTTAGAGTTTACCCCCCTCCCCGAGCTCGAAATGAGGTAATTTCAAGCTCCTATATTTGGGGCGCCGCTCATAAGCGCCCTTCAAAACTGAACGCGGCGAAGAGGGATCATATGAGAAGGAGCACTGCTTTTCGTAAATTTTTTGTTTGTTTATTTCGTTCTCTCTGCTTCGACGATATAGTATCCAGCCAGCAGTGTCGCAGTCTCTTTCGCTTAGCGCGCGCGCGCGCGCGCTGTTTGTGAGCTTCTCATTTTCGCGGTCACCCGTCTTTTGCTGTTTCTTCGCTCGGTTTCTACTGCGGCGGGGCCGTTTGGCACATCTTCTGCTCAGTTCATGTATATTTAACTTCTCTCTACGGGAGGCAGCTATCCAAAGTGGCGCCGCAGCCAGTCTTCCAAGTCTTCCTAGCTGGCAAGCGCAGATTCAGCGGAGGCGGCTTCCAGCATCTCGGGTGTCCGGCGCCGTCAATCGAGACGTGTTGTCATTTGTCGCGCGCTGCCGCTTGGCGCATCTGGCGCGGTATCGGGTTCGACGGTGAGCGAATTCCCGAGCCGGGGTTTTCCGCTCGGCGCGTCTGGATGCCGCATCTTTTTTACTGCCAACTGGTACGCGTCCCAACCAGTCACTTTGGAAGTTCTTGCTGTGTGCCAAAGAGCTTACTGGGACTCTGCAGGCAGGCGTTTTGCTTTCGTATTACGCGCAGCGTAAAATGGGAAACGTTCGCGGAGAGAGGCCAGTAGGTAAGAAGTGTGAACTCGCGGCTGCAGCTTAGATGAGCGGTGATGAATTGCGCGCCTTGAGAACGCCTTGGCTGCGACACTAATGAATCCTTAGGTTGCAGCTTCTGCTGAGCAGTGTGACAGACAACGTAGGCCTCCATTAAAACATATAGGAGTAACTTATGGGACAACATAGAACGCGCCAACTTTCGATAGTGCATGTAGGAGGCTACAGTTCTCCGAACAGAAGACCCCATGGCCATAGATAGATGTACTTTTGTGTAGATTCATTGGTCGCATAAAGTAGAGAATGAAGAAAGTTGAATGCCGTTGTTTAATACCATGGCGTCGGGTAGTGACCGTCAGTCCATGCGAAAATTGTGCCCCAACACTTTAAGTCAGGTATTGCACATACCCTTTTACGCTGAATGTTGCGTAAATTAGAGCGCCAGATATTCATCTTCCGGCTAAACTTAGCACTCTCGTTCGCGCTCAAATTTCGCACAAAGTCAGCTTGGGTTTCTTCAAACTTGACTGGGAAATACGCTTACCAACTCATCTTTTCAACTTAATTGTATTTACTCTCATTAGCATAGCATTTGCCGCATGTTAGCAGTTCAGCTCAGCAGCGTATTGTGCTGTACACATTTGATAGCAGTTCAGTCTTCTGGTGGCCAGCAGTCGCTGTTTCTTGCAGTTAATCGGTACTTTCTGCATCCACCATTTAATGGCACACATTGCCTTCTGAATTATTTCGACTACAAGAATTTCGTTGCTGCTCAGAAAATATGGCAGTTACCTTTTATTTCCGTTTTATTGCGCTTGCTTGAATGAAGAAATTCGACGCGGTTTATCTGCCTCGCTTACCTCAATAGCGGACGTGCATTTCACTTCCCCTGGGTTCGTTTTAGACCCTATTGTTGCTACAGTTGCTTTTATTCCGTCCTCTCTGTTCTGGATAGAAAGCTTCAATTTAATTTGAACGCATTGTCATGACTGCATAGCTGCGAACCCGTTGGCAATGTCCAGAGTGTTTATTATCAGGGGAAGCCTGCAAAACAGGGAATTTTCAGGTAATATGTCAGTTCTCAAGTGCTATTCTGGGACATCGTAAAATTCCGCCATATATTGTCAAATTCTATAATGGTGGCATTTTGAGCTAATCAGAGAGGCCTACCAGCCCTATGAGCCAATCAGAGCTGACTATATGGCGAATTGGACTATATGGCGAAATATGACACTGTCCAGCCGGAATAGCACTCCTGGCAAATCCCGGCAAAACAGAACATTCTCGGCCCGGTTGCTTTGAATCAGAGAAATTGGTACGTAGAGTGGTGATGGCGAAGTTATACTGGTATGCCAGAATAAAGCGAATTTTCTAACTGACTTTACGCAGTCCGCAAGTAGTGTCGACTTCCGCTGGTGTTGTGAGTACGCGTGTGCTTGGCCGGGCGATTGGCGCATCATGAAACACGGGATTCAATCCGATATTAAGTGTACTAATTCCAACTGACCTACAGCTTACTGGAATTAGTCGTTGAAAATTATAATTTGGCAGTTACTTGCCAAGCTATAAATCTTATTTTCTTCTACGGCGATGCTGTATACCTCTACCGTCCAATGAAATTTTCGTGTCGTTGTGGTAAGCAAAAAACACCCCGTACGTGGGCCGATGCCGAAGATAGTGCAATGCCGGGCCAACCCGCGGCGGAGGTGAAGCAGGCGTTCAGCACTCCCCATACGTGGGCCGATCCCGAAGATAGCGCAGTGCCGGGCCGATCCGTGGCGGAGGTGTATGGACGGATGGAATAACTTTATTGAAAGGTCCTGCGAGCTACGGGGCGCAAGGCCCCATAGAGCGGGCTACTCCCACGTTGGGACCGGGAGTTGTAACTCCCTGGCGGCATCGTGGGCTCGCTGGACGGCCCAGAGCTGCTGCGCCAGGTCTGTGCTGCGTAATGCTTCTTGTAGCCTGGCGGAGTCTTGAGCCTTGTTTGCGTGGGTCCGACCACACGGCCAGAGCAAGTGATATACATCTAGTGTGCTATGGCAATTTTCGCAATATGATGTGTATAGGTCAGGCATGTAGTGATGTAGTCGGTTCTGCGTGGGGTACGTGTTTGAAGCATTCTGAACGTGAAGGCTTGAGGCCTGGTGAGCTTATTGTGCGGCGGAGGTGAAGCAAGTTTTATGACTGCCAGGGAAATTTAATTTTAAGTACAAACTCGGAGAAAAACTGGAAAAATACGAAACTTTGAAAATGTTGATGTAGCAGGCACCTTACATAGCCATATTTTAGGTCCACTGTAGAACGAATGCCTCTGCGGAAAATCTTTAATGATACCTAAGGGCTTTACATATCAGTTGGCTGTGCATGACGATGATGGTGATAATAGGAGCATCGCTTTTGAAACGGTGACGCTTGCAATAGATCTTATTAGGGATGGGCGAATATTCGGATTTTCGAATACGAATGGAGTGCTACGTTTTAACTATTCGCATAGGTACTTGAACTATTCGTTGTTTTCGAATATCGAAACTAACCTGATATTTCGCAACGACCGACTCCTTAAGTCGTGTCATACTGTTCTCGATGAGCTGAACAATGCATCTCAAGTTATCAGAAGTGAAACAATTACATAAGTTTTCGAAGCAATGCAAGGAAAAAAAATATTTCAAGGTTTGTTTACGGCTTCGCTGGTGAAACCCTACATGACAACCTGTGATTGCAGCTTGTAGTCTGTAATTCAGTGTTTCGTGCAGTCCAGTCATGTAGGATTTTTATCTTTTTAGCTAGAGCCAGTGATGTTTTCCTTGCAACGGGCCCTTTTCCACGTGTCTGCATCCCACAAGTCCTTCAGCAGATTTCTTTTTTTTTTTTCCTTGTTCCGCAACTTCTGATCGTTCTTTAACAACCATTTATTTAGCGTTTTCGGAAAGCTAGTCACACAGCAGCCATCGATTCTTAGAAAGGTTGTTTGCAACAAGCTCCAAATATGTTGTGGGGCTATTCGGGCAGCTATTTTAATTACAATGAGTAGTTTGTGTTTAAAACTGATCCTGATTGTCCTTAATATTGCTGCGGCACAATATGCGCGATCACGAAAGGCCAGCAGTGTGAAGACGACGACGACGATTAGAAGCTAGCGCGGGCTGTTGCCTCTTGGCCAAGCGCAGCGTATTTTCCTTGTAAATATATTTGTACATAGCTTTTCGTCTGCGTCTTCCTACGTAACATATCTGGTGGAGGTGGACGTTCCCTGTACCTCGTCACGGAGCTTCGCAGTGGACGGTACGTCGAGCCTTCCTTCATGGCTCCCGGCGACGACAACCCGACTCCGCCGGCTCCGACACCTGCTGCCACTTCGACGACCTACATCACTCTCCCCGCTCCCCGTGATCCTGGCGTATTCTCGGGCCAAGATGGGGAAGACGTCGATGACTGGATCAGCCTGTATGAACACGTCAGCCGCAATAACCGGTGGGACCCTACTATTATGCTCGCCAACGTAGTCTTTTACCTCGGTGGCACACCTCGAGTTTGGTATCGCACGCACGAAGATGAGCTCACCAGTTGGGATTCACTTAAGACACAGCTTCGAGACTTGTTCGGCAACCCCTACGGTCAACAACTTGCCGCGCAGAAGGCGCTTTCCGGCCGTGTGCAGACGTCAACAGAGCCCTATGTCACGTACATTCAGGACGTCTTGGCTCTGTGCCGCAAAGTTGACACCCACATGACTGAGTCAGACAAGGTTTCCCACATCCTCAAAGGCATTGCCGATGACGCCTTCAACTTGCTCGTTTGCAACAACGTAGCCACGGTGGATGCTGTTATAAGAGAGTGCCGCCGCCTGGAACTCGCCAAAAGCCGACGTATTGACCAGCAGTTTGCCCGTCTGCCCAACACCCCAGCGACATCTTCCTGTGCCGACGCTCCTCGTCCCAACAACACTGCCGATGTTACCAGGATCGTCCGGCGTGAGATCGAGGCCGCCTATCCGGCTGCCTTCGACTCCAGTCCCACCAACACATCTGCAGTCACGGTCTCACTGATCCAGGCAGTTGTCCGCCAGGAGTTTGAAAACATGGGTCTTCACACCATCTGCTCGGCCCATCGCCCTAATACCCGCCCGGCTTCTTCGATTTCGCCCCGTCCCGCATCTTCTTACCCACCACGTTTCCGCAACCCATCTGAATGGCGCACTGCTGACGACAAGCCTATTTGTTTCCACTGCCATCGAATCGGGCACATTTCTCGGCACTGTCGTAGTCGCTGGAGTTCCCCGAGCCGGCCTACTTATACTGCCTACTCTCGCCCCTCAGGTGGCCCTTCTCGTCCCTATGCCGCACGCTCCGATAATGCCGCCACTGATTCTCCTGCAACGAACCGCCCCTATTCTCGTTCGCCTTCGCCCCAACGACGACAATCTCGCTCTCCCCAGCCCCGTCGCTCCTATTCGCCGACTCCCTTCGGACGCCGCTCCCAGCCGGAAAACTAGACGATGCAGCGCCTCGAAGTGACGCTGCATTGCTCCCTACGCCGCCAAATCCTCTACTGACTTTGCCCACTCATCTGAACCTTCTTGACGTGCAAGTCGACGGTGTTTCTGTGTCTGCTCTCATAGACACTGGGGCGCATTTGTCCGTAATGAGCGCTGACCTTCGTAACCGGCTCAAGAAAATTATCACGCCCGCCACGACGCCTGTTGTCCGTGTCGCCGATGGCGGCACAGCCCCCGTAATTGGTATGTGTACCGCCCGCGTCTCCTTCGCCGATCGCTCAACAATCGTGCTATTCACAGTCATCGCCCACTGTCCCCACGACATCATCCTCGGCTTAGACTTCCTTTCCGCACATTCTGCTCTCATCGATTGTTCCGCCAGTACTCTCCGCCTTGACCTGCCTGTTCTGGATCCTGCTGAACCACACCCCAGTCGCCTCAGTTCCGCCGACTTCGTTCGCTTGCCACCTTCGGCACTGACCTACGTTGACCTAGTGTCATCCCCACCAGTCCCCGACGGTCACTACATCGCGGCTCCTATGCAAGACGTCCTCCTTACACATGGGATCACAGTACCCCATACAGTTTTATCTATTACGGCGAATTGCGTCTGCCTGCCAGTGGTCAACTTTGGCTTGACGACACAAGTGCTGCCACGTGGGATGTCTTTGGCCCAGCTTTGTTCATTCGAGGATCACTCAGTAGCATCCATTGCAGTAGACGACACTTCATCCGATACTCCTCTACCATCGCAGTCGGCAAATTGTACCATCGCTGACTTACGGAAAATGATTGCCCCCGACTTGCCCTCCGAGCACGCTCGTGAACTCTACCGCGTTCTGTTTTCCTACCACGATATTTTTGACTTTAACGATCGTCCTTTAGCCCAAACTACAGCTGTCAAACATCGCATTAATACCGGCGATGCCCCTCCTATTCATCGCCGCCCGTATCGAGTGTCACCAGCTGAGCGTCAAGTTATTCACGCAGAAGTTCGCAAAATGCTTGCCAAGAACATTATTGAACCATCATATAGTCCATGGGCGTCACCTGTAGTACTGGTCAAAAAGAAGGATGGCTCATGGCGCTTTTGCGTGGATTATCGGCACCTTAACAGGGTTACCAAAAAGGACGTGTATCCCCTACCTCGGATTGATGACGCCCTTGACTGCCTCCACGGTGCTCGCTATTTCTCTTCTATTGACCTTCGCTCCGGCTACTGGCAGATTGCCGTGGACGATCTCGACCGCGAGAAGACTGCTTTTGTCACACCCGACGGTCTTTATCAATTCAAAGTGATGCCGTTCGGTCTATGTAACGCCCCTGCCACTTTTGAACGCATGATGGACTCCCTTCTTCACGGTTTCAAATGGTCCACGTGCCTGTGCTACTTGGACGACGTTATCGTATTCTCCCCAACGTTCGCTACGCACCTCGAGCGCCTCTCAGCAGTCCTGGACGTTTTTCGGCGAGCCGGTCTGCAACTCAACGCATCGAAGTGCCAATTCGGCCGTCGCCAGATTACCGTCCTTGGACATCTCGTTGACGCGAACGGAGTGCAACCGGACCCAGGCAAGATCCATGCTGTTACGCACTTCCCTGTTCCGAAGTGTGTCAAGGATGTGCGCAGCTTCATCGGCCTTTGTTCGTACTTCCGCCGTTTCGTGAGAAATTTCGCCGCCATAGCACGACCACTAACCGACCTTTTGAAAAAAGACGCTCCTTTCCAGTGGGGCGATAACGAGGCCTCTGCATTCTCTCATCTAATCGACATTCTCACAACGCCTCCCGTTTTGGCCCATTTCGATCCTTCTGCGCCTACCGAAGTCCGTACTGATGCCAGCGGTCACGGAATTGGAGCAGTACTGGCACAACGCCAGCGTGGCCACGACCGTGTTATCGCTTACGCCAGTAGGCTCCTCTCACCCGCGGAGCGCAACTATTCCATCACTGAGCGTGAGTGTCTGGCCCTAGTTTGGGCGGTTGCGAAATTCCGCCCATACTTATATGGCCGATCCTTTTCCGTTGTCACAGACCATCACGCGCTTTGCTGGTTATGCTCACTGAAAGATCCTACAGGAAGACTTGGTCGCTGGGCCTTACGCCTCCAAGAATATTCGTATACTGTCACCTATAAATCTGGCCGACTACACAAGGACGCTGACTGCCTGTCTCGCTACCCGGTCGACGAGCCTGACGACGCCGACAGTAGTAGCGCCAACGGCATTTTCTCTGTCTCTGCCTTCGGTAACATCGCCGATGCGCAGTACCGAGACCTATCGCTGCGAGCACTTATCGAGCGTCTGCGCTCTACACCTACCGACGCATCCGTTCGCCGATATGTCCTCCAGGGTGGCATTCTGTATCGAAGGAACTTCCTCCCTGACGGCTCTGACCTTCTTCTTGTCGTGCCAAAACAGCTACGACAGACTGTGCTCTTTGAGATGCATGACGCACCCACTTCAGGACATCTTGGGGTAACCCGCACGTACGACCGCGTCCGCCGCCGCTTCTATTGGCCTGGTCTCGCTCGCTCCGTTCGACGCTATGTTGCTGCCTGTGATCCCTGCCAGCGTCGGAAGACACCTCAGGTGCTACCTGCCGGTCATCTCCAGCCGATCACCGTCCCTGTGGAACCGTTCTTTCGTGTTGGATTAGACCTGCTCGGTCCCTTTCCCACGTCATCTTCTGGGAACAAATGGGTAGCCGTCGCGACTGATTACGCCACCCGATACGCTATCACTCGGGCTCTCTACCAGCTGCGCCACTGACGTCGCGGACTTTCTCTTGCGTGACATTATCTTGCTTCATGGCGCCCCGCGACAGCTGCTTACTGACCGTGGTCGAAACTTCCTCTCGAAAGTTATCGCTGACATTGTGCGTTCCTGCTCCATTCAACACAAACTGACTACTTCATACCATCCTCAAACCAATGGCCTGACAGAGCGGTTAAACCGTACTCTTACCGATATGCTGGCCAAGTACGTTTCCAAGGACCACCACGACTGGGACATTGCCCTTCCTTACGTAACATTTGCGTACAATTCTTCCCGGCACGACACCGCCGGATTTTCTCCCTTTTATCTACTGTACGGTCGCGAACCTACCTTGCCCCTAGACACGGCACTTCCTCCTGCTGCGGTCTCAACAAGCGAGTATGCGCGCGACGCCATCGCCCTCGCTGACCATGCACGCCAGCTTGCCCGTGCTCGACTGACGGCCTCACAGACCACTCAGCAGTGTCAGTACAACGCCCGCCATCGTGACGTACAGTTTTCACCTGGTGCGCTCGTGCTCCTGTGGTCGCCCTCTCGTCACGTCGGACTTTCAGAGAAGCTCCTTTCGCGATACACAGGGCCCTACCGCGTGCTGCGCCAGGTGACGCCTGTGACTTACGAAATTGCTCCTGTGGCCTCAACCTCGTCCTCTCCTGTGGCATCTAGTGATGTCGTACACGTCAGTAGGCTCAAGGCCTACTACACTGCTTCCGAGTCCGATCTTTAGTCGCTCCGGGACGGCGCTTTTGCAGCCGGGGGTAGTGCTACGGCACAATATGCGCGATCACGAAAGGCCAGCAGTGTGAAGACGACGACGACGATTAGAAGCTAGCGCGGGCTGTTGCCTCTTGGCCAAGCGCAGCGTATTTTCCTTGTAAATATATTTGTACATAGCTTTTCGTCTGCGTCTTCCTACGTAACAATATTAAGATTTTTTTTTTCACTAGTCAGTACAAGCGTGGTACGTTATTATACCGAAATAAATATTCCTGTTGTAAATATATGCGTCTGCTTTTCGATATTCGATACTTAACATTCGTATTCAGTCCGTACGTATTCGAAAATTTGGTATTCGCCCAAATTTTGGTATTTGGTTTCTTTTTTCTTCTTTCTTTAAAATAAATTATCACGCCTTTCAATAGAGATATCATTTGAGAGTTCGAGCTCGCGCCGTCCGCGCCTTCTCATCTTGTCCACTTGTTTATTGCACTAGCCCTAGTATGAGTCTGCATAAAACTAGCCCATGCAGCTTTCCAGCTTTTAGTTCTTCCGCATGTCATCAAGATCGTTGTTTAAAACGTTTTGTTGCATTTAATGCTGTTGAATATATTTCTACTCTCAGCTACATTGCCCTCTGTAGAAAGTTCGCTTTATCGTGTGTTATCTCTTCCTTTGCGCCGTCTTTTACTTTTTACTTTTTAATTTTCCAACCGCGTTTTATAGTAACTACAGCAGTTTCATTTATGTTTCCCCTTTGTTTCCGCGTTCATTGCTAGATGCATTCTTTAACATTCCAGCAGGACATGGTTAATTGTTTCGGGTAGTTTTATTTTCCCATTACAGGGATTCTAGATGGTTAATGTTCCTGTATATAGACATGGACACCAGGTGGTTTTAGCGCTGCAAGGAGAGCTTACACAGCAACTCTATGTGATTTTAGAGTTACTGTATATGCCAGCATATACAGTAACTCTAGGTTTTATGGATGGATGGATGCTGTGAGCGCCAAGGGGGTTTTAAAGGCGCGTGTCCTCTGGTGCACCGAATGTGAAACACGTGAATCGAGAAAAAGAAGGCACCGAGTCGCCGTTTGCTGCCATGTTCGTTGTTGCGAAGCAGCGTTGTAATCCTATCTGCCGTAAGAAAGAAGCCTTACCGCGCAGAGCGGAAATACGTTTGTTAATGCATCCGCGCAGTCCAGAACTTGGGAGCGCTGAGGATGTGGTTGGAGTAAAGCCCCACTATACGCAGCTTGGACTTAGCAGAGGTCACACGCGCTGTTGGCCCCCATAACATATAAAAAAGTATCGGTATTTATTACATTTTCCTTGCGCGCAGTCTGAGGCAAAGACGGCGCTCGATAGACAGCGGAGAGAGTCCCCACCGAGTCTTATTTCGCATGTCTGGTTTTCTGTCCTTGCGCTGTTACGAAAGTTTTCTGCTGAGAGAGGGTTGCAAAAAACATGTGACACAGAGGTCGTGCTTACAATAAACCCTTTTGGCAACCCTTCCGTCTCTAGTAGAACCCTTTGCAACGCATCTTTAGACGTGATACAATGCTAAGCGACTGAAACGCGATGCTCGGAGCGCACGGCTGCCTTAGGGTGCCGACACTTTCTGCCCCACCGGTGGGCGCTGGGGACACCCGAGCTGATGCACTGTTGTATGCGATGAAAGGGAAGAAACCTTTGTGTTGTATTGTGACTGCATTTGGCCATTTGTGACGTCACGGCTAGCTGGTGCGGAAGCCTCTAGACAGCGTCGTCATCCGGTTTTCTATTTTTTGCTTCTTTTCTCGCTTCAGAGCGCCTCCTCGCGGTATGATCGAGTGGATGTGTTGGTACTACAGAAGGATAATTTGCTAATATACCTCAATATAGCTTTTTCTCTTTACTGGTCCTTTCAATTCATTTTATTTACTAGTAAATGCACTGAATGATCTCCTAGGCAAAAAGTTGTAATAGCTGCTTGACAAAGGCCAATTATGCGCACTTGTACGGAGCACCAACCCATGCTGGGGGGGAGGGGGGAATGTTGATGGTACCACTGCATGACTTTTACTGTTGTTTGTAACGCTACCAGATCCGGAAGGCAGTGCAACGTCACAACACGCACACACGCCTCATAGCATTATTCAATAGAGCTACATCCAATAAGTGTCCACAGCAGCACATCTCAGCAGGTCTTCGGGGAAGCTATATCCAGAGACCCTCAATGCTTTGGACTCTGCCATATCTCAAGTAGTTCTTACCCAGTTTATTGTCTCCTTCGTGCTTTTCCCTGGCACTTCTAGTCGGCACTTGATTAGGAGAAGCAGCCGTCGCCCTGCATTTCGCAGCTTTCGGACGCTGCACCGTTTTAGTGAGAGTGCAGGAGCACTTGACTCCTACCGAGAACAGCGCAACACCCGCTCGAAGAAGAGAGGAAGGGACGAAGCAGGACAGCACGAGCAAGGAGACGACACAGGTCGAGCGTGACCGCGTCGTTTGTAGCGTCGTCGTCGTCTCGCTCTCGGGTATTTCTCCCCCTCCCCCTCCCCCCCTCCCGGTTCATCCGGGCGCCGGGGAGGAGGCTGCCGCAGGTAGTACGTTTCACGTTCCCCCGGCACGCGTATGCTGCAGCGCGAAAAACGAGATCCGCACACCGAATGCGATTTGCACGCCGTGGTCGTATGGAGTCGTTGGACTGGAGAGCCTGACTGTTAATGCAGGTCACCCGGCGCCTCTGATGTCGGCGTTAAGTACGTGCCGCTTAATAACAGTGGTAGAGCAAGTAATGTCGCTGAAGCCGACGTTTCGACAAGTTCGCAGCGCGCGCGCGTGTGTGTGTGTGTGTGTGTGTGTGTGTGTGTGTGTGTGTGTGTGTGTGTGTGTGTGTGTGTGTGTGTGTGTGTGTGTGTGTGTGTGTGTGTGTGTGTGTGTGTGTGTGTGTGTGAACGAGAAGAAAGGAAACCTAGGGGCCCGACCTTTATTTGTCATAATAGAAGCCAACAAACAAGGACACTGGTGTTGGGCTGCTGAGCACAAGGCCGCGGGATCGAATCCCGGCCATGGCGGCCGCATTTCGATGGGGGCGAAATGCGAAAACACCCGTGTGCTTAGATTTAGGTGCACGTTAAAGAACCCCAGGTGGTCAAAATTTCCGGAGTCCCCCACTACGGCGTGCCTCATAATCAGAAAGTGGTTTTGGCACGTAAAACCCCATAATTTTTTTTTAAACAAAGACACCACGTACAGCTAGCATAGGGGAAATGACGTACTTACTAATTAAATTAAAAAGTGATAAATTAATGAACATGAAAGTGGATGAAAACGTGTTGGATGGACGCACGCAGCTATCGTGACGTCACAACTAAGTGTGCTATCGCGTATACTTAGAGAGTTAGCAGCGCTAAGGTCTCGCTTAGTTGTCTTTTTTTTTTTTTCATGCGACACAGCATGAAAATAATGGCGCCAACATTCTTGTCATCGTCGTCATCCATCCCTGTTTCGTTTCCCAGCTCGGACCGACCTCTCTGCATTTCTATAAATAAATTCTACTGCTAATTTTGGCCATTCATTATTCCTGGAGTCTTTTCACCAATCGTCTGCGCCAGCGTTTCGCCATCCCGCGAAGCCAAAATAAGTCAGAATTTGCCTTGTTAAGTGGCTTCAAAATCAAATGCAACGAAATTCTAGCTGCCTAACCGAAATCTTGATTTCTTGTTCGAATTAACCGGAAGTTTGAATTATGCGAGTTTCGAGTTGCCACGCGGCTTTTATCTGGTAAACTTTGTATAAGCCAGAATGCAAGCAACAGCGGAATACAGGTGTCGACGCCGCGTTGAAATTTTCTAGCAGTTCACAGGTTTTGACAACGACCATGCTATGCTGCTCGGTGTTGCTGTAGGTGTGTGCTGCGTTAAACAAAAAAAAAGAAAAAAAGTGATGACGTACGTTGTATTCGGAAATACAAAAAAAATGCAGCCTGGCGACTTCTATAGGTCCTTATGGGAAAAAAAAAATATGCAGTAGCATGGAGTGAGAGAAAGTTTAATGATACCTGGAGAGATTAGCCTAGCCAAGAAGTCATAAAATATTATATAAATATGTGTGCAAAAGGATCGTGGCATCTGAAACATCATGTAAATGGCGCCACCGCCGGCGGACGCGGTTTGTACACGAGGTACCTCATTTTCTCGAATCCAAGCATGATCTTTCCTCTCTTCTCAAAACTTAACATGAAAGTGTAGGAGGCGGATAAATGGTGTAGGCTAATGTAAGAACTTTCTTTGTGAACGTGGGCTCTCCTCGTTTGAGCTATGTCTATACGGCTATATATGGCCCTATAGGACACAGAAGGAGGTTTATATGGGATGATGACGAGAGCAATGGGAACAGCGGCGAGAGCTCCAGTATATAGGAAGCACTCCACGTCGGTACTCCACCCCATGGTGCAACGAGACATCACCTGTCAAAAAAGGGCGACGACGTCTCTTCAAGGTTGCGACGCCGACTCAGAGATCCCTTGTGTGCAGTTTTCTCACAACCCTTGGGGCGCGCTTAGAAAGAAAGAGAGGGGGACTGTCTTGACTTGCGTGAGTGCTCCCTGTATATATATTATGGCCGCGGCCCTGAGGTTCCGGCCACGGACGCGCAGCACCCCAGCCAGTCGAAGCCCGGGCTTGCATACAGTATACGTCACTGGTGGCGTCACCCGCCGCCCGAGTGACGCACTCGTCGGTGTACAAGACGCAACGCATGCAAAAAAGTCGCGGCGGCAGAACGAAC
This sequence comes from Dermacentor andersoni, assembly GCF_023375885.2. Taxonomy (NCBI): domain Eukaryota; kingdom Metazoa; phylum Arthropoda; class Arachnida; order Ixodida; family Ixodidae; genus Dermacentor; species Dermacentor andersoni. The sequence continues at coordinate 110,704,837 of NC_092824.1, read as the reverse complement.
AAAGAAGAGCCAACGCCGCTGAAAGAAAATACAGCTCTTGACGGTGCGCGCGTATATGCCGTTCTATCGCGCGTATAAGCCGCCCGAACAAAACCTGTTTCACTCAGTGGCAATATAGTTCCGATCTAGCCTAACATCTGTTTGCCATCAGGAACGGGAACTGTATACCGCGCAGACTCGTGTGCCCTTGCGTCCGGTTTTGGTAATTAACGACCGATAGTCGGCCTCAATGTCGTCTCAACCTTCGTCTGTATATTGTATCTTTCCAATGCATTGTACTTAAAGAATAATAAACTGAAACTGAAAACTGAATGTGGACACCGAGAGTGTCACACACAGAACAAAGTTTCTTTGTGTATTGAATAGCCTAGTTCACTCTTGTACAAACGTCCTGACGAGCACGCGTCTAGTGTTTCATTGGGGATATATGCAAACGAACGTCGTTGTTGTGAGACCAATATAACGGAACATGTCCGATGCAAGCGGTTGCTCAATATTGTTACGGGGAGATGTAAAAAGAAAGTTTATGTACGATATTTACACAGTGACAGGCACCACAACAACAAAGATGACGGGCCGGGGCACAGCTCGTCCTCTTTCTCGTCTGCTATGCAACGTCTTCGGCCGTAGGATGGGTGGCCCATAACAATATATTTCGAAGTACCGTAATACGGAACATATATACGGAACATGGTACGATACATACATGGGAGCACGGTTAGCTTATACATCCGCACAATACTCAGTGAAGTGAATCTGCTCCTCAGTGGTGCAGCGAATTGAAGATACAATAGGACTAAGAAAAGACGTACGCACTGGATATTCTGTGCCTTTTCTATTGTGTTGCGTCTTGTCCCACCAATACACAGCACAAGCTCTTTGATCAAGAAACCAGCCAGCCCCTACATTAACATTTATTTCGTACAACACTCGCACAGTATTTTTTTGTTATAGTATATGCCCCTAATAGAGACTTCTGTGGTAAAATAAAGCAATACCAAAACAATATTCGCGTTCATAAGCCACGTCAGCATATCCGTAAAATAATGTTAAAATGTGTATGAAAATAGTCGGCCTCATGGTCACAACCCCGTATAACCTGTATATCCCGCAACTACACTACCATTCTTTATTAGTCAGTTGCTTCGCTTTTGTCCTGTAAGTTACCGGTTTCTTCCTCAGATTCTTGAATTTAGTTGATGCCGTCTTGCCACCTCTTAGGCTGACTTCGTTTCCCCTTGTCACCAGAATCGCTCTTCGTTGCCTTCTTGGCAACGTGTATAGTGCTGTCGCATTTCGCTACAGGGCCAGAACTTCTTACGCAGTCTTCCTTCCTGAGACTTGGCTGTCTCCCAGAGCGTGGCCCATTAGAACTCTCTTGTCTTCGCTCACCTCTCGATACATCCGTACCAGCGACCTCTTTCCAACTACACTGAACGCTCGAATGTTCGCTCTCAAAACAGGATGCACTTCGGTCATTCGGTGCGACTTCGCTGGCCTTATATACTGTGCTTATATATATTCCTGGCTCTTCAATATTTGCTGGCACATTTATCGCACAGGACTCTCGAGGCGTCCATAAGTGGCGTGCAGAAGACAAGGGGTGGGAAGGGTGGTTTGGCGTGTGGAAGTTGAGGTCTCGGGGTTCAAACCCCCTACAGAGATTCTCAGTCTGCCGTGGGCAATGTACGTTGTAAGAGCTAATCGCTTCCGACGCCTTCGATCTTTGCTGCGGCTAACACGCGCAGAGATGCGGTAGCACGCCCACTCCCAGAGCCCTAGTGCCGAAGTCGGGTGATTCGGCCGAGTTCTCTCGCGACGCGACCGGTGGTTTCCACCCCTGAAGAAGAAGAGAAAGTGGCGCTCTATATTGGGACAGCGGCGCCTTAAAATAAAAGCGCCTCCCCGACGAAAAATAAAGCGAGCTAGCCAAAGAGAGCCGCTGCTTGCGCGGAGACCCTCGGCCGGTGTGCCTCGCACTAGGTGGCCCTTGTTTTTGTTCTCCACGGAAAGCAGACGCGTCCAAAGACATAGACGGACGGCTTCTGCTACGCCGTTGTGGCAGCCTGTGTTCGCGGCTTGATTTCTCTCAACGCGACGTCTTTGTTGTTGGCTAAGCTGTGAAGCAGTATACCGACGCGTAATTTCGAGGCAGGTTTGATTGCCGTGCTGCGAATTTTGTGTCGCCAACAGCACATGGTCTATCGAAAGAAAAGAAACGCAGCAATCAAGAAAAATAAAGGAAGAGTAACAAAGACAAAAAAGATATGAGAGAAAGCCTGACGCGTCTCATGGTGCCAGTGCTTACTTTCTCGAAACTGTCCTTATCTTCTGCCAGCCACACTTTACACCGCCCTTCTCTTTCTCTTTTCTTGAATAGCTTTCTTCTCGAACACACAGATTGTCTCTCCAGTGTGTTTTTCTTCTAGGGGGTAAGCAGTGGCGTCATCGAGATCGACATAATGTTGTGCAGTCAACACAGCAAAAAAGTTGCGCCTTATCCCTGTGCACTTACAATTTTTTCACGTGCCACAAATCCTTCTTCTCCTTCCAACCTTCACGATTCACTTTTCACGTACGTGTTGATGCCTCTCACCACAATCGGAATCGGATAATTGAAGGTGCCTGCACCATCGTCATCAGCCAATTTAGCCCCATTGCATACTATATGAAGCCTAGCTCCCAGCGACCTTCGCTTGCACCTGCCCTGTTTCAACCCACTCCATCTCTTTCAACGAGAGCCTTATGCACTCTAAGAAAAGTTTACACCCTTTGAGTCGCATCTTGCCACACAACAATAATCATCTTTCTTGCCCGCATTTCCTTTCTTTAACACTTCGAGCCCGGTACTTCCAAGTCACGAACGGCATGCGCGTTATCAGCATGTCAGAGTATTCTCGACAGGAAGGTAACGAGCGCAGCGTTTTCAAGAAAGGAAATGCGGGCAAGACAGATGACGATTATCGTTGTGTGGCAAATATACACCTCAAAGGGTGTAAGCTTTTCTCAGAGTGTGGGCGACGCCGCTCTGGACGAGAGGACTGGGAGGCGGCCCCGTTCGGCTGCTCAGACCTTCAGGCCCAGCAGGCCTTGGTCCAGAGAGCCAGGGCGGTGGCTTCAACCAATGGGGTCCCGGAATAGGGACTCCACCTAGTATTTAGGGTCCTCTAGTGAGATTCCGCACTTCCCCTCTTGTCAATGAATGCTTCTCACCACCACCACCTCTGGATGACGGCAGCACGTAGGCTTTTTATATATCCACGCACATCCAGAGAGGGCCTGTTCTCGCGCCCCGATGAAAAGGTGCAGATTTCCAAATATCGCCACTTCTTATATAGTAGCTCGGTGTAGCACCTCCCGAAGTGTGTTTATTAGTTTCTTCTTTATTGTTCGGAGCTTAAATATACATGGTTGAATGCTGTCTGCCAGACTCACTCAGTCAAGCCCAATGTATCTTTCGCTGGCTGGCCTGCATCTTGTATTTTCGTCGGGTAAGGAATTATTATTATTATTATTATTATTATTATTATTATTATTATTATTATTATTATTATTATTATCTTCATAATTATTATACAGTCGACTCGTTCATTCGATCTCGTTTAATTCGACTTTCTGCTTAATTCGAACGCACTGGAAGGCCCTGGCGACATCGCTCTGGAGGGAGAACTCGTTTAGTTGAAACGCGAAAGCATGTCGCGTCTGTTAATTCGACCTCATGAGCGCAGCGGTTACCAAAAGCTTGAAAACACAAGAAATTCAGCAGACGGCGCTAATTCTTTCTTATTCTTTTTTATAATTCTTTCTTATAATTATACATGCCTTTTTTTTTATCGTTTACTGGCCTACGCTCCCTTCGCCCGTGAAGCCAACCGTTTCCGCTTGTTTCGTGTCGCATCGCGGCAAGGTTTAAACATGTCAGCGCTCTTCGCAGCATGCTGGTTGAGTCGCGCTTTAAGAACAAAAAGCCAAACATGCATTACGCACTATTTCAAGCAATAAAAAAATAAATACTCGAATTCATTAATTCTGTTGAGCTTTGTTAATTCGACTTTTCGGATAATTCGACGAAATCTTGCGCTCCCGCAAGGGTCGAACCACAACCGGCTTTATTGCGGTCGTGGGTCGAACCAACGGCAGTCGACTGTAATCTTCTGCCGCCCCCCCCCGCCTCACCCCCCCCCCCCCCCCCCCCCAACGATGTGCGTTTCCCTTCCGTCAAGCGACATCCGTTCTATCTCTAATGGACGGCCGATTATCTGGGCCGGTATATTGTGTACGGATTTCTTTCACTCGATTCTGTTCCTTATCATCCACCGTTCACGGCCGGCCGATCCTGGTGATAACGTGGGCGGAGCACCACTTAAACCGCTGAAGAAACGAGAAAAGGAATAGCACATTGGAATATACATCATACCGACGCTGATCTACGTATAATAAAAAAAAACGAAGAAAAAAAAGGCAATTTCACCCGAAGAGCGAAGCACTGACGTTGCACCTGAATTTGTCGGCCATTGTTCTTACTGTACGCGTATGCGATATACGCGGTGCGTCAAAATTTCTGGCATCCTTAAAAGTCTGACCACGCCGTATAGCACCTAGTAACGACACCGCACAGGCTCCACTACGCTGTCGGTAAAGAACCGCGCCAGTAAAATTACATCACTTTCAGTTGTGAACTCTGATATTGTTTTGCACTTTTAATATGTTAACAGTCTGAAAAGAATTAATTTAAAAGGCATGCACTTTGAGAGTTATGTTTCACAACATTTGTTTGTCGGCTGCCATTGTCAAAATTCTGAAGAATAATTTAGTCAGTAATGTAAAACCTGGCATGGGCAACGTTAGTGACAGAATAGTGTAGCAATATATATAACCCGCAAATGCATTATATTATTATATATCATGTTATGGCGTGTGCCATAGTTATGACACCACCAGAGAAGTTCGAGCGCAACGCTAAACGTTGCTATCGCTTTCATTGCTACGCCCCGCGGGCGAAAACTGCCACAATTTCTTGCGCTTTTGTTGACATTTCGAAATCAAACAGCGCGAAGCTTTCGTTGAAAAAAAAAAAAAAAAAGAACACTGTATCTGGTTTCCATTCTGGAAGCTTGCCATTATCATTGAAAATGAAGGTATACAATCAGTGAATTTTACCGGTGCTAAGATATGGGGCAGAGGCTTGGAGATTGACAAAGAAGCTTGAGACCAAGTTAAGGAGCGCGCAACGAGCGATGAAACGAAGAATACCAGGTATAACGTTAAGAGAAAGAAAGAGAGCGGTTTTTATCAGAGAGCAGACAGGTATAGCCGACAGGTATAAGAGAAAAAAAAATGGAGCTGGGCAGGTCATGTAATGCGCAGGTTAGATGACCGTTGGACCAGTACCGAGAGAAGGGAAACGCAGTCGAGGACGGCGGAAGACTATAGGTGGAACGTTGAAATTAGGAAATTCGCGGGCGCTAGTTGGAATCGGTTGGCGCAGGACGGGGGTAATTGGAGCTGTAAATTCTGTTGTAAATTATATGGTAAAAAAAAATTAATTCGCGGAGCATACCATTCTACAACATATCCTTATAGCCCAAGTGTAACCCGGGGCAGTTATATAGCCCATGCATCAACTTTCATAAACGGTGCCTCCCCCGTTAAAATGAATGAATGAATGAATGAATGAATGAATGAATGAATGAATGAATGAATGAATGAATGAATGGTACAAGCGCTCTCTTCGTCCGTGCCGCCATGTTTGAGGCGCGACAGAACGTGAATTCCTTACCATATACTCGTAAGGCGATGCGGAACCAGTAAGAGAGAACCGCGTCACCGGTAATTGAATCGTTGGCACGTAGCGCGACTTCCAGGCGGCGCGGCGAGTTTGCGCGTCTTGTCTTGCGCATTCGCGCGCGCAGCTGATTCGGCGCCTGTCGCGGCGGGGGACTCGCTCCGGCGCTAATTATCTTCGCCGGGGATCTCGGGGACGCTCCCAGAAGAGATGCCACCATCCGCGCCTGATTTCCTGCTGCCGCTCGGCCATTGGCGAGTAATTAATCGCCGCGCGCGCGTTGAGTGGCCGCCGGATCTGGGGCGCGTCATCTATTACGTGGTTACGTGGCAAGACTCCACAACTGTTGGCGGTGTCGTACTTCCGTCACTTGGGAAGATAAGTTTCGACTGTTTCGTGCGAGAGAGTTTTGATTTCGGCGGAGAGATACAAAGCCCCGTGTTGCTTTCTTGGAGAGGGGTTCCGGCTAGATGAAAGAAACCGGAAGGATGCTCAGGGCGTTACAAGTTGATGCGATTGATAGAGCTGTGTAAAAAAAACGGTTCCCACGAGATATGCTAACGTTGATAAGTTTCCAGTATAGCTGAAATGAGGGCACTTGAAATGGATACGTGACGTGCTGAGAAAAGATGCGAGTCCGGAATGACCACACGTGCGGTATCACCAAGGTTGTGGACATTTCAGCCAAGACCTGGGACCGTTTGAATCGGAAAGGTTAATAGAAAAAAAAATGTGGAGGTACAAACGCACATGTTGGAATCGTGCACGTACCCAGGTGGGGGGGGGGATTCCCCTTTCCCCCGAAACCCCCTTTCTTCTCGTTTATATATATATATATGAATCCGCCGAGATACCAACCGACCCAGCAGCAGCCACACCAAACCTAGGTGCATAGACAAAGAAAGTTTCGCTTAAACAAGCCTTCTATTGTGTCCCGCGCATAGAGTTTCATACAATAATTACTAGAGGGAACTCTCTGGCGCTGCAGTCGTTGTTCCACCGTGGGAATGATGGGAAGTATACATGGATTTGTCTGATCTTCGTGCCTGTGGATTCAGAGGTTCTTGTGGTTTTGTATATTACGCTATATAAAGCTTATTGTCGTAAATTTCAGCGCAATCTGTACTCTTCGAAGCGCAGAAGACACCGCGAACACGCACAATTGCTATTAATTGCAAATATTTAGCTTGTCCAGGTGGCCAAATCGAAACGCGCCAAGCGTCTTTATCGCATGCCCGCGATAAATTCATGAGGGCGTTTCATTTGCTTGTCGATACATGCGTCCGTGCCTTAATGGTTTCAATATCAGGCTTCAGTACCAGAGTTCCTGTGTTCGAATCCGTCCCGAGAACAGCGGACGAACCGGCGCGACGCCTGAGCGTCGAGTTTGATAATGATGGTGATGATGATCCTCTTTTCTGGCGCGTACCCGCGAAGGGGGACGGGCCAATAATCGGGCGGCTAATAATGGAGAATTCTTATTTGAATAGGAGAATTCCAATTGAAAGGAAATACAAAAGGAAGTACCACAAAAACTAGAATAGCACGCGAGCAAGCAGTCAGACTAACTGAAGGAAAATTGACAATGTAATGTTAATAAAGAATTTTGAGAAATAATTTCGGTAAATTATTCATGATCTGATAGGTAGAACAAAGCTACAAAAATTAGAAGGGTAACCGTCTTGTTCCAGTTAAAAAAAAAAATCAAACACTGCGCAACAAACATCCATGTGACTGTAGCCTAGTGTCGAGACCCCATATGGTAATATTACAGGAATAAAGTTCCTTACAATTAATGCCACAGAGGAGATATCAACCGACCAGCTCTATGTAAAAAGAAATTCAATTGTGGGATACGACAGCGTAATCGGGTGTATGTAACTTCCCTTGCCGAGAAAGACACCACTGTTTATTCCAGCAAAAACGGGGATGTTGAAAGTCAGGAGATGTTACCAGCGACAGTTTGCTTAAATTATTTTGTGGGCAAACTTTTCTCTATCTTGATGCAGTGATGTAAGCTGTATCTGGTAAAACAGATATCAAAGATACAATTAGAGGCATTCTGGCTAATAAGTCTGCCGTTTCGTTTAATTATAACCCGCGGTGGCCTGACACCCATAGTAAATGGAGGCGAATGAGCAGAAGGTTATTCTCCTCCTCTTTCCTCAAGGATATAATTCTAAAAGAAAAATGTACTCAGAGTAACCTTTCTTTGCTTATTGGCCCGATTCTCGATGCACTTGATATTTTATCTCTCGGTGCGAGCAGCCTGGGCCTCGTCGTGCCTCGTGCCCGAAACGATGTCTGTAAGTTCGTGCACGGACTATGTCGTTGCCAACGTTGGTCGTTGCTACATGGAGACTGGCTGACATGTTAAACACTTCTTTTGTCATTGTAAGCATGCATTATCTTTTTTATTCTTTTAAATTATTTTCTTATGGTTCCATCAAGAATAGGCATGTTCACTTTTCAATTATTTTTTAAAATATTCATAATGCTTATGAAATTTAGTAAGTACATTTTGTTTCTATTGCAAACCTTGAATAATTCCCCTCTTGGATACGTGCCATATGCAGAGAGCTATTACTGCACTTACTTAGAGTTATTACTTAGAGTTATTACTTAGTCTAGCAACTAAGCAAGTTGACCTAAACCGTTAAATAAAGGTCGCAGGAACCCCTTAAATTGTAGCAAAAAAAGACAGAGCTACCTTCTGATTGAATACATTCTTTTTTTGCGATGTTGTTAATAATAATACGGCTATATCCTCCTTGTCTGAGTGTTATTACAACAGCTGTTGGTGAAATGACTTCTTAAAACTGCTGGTACAGGTTACTTTTTCTTGCTTGAACACATTATAAAGCTCATTTTATTGTTTTGTGTTGTGCCCTACAGCGCACATGTTACAGAAATCCCTGATTTAGCAAGCTTCATTCTGCTTAGTAGTTTTTTTTTTTTTTCATTCCCACATAGAACTTTCTAATAAAGCGGTATATTGATTTTCTCCATTTAGCAAAGTAATATTGCCCTGCAGTTTCGGTTTAACAAACTGTGTGCGTGCCTGTGTGTACAGATTGACGTATGTACCTGTCAGTATGTCAGTATACGAACTTTCTACAGAGTGTGCAAGTTGTTAACACATTTTTATGCTGCTCTTGTTTCTTTTCTTACAGTTCATTCTGGAACATCACTGTTGAGGCGCTTGCAAATGTAAGTTTCAATATCTTCACTGCAACTATTTCACCGAATCTGTTCCAGTTGCTGGGGTGGCTCAGTGGTTATGACAGTATTCTGCTAAGCATCAGGTCTTGAGTGTAATATGTTGCCGAGGTTATATGATTTCAAGGAGGTTATGTGTGCTGAAAATTTTGTGTCAATTGCAAGGTTAAAATTAGTCTGCATTGCTCATTGCATAGGCACCACTGTTAAATGCAACACTCCACCAACCAATTTCATTTTTGAAGCAGCATTGCTAGTGTTCCGATTAATCACTATAAATCGTGAAAAAGGGTACTGTGCTTGCAGGCTTGATTATTCAACAACTGGTAATTAAAAATATTTTTGAGTGGCTGCATCTTGTACGGTGTTTGAGAGAACAAAACGAGGCTGGAAATAAAGCACTGGTGCCGTTCAAATGTGCGCCGGGTCAGTGCTGCCAACACTAGGCAAATTTTGATATATCCAGACATTTTATACATTGTTTCGGGAAATGGGGAAATTTCGCGCTAGGACATTGAAACAGTGAAACTACTGCCGTGACGGCGTGTTTTGATTTCACTCACTTGCAAATTGCCTTTGCGTTAGGAAGCGAACTACGACTTTCGACCACACAGCAGCACAGCTGTACGCACCTCACCCAGTAAAGAATCAGTTTTATTCAAGACAAAAATGGGGATAATTGCATTATAAGCATATACAGAAGGAGGTCCCGTAGTGTGCGGATTCTCTGAGCCGTTTAACGAAGTACTGCGTCTGCAATTTTACCGCTTGTACCTCTAGCTGGCCTGTCAATGTTTCTGCACTCTGAAAAAAAAAAAGTCGCAGTTTCGCCAGAAATGCGAAGCATCGATTGCGATAGCACATTAGTAGACAGCTATAAGAAATAAGGATAGTAGTTTTATCGGTCGAATAAACTTGTAAACATAGCCATTCTAACTAAACTAACAAACATGGTGTCACGCGCGCACGAACAAATATGAGCGCATCTCATTGATGACCGCTGGGCGTGGCACTTGCGTAGACGACGGACGTTTGCGCGCATGCGCGAGTAAAAGCAGGTGCGAGAGAGGAAATGTGGGGACTTTTGCTCCTTGAATATATGACTCTGCCTAGGCACTACGGAGGAGCTTCTTAGCGCGTGTTGTATGCGCTTGTCCCTAGGCGCGCCGGCAGAAGTCTCGGGGCGTTCTAGTGCTGAACCTAGCATCGCAAGTTGGCGGCTCGACGCAATTATATTTATTCAATCGTGTTGTTTGCTAATTAAAACAATGTGTCACTATTTCGCATTATTGGCGGCGCCTCCAGTACACCAAAACGGCAACGGGGACATAAAAGCTAGAAGCCAGACTGGTCCGTGGGTTGGGGCTCGCAGAGGCCTGCGCGTGCCAGGGGAGTATAAGATCGGCTGTCCACGATAGCGGACAGCCAATTTTTTATTCGAACACCCCGTGGCACGCTTCAGCCTCCGCGGCCCCAACCCACGGGCCGCCCTGCTTCCAGCTTTGATCCCCCCGCTACCGCTTGGGTGCCCCGGAGATCCTGCGCCGCCTGCTTTAATATAACCTCAGGTGCTCTCCTGAGGCCTCGGTTTGCCGGTTACATGTGCCCTCCTGGAACAGTGCTTGTAAAAAATGCAATCTATCGTCGCGACTAACAAAGTGACCCGCGTCTTATACAACACCAGTCAGAACCTTGCCCCTTCAGAGACAGTGATCACCAAATGGGGCGTCCGTGCCCACTGCCTCACCGCGCGGGCAGTCAGTGGCGGAGCGTAAACAAACTCGACCCCCTTCCGCCATGCCGGCACGCCTAAGGACAAACGCACTCTACACGCGCAAAGAAACTTCTCCACCGTAGTGCGTAGGCAAAGTCACATATTCAAGGAGCAAAGGCCCCCAGAATTTCTCTCGCACCCGCTCTTACTCGCGCCTGCGCAGAAACGTCGTGCGCTGTCAAAAGCGCCACGCCCCGCTGTACCTACTAGTAACTGTAAAAACGCCGCCCGGTCAATGCCCCCCCCCTCCCTCCGGAGCCTTGCGCGCGACGGAAGACGGCGCGCTTCCTTCCCCGCTTCTCTCCCGTGCGTGCGCAACATTGACCGCGATCGACGCGTGCGATTGCGCCGATTTTCGTCGTTCCAGTCGCAGCATGTGAAACAGCCTTTACCCTCACAGATACAGCATATGGCGCGCGGCGACGATTTTATCGCCCTTGGACTTTATATGGAACCTCACGGCAACGCCGACGGCAGAAATGCACCTCTAGTGTGCATATAACTGATAATATTTATGTGTAACCGGCAAAACATACGCATGCTGGGACACAAAACAAAGCAGCACCGGCAAATCAGGGCGTAAGTGGACACACATATCTAGCGCCGAGCACGACAATGAGCTTGTAGCACTAAACAGCAGAACAAAAATTACAGGCTACCGCCCATAGGCAGAGCAATGTTGTATAGAGTCCCAGTGACCATTGTAAGAGTTGTAGGACGATCCCAGCGCTGACATCCTGTTGTGAGGATTGGGGGCGCAATCCCACCGTTGGTAACCAGTTGTCAAGATTGGAGTCGGGCATGAATTAGATGGTAGCTGGCCCATATGCCGTCGTCCAACTTATCCACGCTGAGGACGTTGTTGAAGGGAAGAACTGCTTCGCATCGAGAACGAGGAACGTGGGTTTATTTACAGTATCTACATCAGGACGTTGCAGTTCATCAGTCTAGCATGACTGCGAGAGAAAGTACACTGAGCAGCCGTATAACAGCGGTTTATAAACACTCGGTCCTCCCTCGATCCCAAGGTGAGGAAAACGTTCGACCAGTCATCGTAAACGAGTCGCCTCTCTGCGGGCGGGACACACACACACTCACACACACACTTCCACACAGGTTCACAGCCCCCACCGACGTCAGATGGTCTTCGCAGATCTCGGGGCTAACGTCAGGAAAGGCACCTTTTATTCCCCGAGCTGACCCCTGCAGCGCGGCGGCCGGTTGTCCATTGTCTTGCGTCTTGAACGGCGCGTGGGAAGGGGGCTCCAAGTATGTTCCCTCGGGCACTCCCCCGCTTGCGGCAGACCAGGTCGGCGGTGGCGTGTTCAGTCATAAAGCCCGTTTCGTCGAACTCATCTCGCACGGAGAGGCGAGGATGCGGCATTGTCCGCCGCACACAGTAGATTTAGTGATGCTGTTTGGCTAGAGCGTAACGGTGACTTTCCAAGAAAAGTTGACGCCGCTGTCGCAACTGGCTGGCAAAACTTGCACCTCAGCGGGCCGTTCTTAACACCATGTGCTTGGGCGAGTTTTGCTTTGGAGGAAAGACAAACAGTTGCCACATATCTTCGTGGTTCGCTGCAAACTACACGTAAGCTCGTGTAATTGTGGCAGTGCTGCGTCAGTACACGGCACTCGGAAAAATTATTTCCATATTTTACATTGATCTCGTGAAGTGGTGTGCTGTTTCCATACTGTTGCATTCTGTAAGAGAGGTCCCGTGCCCATTTCACTTAAAATTTGAACAAGGTTCCGTGTAATCTTGGCACTTCTGGGCTAAAATGCGAAAAATAGAGATGAGGTGTCCTGTCTGCACGCCTCACCTTTTTTGCATAATGAATCCTTACCAACTAGCTCAGCCTTCTGTCGTTCTAAACTTCTGGTCTATGTGCAAAACAGCTTTGAACAACAAGAAAGTTCTTCTGTGAGTTTGGCTTCAAGCAGGAAGCTGTGTCATTAGCATAACAAGTTGCTGTGCGTCATCATTTCAGTTCGAGTCCAGTGACTTCATTATTTGAATATAAAACTAGAAATAAATTTATCTGCAAAATTTGCTGCCTATTCGTATAACAAAAAAATTATCTGTGTAGAAATTATGTTGGCCAAATTGAGCAACCACATCTTGTAAGTATCTAGAGAGATCTGGGGAATTTTTTTATTCGAGTTGGGGTACAACTGACTTTGGAGGTTGGGCAGCACTGCACCAGGTACACATTAGATCTAATGCTTCTACTTAAACATCAAAGTCATACTTATCTATGGAAACCTTACAGTGACAGATTCGACCAAACATGAGAAAAGGTTTTCTGTTTACTCTGGCCATTCTCATTAAAGTCATGCTGTTAAATGTTAATAGGCAAAAGCTATATTTAGCTTATCTGGTCTACAGCACTAAAAAGTCACTTTAGCAGTCAGGTGCTTTCTTTCCTTGCTGGACATTACTGGCTCCTCCTGCATGAAACCTGCTTCATGTCCTCTACCAAGTAAGTTCAGAAAACAAAGTAAACTTCCGTTAATTTGACTCTCGAGTACTTTTGAGTTTTCAGATAATTTATCCCGACCGAAAGTCCCGCCCGGCACCTATGCATTTCTATGGGCTCAAAATTTTGTTATTTAGATTCCTAAAACTAATCTTCGTCGGATAATTCGAACTTAACCAGTCAGCATGTACGTGCCTGACCCCTAGGTGACCCCAATGCGTTTAACACAAGTCACCTCTCGAACACGACCATTTTCAGCCTGCCTTTGGAAAATTTTCAAGAAATAATGGTAGCTCACTATGGATTATTAATGTATTTTCTCGATTCTAACGCGCGCCTTCTTTTTCCCACCAGTAAAATTGGGCCGAAAACGGCGTCTGCAGCGTTTGTATGCTTTGCCGCACACACAGCTGTATTGCGAAAAAGCTGACTTTAGAAAACCGGTTGGCCATTGTGCAACACATATCAAACCCTTGCCCATTTTTTCTTTCTAAATAATCTAGTGCTTTCTTCTTTGGACTCAAAGAACGCTGTCGCGCGTTTGGTTCGGGGGCGTGTTAGCATCGGGCAAATACTGCCAAATGAATCGGCGGTGTGTTTTGACGCTTTTTCTGCATCTTGTTTGGATAGCTGGACAGCTGGATAGTTCGATGAATTTCGACAGTCTCATCATGATCAAAGTAACAGGAGTGGACTGTACTTTGAACTAGGCTGACATGATGCCTGCATTTGTTTGAAGCAGCAGAACTGCTCAGCCACTACGTGCTGGTTGCCAAATATTTGTTCTCTCCAAATATGATGAATAGTTTTGGCTTGTCACCTATGCACAGGCAGCATAATTAACACCGATTCACTCGCACTTCATGAATTACTGCATACTCGTTAGTTTTCTTCCTTATCTTTGACACTCGTGATTGTGAGCAGATCACCCTTTGGCTGCAAATGAATGATCTGCAGCAAGTGAAAGGACAAATTTTTCTTCAACTACGAGGCTTTTCTTTCAAGGAACCCATATGGGTTTCCTTTGAAGCAATTGCTATTAACGGTGGATGTCTGATTTTCTCTTTAATTAATACTTCTCTCCACCTTGTGGGTTTTCGCAGAACTATTACGTCAAGTTCTTGCCTTTGCTTTGAGTTGACAAATTCAACTTCGCCCTGCCATCTGCTAGCCGCCTGGTTAGCTCAGATAGTAGAGTGGCTGCCCCGGAAAGGCAGTGGTCTCGGGTTCGAGTCCCGGACCTGGACGAATTTTTCTTCAACTGCGAGGCTTTTCTTTCGTGAGGAACCCGTATGGGTTTCCTTTGTAGCAATTCTGCAAATGAGTGGATGTCTGATTTTCCCTTTATTAACATGGAGAAGTAGATGCAGCACAAGGCACGAGCCAATCACAGGCATCCCCTTCCTCCGGAAGAGAGAAAGGATGTGATCACATGTTCGCTTGCCTTGCGCCCGCCGTTTCCTGCTAGTTCAGGCCCAGCAATCAGATGGGGAGGCCGCGTTCGGTTCATTCTGCCAAAGAGCAGGCTGCGATGAAGGAACGGCAGCGGGAGCAGGCCATGCGTTATGTATTCGGCCAAAGAACAAGCGGCGTTTGATTAATGCTGCGGGGAACTCACTCGAGAAAGGGCTCATCGTCGACGTGACAACGTCGCTGTGATGGAGCGCAAAGCTAAGGTGTCATGACAACGAAGAGCCGCAGATCCCAAGCTTTGCCTGCACCCCTCTTCACAGTAGCAGAAAGGCGGTCAATTTTTTAATTTTTTCTTCTCTGGCTTATTATGCCCCTTCTCACAGTAAGGGCAGCTCTTTCAATATTGCAGAAGAGCAATTTATCAACACAGTTCCCAACACTTTTCCTTTACTGTTCCTTTAAAAATAATGTGTGCTATCCTACCACATTGTTGTGTACGCTGGACTTTTTTGAGTTTTAATGTTCACATTTTGGCAGCTATATAGTTTATACAGCGTATTGCTTATTTGCAAACCCAATGGTCACTAGAAGTTGAAATGAGCCATGCTGCTTGTCCAGGGGGATGGGCCCAGTGTTCCGGCACTGCCCCTGTCTGCGGCCTGCCCGGGAGGAAGTCCGGGTCCTGGACTACGCCCACCATGGCCTAGAGGACGTGCCCTCGGAGGTGTTCAACTACGAGCGCACTCTCGAGGAACTATATCTTAATGCCAACCAGATCAAAGACCTACCCAGGGTTAGCTGTTAACCTGTTAATGCTTCTCACTCATTATTTTCAGTTGCATGAACATTTTGGGGGGGGGGGGGCTTCATTGCTTAATGTGCCCTGAAGACATGTTCTCATCTTCAGGCAGTTTCGGTATACTAAATCGGCAAAAGTAAATGGGAAAAAAACATTTCTCTAATGCAAGTGCGCGGCCATCTGTTCCAGAGCTTTATGGTAATTAGGAAGCTGTATTTGTGATAAACTGTGAGATTGATGTGAACATGGATGGACGCAGCACGCATTTTCAGTTGCATAGAGCTGAGCGACAGTGCACAGCACATTTTAGCTCGGACCATTCTGCTAAGTTTCGCTGCACATTGTACTGCTGTTTGACCTCTGGGAATTGCCCTGTCACCTGATGTTCACCGGTTTTATGCTTCTTCATCACATCTTTCAATAGTTAAGGATTTAATGTTCACATACCATGGGGAATAGCACCAAACTTGGGAGCTCGATTTTTTCATTATGAAAAATATGCAGTAGTAGCTATGGCAGAAAGCTGGTTTAGTTGGAACTGAGGTAGTTGAGACATTTCCTGTGCTTAGAGGACAGAAAGAACTTGAAAAATTGTAGATGCCTGTTCTATCCTGTTATTTCTATCTTCAGTTAAGAATTTTAACGCTATAGCGTTAAGGAGCCCATGTCGCAGAAAATCTGGCATCGGTGTCGGCATCCCGCATCGGCGTTGGACGTTACTTCGACAAAAAGAATTTAGAACGAGATTCCAAACTATGCATACCCAACCACTTCTCTACCACCAGTGTTGCTCATGCCTTGTCTTTCATTCTTTATGAAGTTATTCCTCAGAATTTTGAGAACGGCAGTCCATAAACAAATGTAATGGAAAAAAACACCGACAGTGCATGTCCTTTATGTTAGCTCTACTCAGACTGAAATATTAAAAATGTGAAACTATAACAGGAGATCGACCCACGCAAGAGGCCAAATTTCTACCAGAAAGCTCACCTTCGTGCATAGCATTCGCAGCCAGCGTTTCCCGGCAAACGTTGTGGTTACATATGCTGCACTTGCCAGGAAGCATGAAAAGCAGTAAGGGGTCCTTGAACACTCTCCCGTTCCACTCTTAAATGCGAAGCTTAAAGAGTTTTCCAAATCTTATCCCCCCTTCCCTCCCTAAGCTTTAAAATTATCTGAATAACCAAAATAACCAGCTATGTGACTTCAGGCGTGACTCGCAGCTTATTTTTATTCTATTTATTTATGGAGGAACAGTGATGCAAGCAAGTGACAGGTATCAAGCAGTGCACAGCATTTTGGCAGAGTGAAGAAGTAGTACATCTTGAACTGTCATTTAATGACATAGAACTTGTAGCTGGGGTAGATGGCAATTCAGCTTAAAAAGTTTCTTAAGAGGGCAAAAGAGCACACTCACATGTACACACACACTCATGCACAGTGCTCAGCAATTGAAACGAGATACTCGGAGCACTTGGCTGCTTGGCACTTCCTGTGCCACTGGTGGGCCACAGGGGATACCAAACTGATGCACTGTTGTATCACATGAAAACGAGAGTGTTTGTGATGCATTGTAACATGCATTCGGCGCCTCAGCAATCACCCAGCGCTCACTGGCAACGCAAAAAGTACTGGCTTCCATGCGGTCCGAGTACCGTGCTTCAGTCACTGAGCACTCTACATACATGTCAGTTCATTTTTTTGTGCTCTGAAGCAAGTTACCAAGATTGAATTACGCACCTGTTTATAGAATGGTGTTTCTAGCTCTTGTGGCAGTCATGTCATAGCACATTTCTGTCTAAAATACTTGTTTATCTTTTTAAATGTTGTATTCTGAGTTCGCTGCTCTGCAAATTTGACTTGTTGCTAACACGAAATATGCTGGTTCCTCTTCTAGCCGCTATTTCACTGCCATGGACTAAGAAAATTGAATCTAAGTGATAACGACATTCAAACTCTACCTCCAGCTATATCTTCGCTTGTCAGCCTAGAAGAACTAGACATTAGCAAAAACAGTAAGTAGCTTTGTGCACGTGGCAGTGTCCCTGCATGTTATGTAATTATTCTATTAGGAAATATTGAGTTACCTCTTCTCTGCTTTAGATGTGATAGAAATTCCCGACAACATCAAAGGTTGCAAATGCCTGGCCATAGTAGAAGCAAGTGTGAACCCAGTGGGAAAGTGAGTATGCCTGTATGAGTACTAAATATTGCTCTTGTGATTAACCTTACTGCATTTGGTAGCTCATTAAAAACGCAAATTTACTCTGTATTGCAATCGTAATGATTTTTTGTGCCAATATAGTTGAACCTTAATATACGATGAACATGGATATCACATATTTTAATGTTTAAGCATTCTAAGGCTACTTCCCTTGGAAATATGTCTGTCTATCTGTCCATCTATCTGTAATGCATCACATGATGTGCAGCATAGGTATTCACAGGGTCCTATGGGGTATATATAAGAATATCTTATGACTACGTATGACTACATATGACTACTGTGATTAGGATTATAGCTATATATAGTGAGTACTGAAAAGGTATTAAGAGTAATTAAAGTCAGTAAAATACTAATCAGATTAACTACAGTGAAATTAAGCATAAATAGTACTCTAGTGAGGGGTAAGGTAATAGTGATTGAATAATAATTACATTAATTTATTGTTCAATTAATTAGTCAACTAAATGATAATTAATGTTAAATTAGGCAGATATAACTTAAATTGATTAATATCAAACTAAATAATGTCAATACTGATTAAATAATGATAATTAAGATACATTAAACTGAATTAATATGGATTACGATTAAAATACTTAAACCCAATCAATAGTAATAAGGGTAATGGAAATTAACTGATTTTACATTACTTAACCCTAATTCAGATTAACTACAGTACATAAATTTTGCCCAGTAATATTAATTCCAACTAATCAAGTTCACCTATTAGGTAATTGCATCAGGCCATTGCAATACTTGCAGCACATTGAGCTGTAGTGTACACACACACTGCAGCCACTCAATCTTCTCAGCTCAGCCACTCAGTCATACCGCCACCCACTCATACGCTGCATGAGTGCAAGATGACCAAGCGTAAATAATGCTTATGCATTATCTGACAAGTCCTACTAGAAATTATCTGCAGTAATTTTTCTTTTTGGATATAACATAGTGCATATATAAAATTTGGTTGGACTCTGCTTTCTTTCAGTGAGTATTCTACTGCAATAACTAAACCGACAATACGATATCTAAGAAAATATCAGTTATAGGGAAGCAAAGATTTGTTCGCTTGGCATGTCAAAGTATGTATCCTTGTTGCAAGAATGTGAAATGCTTAGCAACAGCTACTCGAACGCGTGCACGTTTTGGACTTTGGCTTGGCTTGATTGGCATGCATCCGGCAAGCCAACATGCTGATCCCATGTGACCGCAGCAATCGCATGGTTGCATAATAATAGTGGTGCAAAGTATGTTTGTAATTTAGCATTGTTCAGGGCAAAGTCTCGGCACACAAGCCATCAAGAGCCATCAAACTTTTCTGGTCATTCGGAGGCATCATGTACGCTGTGTTTCTTTCACGTAGACCTGATAACTTCTATTTTTTTTCATGTCAACACGCATGCTTACAGCAAGCATCCAATATAATGAACATATTTTCATGTTAGATGTGACTCCATTGTGATCAGCTTCGACTGTTTTAACGGCCCAGCAGAGGGCTATAGCTGTCATGAAACCCAGTTTTGGCTTCTGCATTTTGGCGAAGATTACCATAGTGATTGCCTTTATATTGCAGACTTCCTGAAGGCTTTACGCAGCTCATAAATATAGAACAACTTTACCTTAATGACACGTTCCTGGAATATCTTCCTGCAAATTTCGGGAGGTATGTACACCAATATGTATATTTTAATTTTTCTTAGTTTGGCACACCTGTTTATACTATTACTTCAGGGGCCTTGTGCTGGTCCCACATTTTGTTCATTTTGCTCCAGAAGCAAAAGAAAAAGCACAAGATGGTGTTTCTTGTGAGTAACATATATCTGTTAAATTACAGGTTGTCAAAGTTAAAAATTTTGGAGCTGAGGGAAAACCATCTGAAGGTTCTTCCCAAATCCATGGCTCGCTTAACGGAGCTGTCCCGCCTCGACATTGGCCAGAACGACTTTACAGAGTTGGTACGTGCCTGAAGTCTCAGTCCCAAACTATTAAAGTTTGAAGCATCAAAATGTGAAAGCATGACTTCTTTGTTTTTTCTATTTTCTCCTAATTGCTTAACAGGATTGAGCTACCAGGTGCAATTGTGAAATAACGACTAATGTGTTGCATGTCTGTTGTACTTGAATATTTTTTTTAAGTATATCACCTTGCTGGCATTTTCGTGCTCCAATAAGAGTTCTGCTAGGTATGCACCTTATATTATTAGCGGAATTACTAGGATTGCTAACTCTTAAGTGTGCTTTAATCCTCTAGTGAGCTGCATAGTTGAGGAAATGTAATCAGTCAAATTTTATCCCTTAAGCATTTTATTATTTTGACCAGAAATCACCTTATTTTGCTTACTTCCATAGAAAACGCTTCTAAAGCTTATTCAACCAATTTGCTTCATGTTTTAAGCGTGAAAACGCCACACCACTGTTTGGCCAAGTCAATGTCGCCTTCGCTTTCTGAATCATCACTTTTGTTAGAAGAAGCGATGACAAGACTATCATCATCCTCTTTGCTTGAAGAACAAAACCGTAGTGCATCACTTTCACTCTCACTTTCACTGTCAGAGTAGAGCAGGGGCTTTCTTTTGCACGCGTGACTCACATGTGAGCTGTCAGTGGCAGATGTCATCGTTCCAAATCTGCCAAGAAGCACAAAAAGCATATGTTTCCAAACACGCAATCTTTGGGCACTCACAAAGTGCTACCACCTATGTAGTAAAACAAAAACAAAAGAGCGGAATAAGCATGAAATTCAAAAGTTGACACTGCAGCCATCTATGTATGTATTATACGAAAAACTAGGTGGATGTGCTGAGTTTGTCCAAATCACTTTGAAAATGGAATTATTGCTGTTTATGAGCTGAGCTCATCCAAAACACTTTATGAGTTAACCCGTTAGTTCCCATTGTGCCTCTGTATTAGCCTACGCAATCTCTTCTATACACTAAGACTTGCAAGTAGTGGTTATCTGCTTGTCTGAGATTTGGTGGTGACGCTGTTTCTTCCTTTCTTTCACAGCCTGAAGTCATCGGTAGCCTCCCCAGCCTGACTGAGCTCTGGTGTGACAGTAACAGGCTGACGTCTTTACCTTCAGTGAGTCCTTCTTTTTTTTCTGCGGACTTCCAGAATGTGTTTGAGCATACACTGCACGCATGCAATAAGCAATGCTTGGAATAGGCTGTGGCTGCAAATCTTATGAAATGTACACTCGTGACATTCTTTCCAGTGGCAGAAAATAGGCAAAACAGGAAACAGGACACACCACCGATGTTCCATATTAAAAGAAAAAACTTACAGCGAACCACACCAGCTCTTCCAGCAAAAATTTTCTTTGCGACAAGTGATAGTGCAGCTTGTCACTCTCAGTCTGCTTTATCACTTTGTATTTTCTAGCAGGCTCATATCATTCTTTTAAAGGCCATCAATTGTTCCCATTCACATTACTTGTTTAATGCAATGCCTTTTTTTATATCAGGAGCTCATTAGTGGAGGTCTACCTGCGGGGGCACCTGAGGTGCATTCTCTCATCTCCGAACACTTCATAATATTTATTGCTAAATGTGCTTTTTATGAGCTGCCAAGAAAAGCACACATGTTAGCTGTTAGTTAAGTCAACCTACTTTTATTTGAGTGTGTGCGTGTGTGCATGTTTTGTGAAAGTGACCTAATTCTTGTTCAGCTTACATACTGCAAATGCTGGTGATTTCTCTTTTCCTGATGGTGCATTGTTCTTTTTTTTTCCCCCTTTTTTTGCACATCTGTATTAGAACATGGGGAATCTAGTTAAGCTCACCTACCTGGATGCCAGCCGGAATCGCATCTCTTTTATTGCTGATGAAATTGAGAACATGACAATGCTCTCTGATCTCACACTCACCACAAATAAGCTGCAAAAGATTCCAGAGACACTTGGTAAGCATTGCATACTTGCACTCGTGTGTCCTTCTTAATCTATTGGTGCTTTTCTTGTTGCTAACCATTAATAAGTATATGCACATTGTTTTCATGTTTGTTGCTGAAGTTTTTGCAGGCTTTGTGGGTGTGTATTCACCATACTCCATTTCTACTTCACTTCTTCTCCTGTCACTGCTTACTACTGTTGCGGCTTTCAGTCACGAAAGAAACAAAACCAACACTAACAAAGGTGGAGAAATTATGAAGAAGCTTGTGAACCAGGCTTCCTTGTGGTGACCAAAACATATAAAGTTTTATATAATTTCTTCATGTTGGTTGGTGTCTGTTTTGTTTTCATCGTGATTATTCCCTATCAGGCAAAATTTCATTGCACTCTCGATGTCATCAACACTTTAAATTATATTTTTATATAGCATTGATTGCGATCCTTCAACAGCTGAAATCTCTGAAGTGTGTAAATCACCTTGGTTTCACAGGGTTTGCAGGAACAGTGTGCATGAAATTTCTGCTTGTAAATCTTGGATTTCTACAAAAGTCAGTGGAAGCACGCATGTCTTGTACAACTGCATTTGTATTAAGTGAATTTGGACAGATTACCCTAAACTGATGAATAATGTGCTTTACATTACAGGCTTTTTGCAGAATCTCGCAACATTGCGCCTTGATGACAATCACTTAGCAACATTGCCTGATAGCATTGGACAGTGAGTATCCGAATAAATTTTATTGGAGTATATCTTGATATCTTGCTTAGCTATCTCTGGAGATTGTATAGGCTGTGTTGTTGTTCATTTACAGCGCAATAAGGCCAAAGATGCGTCAAGCTAAAATATGCTCATGGCTGCTCAATCCTTTTTGTGAGAGTCTCGATGGTGTTTGACAATGCTCTGGTGACATTACAGCCAGTTGAATTGACAGCTCTTAATTGGAAGCTCTCAGTGCATCTGTTGGTACTCAAAGTTGTGGCATATAGTGTAGCACAGAAATGGCAATTTAGTGTTTCAAGATCTTGAATATGTTTGTATGGCGTCAGTACAATGAATAGTACTCAGAAATTATTAACTAACTTAAAGTTTTTTGTTACAAGAGAATAATAAATTTGTCACAAAATAACTTAAAGTTTTTTGTTACAAGAGAATAATAAATTTGTCACAAAATGATCACTGAGTAAATGGAAAGTTGTGTCGCAGTCAATATTTACACATGTGAATTTCTGCTCTGTAATTCCTCTAGGTTGTCCAAACTCGAAGAGCTCATCATTAACAGCAACGAGATAGACTCACTGCCTTCGACGATCGGACTTCTTCGAAACCTGTCAATACTCATGGCTGATGATAACCTGCTGGAGGACCTTCCACCAGAAGTAAGTCAACTACAGTGAATGTGTGCACCAAGGAATCATTCAGTGCCATGTAATGAATCTGCAACTTTCATGGCTTTCCGAGGCACTCATTACTTAACTGTGAAGTTTCTGGGAAACCCTCATTAAAATGTAAAATAAATGGAGGATCTGGAAGCCAATACTATTGACTTCGAATTTCTATTCACACATGAAATGACAATATGGAGTTCAATGTAGGCTAGCTACTGCTCATCGCTAACATTACTGCCAGCTTTGTGTGTCTGGCCATACATGAATATTGCACAATTTAGCTAATGCACAAAACTGGCAGGTGACTGTGGCAGTAATGGTAGGGGCAAGTGGTGGCATTATACTAAAGCTTTCAAATAATGAAGTCTGAATAACTTGATTTTTATAGAACATCAGTGCATCCTGCTGCTGCTCTTTAATACCAAGTGGATAAATTATTTAAGAAAAATGCATCATTTTTTATGATGCAAATGTATCTAGGTATGTGTGCCTTTATTTAGCTTTTACACACAGACTTAAAGAAAAAGACGCATCTATCAGACTGATGCCTTTATAGGTTCTGATAAAATCTTACTTGATCAAGTATAAGGATCACTGGTCTGAGAAATCAGATGTATTATACAGTCGAACCCACTTATAACAATATTCAAGTGCCACGAAAATTCCATTGTTATAACCGGGTTGCATGACAAAATCAAAATAGGGGGTGGCAGAGCTGATGTGAGAAAACTATAATGGCAAGGAGGCCAGTGCCCCTCCCCACCACCTTCCTCTATCCAGCTGCTGATTGTGTTCACTCGTTTAACTGCTTCCTGGGCGCTTTGTTCAGATTGGGAGCTGCTCCAAACTCCGTGTCCTGTCTCTGCGAGACAACCGGCTGTGTAATGTGCCGGATGAGCTGGGTCATCTGTCCAGCCTGCGGGTTGTGAACCTGAGCGGGAACCAGCTGAGACACCTGCCAGTCAGCCTTGCCAAGCTTGGAGGGCTCCATGCGCTTTGGCTATCCCAGAACCAGGTAACACCGCAGCTGTAGTGTGCACAGTGGCTCCATTGTGTGGCTTTGTCAGTGGCTTATGGACTCATCTAGCAAAAAAATTATATTAACACAAGACAGCGTGACATCCCTGCAAGAGTAGTAGGTGGGCCTCTCCCAAGATCATTGCAGGCCACTCTTTAATGTAGTGCACCAATTTGCCCGACACAAGTCACATAAGAACCAAACATTGCGAAAAGTGTGAGTTGAAAATCTAAATCTTTATTAAGCATACTTTTGTCCAGAAAGATAAGCAACATTCAACTCAAATTACACTAATAAGGGTGCGCACACTTGTCTGTCGTCGAATCTAATCTAGCAAGTCAAGTTCGTCTGTTATTTATAGGCATTTCACCATGTGTTCCACATAAATCACGGGTGCTCGTGTACATTCGAGAATGTACAACAGTATCTGCATTGCGCATGTAATCTGATTAGACAAATCTGTTTCATTATAGAATCTGCTACAATGTCCAAAGTATTTTAGATGCTGTAGGCATGTCTTACAAGTGACAACTCAATAACAGTGATAATCTGGTGAAAATGAACACCGGCAAAAAGCAAAAAAGCACATGGCAACAATGACAACCTTCATGCTGCTACTAAAGTCCATGTGACTTATTGTTGCCAGTAATTATGTTATATATTTGTAAAAAGTTTGACTCTTGAGTCAGTTCCTGTCACCACATGCTTCCGTATCTGTGTTATTGATGGATGAGTAACTACATTGCATACACTTCCTGTCTCCAGACAAAGCCTTTGGTGCTGCTGCAGTCAGACATGGACCGTGAAACAGGGCAGCGTGTACTGACCTGCTTTCTTCTGCCACAAGAATCATCAGCTGCCCACCCAGATAAGCCTAGTATGTTTCACTGGCTTTACATGCTATACTTGAGAAAGAAAAAGAACACGACAAAAAAAAATTGCACTTGAGTGATGGCTTTCTAACTGTACAGTGCTGTGGTGTGTTGATTTTGACAAGTTTAGAAGAATACTTCTGAGTTTACAATCAGCTTGTCAGTTCCTATACTTCACATGAAAATCGCATTTTGGAGTCCTTTTTCTCTAATGACACATTTGGAATTAGTGTGGTTCACCTGATTAATTCCTTGGTTAATCTGATGGTGCAAGAACTGTTTGCATCTAACGTCTCATAGAACCATAATGTGGCTGTCCCCTGCAAGCCTGACACTCAGTAAGCAGTCTGTTAAAGAACAGTAAATTGCAGTCACCATCTGTTCATGATGCGTGTTTGTTGCTGTCATTGTTCCTTCTTCTTCTTCTTCTTCTTCATTTTTTCATAGCACAAAAGTAACAAAAATGTCAGCATCAATGTATCTCTGCTTTGAGCTGTCAAAATTCACCTTTTGAGGGCCATATTTGTAGATGGCATGAGTTTTCATTCCCAGCTGATGGCTCTGGAATATATTGATACCAAATATGCTGTACAATATATACTGCGAAATGTGACATTCACTGTAAAGCTTGAACTCTGATAACACAGTGACAAACTCAGAAAGATATTTTAGTGAGAATGTGCAAGTCACAGTGTATATTTATACTTTCTTGTGTGCTTTATGATCATTATTTTTTCCTCTGATTTTATTTTCTATTTGTTTCTGATTCTACTTCAATGTGTTCATTCCTGTGAATGTGCTTGAGTTTGATCACAACGATATAAATCACTTTAAAGGGTAAAGAGAAAGTCCTGCAGTATGTTGCGTCAAAGATAATAATAAAAGAACTTCTTGTACTTCTTACCCTTTTTCATGGTTAGTATTTGTCTGATTTGTGGGAGGCTGTATTGTGTTTACCCATTTCAGATGCCGTTGTGAATGAAAGCGATGCTGTGCCCAGTGAACGGAGAGGCACCATCACTTTTGCCTTTGACACTGATGTGGATCGACCGGTACGTGGGCAACCAGTCATAACCATACCATGTGTTCCAGCAAACGTTAGCTGGGACCCTCTATATGCTGTGATGAATGAGGCCCAAGCCGTTGAAACCAATGAGATTTGGTTTTGTGACTTAATAGCAACATATTTGGTGAATGTCATAAAGTGTCTCACCCAAGAACAGAACATGTTTCCCATTGCCATCAAATGCCACAGTTATCTTTTCTCTCTCTGCCTCTCTCTCTCTCTCTAATTGTGATTTCTTCTGCTGCTAAGCTGGGGGTCACAGGTTCATTTCCAGGCTGTGGCAACCGCATTTCAATGGAAGTGAAATACAAGAAATGCTCATGTGCCAAGATTTAGGTGCACTTTAAAGAACCCATTGTGGTCGGAATTATTTAAGAACCCTACAGTCCAGCATCTCTCATAACCAGTCTGGCTTTAACAAATTAAACTGTCCATGGTTCGGGGCGGCGCAAGTGACAAAGACAAAGAAAGCAAAACATGAAACATGAATATTAACCAACAAATCATTAATCTTAATCAGCTTGCCCAATTCTTTACTCTTTGAAATGTTAAACTGTATCAGTGAGTTAATCAGTCAAATTGTATTTTTCAGTTTCAGTCAAAAAGAAACTGTTCACTATATGCATTCCTGAATGTTTTTCTTTAGGGTTCCTTTGAATGGTGGCAGTGTAATGCACTCCCAGAAGGAGATGTTATACGAGTTGTACATTGAGGCAGATTGTCTTTTTAATTCTTCAGGTGTTTGTGATTGACTGAATAAATGCTCGCTCTCGTGTTTGTCCATTCAGGGTCGTCTTGTCCGTTCACCAACTCCTTACCCCAAAGAACTGAAGGCACGCGCGCGGCATGTGAGAAATCTTCGTAGGCAGATGAATGGTGATGTGGTTAGTGCTGGACATGTCGTCGTGTCACAGGTGAGTGTCGTGTTTTCTCCTGGTGAAAGTGAATTTTCTGATTCTTATGCTCCTAGGAATTATAGCGCATTTGCTTGATTCTAAGGCATCCTCGGTTGTAACGCGTACTCAGTTTTTCACAGCCAGAAATGAAAAATGCAGTGCGCTCTATTTGAACACACAGCCTGATTTACATTAAGTAATGTTAAATGTGGTACCCTTGATTGTGTGTTCTTTCACCAGGTTTTCGTGCTAAGAGAAAGAAACAGCTATTTGTTCTTACTTGCAAAAAAATTTTAACTCTGAAGCTGTTGGAGATGCAATTTGGACACCAGCAGCTGTTGGAGATGCAATTTGTCCACCAGGGGGCGGAGTCGCCCCCTGGTGGACACTGGCCGAACCACACATAGCGTAGATGGCGCTTTGCACCTGTTGCCCCCACATGTTTACATATGCACGTACAGTGGGCACATTCTCTAAAAACTGTTTGTTCCGTGATTGCAGCACTCTTATCATGCATTTTTGGCAATATATAAAACCGTTTAGCCTTGAGGTTTAGTCTTTCTGTTGTAATAAGTCCAGTGATGGCGCATGTCTGGCGCACAATGAGTGATAGTTGCATCCTCTGTTTTCCACAATCATTTAAGTTTTGTTGCCGCTTTGTAATTCAAACATATTCCAAAAAGCATTTGATATTGTTTTAAATAAATAAGGCCATTGCAGCAAGACAAGAATGCAGCGCTTTAGCAACTCACTGTCATGATGTGTTTGTCATGCCGTAATCTTTGTAATAACACGAACGTAATTGCGTGAAGTTCACTCAGCAATATAGAAAAGGGAAAAGATAATTGAGCATTCATATTATACCATGAGATATACTTTATTGTGTCGTTGCATCACATTCGTGTAGTGGTAACGCGACCAGTTTTAGTTGTTCCTGAGGTGTCTTTTCATTATGTTGTTCCAATCTCACTGCAGAGGAATAATTTTGCTTCCCAAGCGAATATGGCACTTTGGTACTTTGATTCTGTGCAACAAAAGGAAAGGTGGAAATAGAGAATTGCGTGAAAAATATGTGAGATACGATAATTGACGCAAGGCATTGTAATGTTGAGTTGGCGGCATCTATTACTATTCACCCTTTAGTTTTGTGTTATTAGCTTCACCTAAGGTAGTGTCCATTATCTGCTTAAATAAAGTAAACGGCATGATAATTTTGGTCCTTAGAAAGGTTGAAGCCTTTTCCCATCACTGTCATGCACGTAACTGTGCAATGACAGCCTTGTACTTAAATGCTACGTTCTTGTTGTTAATGCAAAAAAATAACAACTTGTGAAGCAACATGGCAATCCTGCTAATACTCGGTCACGCACAGTGACGTAACTTGTTTAATGGGCAGAACGCAAGCCAAACATGCACAGAAAGCACTAAGCAAGGGTTGAAATATAGACTATGTGACTGAGTGCCAGTCCCTGCTGATAGACAGTTTGTCCTTGTTTCATATGCAGTAGGAACATTCTTTGCATTTCATGCGAGAGCTTGTGGCGCGGGATGGCAGTATATTATTTGTCCACTTTAGTCAGTTCATTTCATTAGCAGATAATTAGCCCAAATCACTAGCAGCAAAAGTTTTGAGGACGCTTAAGCTTTGCCTTTAAGAGTCGAATGCGATAGCATTCAAAGATTTCTGGCTGCTTCTCATGTTTCCCAGCAACTGCAGCTTATGTAACCATAATGTTTTCTTCGAAACACTGGCGGCGAACACTATGCACGGAGAGGAGCTTTCTGGCTCTTTTCTTCTTTTTTTTCCCTCCACAGCGGGCGCTGCCTCTGCTGTGGATGCTCGGAGGCAAGCGCCATCAGGATAGTGTTTCCTATGTTTCCGTGTTGCAAAAAAACTGGGTGGGACACGCCACTCCTACTAAGACAGACCTCAAACGGCAGCTGGAAAAGGGGTTTGTGTTTGAGTTTCCGCGTAACAGAATTATGTTTTCTCATATATTCAAATTACAATCCTTCGCTATCATGTCTGTAGGTTGTCTGTAAGCTGTACTTTACGAATTTTCTGAAGCATTTTACTTTGAGAAGTTCAATTACTTCAGTAATGCCTGTGCGCCATGCGGAGGGCCCGCGTTGATCGGGATGTGTGGTTTGGGATGATTTTTCTAATATGGACATCGCCGCCCGCATTAACACCGGATTTTCTGTGACACAGGGCCATTGACGCTGTTGCATTAAAACGCCACCATGTGCATTTCGATGTTTACCGCCAACTGCCTATCCAACCTAACACAGCGGCAGTGCTGCTGCCTATAGCTAGATCTCACGTCCAATAGGTAGTGGCTTCCAGCGACTGCAGTACATAAAAGCACAGCCTTCAAGATTTGAAGTGGAGATCCTAGATCACACTGTTGGATTTGGTCACCACATGTTGCAGTTTTGGCTTTGTGCTCAATTCTAATGTGCATGTCATATTTTAGTGAATTTTTCTGGGAAAAGTGTGTGTTAATTGAGTAAACATTCAATCAATCAATCAGTCTTTATTCATCCATAAAATCTGGATAAATTCGGATAAATCTGGATTGCATATATTTACAACATTCTGTATATATCGTATTTACTTGATTCTAACATGCCCTTGATTGTAACGCGCACCCGTTTTCCATGACCAAAAAGAAAAGAGTACAATACCGCGCACCTCGTGCTTTCATATAGAAATACTATTTTCTCTCATTAGGAAAGGACAGATTTATTCCCAATACACTAAAGTTGCGATGAATAAAAACACAAATGGAAGCGACGCACCTTGCCGCCAAGATTTTCACTGCACCAGTACGTGTCGCATAGGGCAATAGATATTACTCGTCGTCACTATCAGACAACTCCTTATCGCTATCAACAGACCAAAGCATTTCATCCTTGGTGCCGTCCATGGCATACGAAATCCCACATATGTTAAAGACCTTGTTGACCATGGCAGACAGGATCGTGCACCATGCACCTTTCACCCATCCAGCGAAGTCCTGCAGCGAGGCACGCTTCATTTTATTGGCGGGCGTGAATTCGTTGCAGCAACTGACAAGCCATTCGGTGTAGGGCGCCCGAATTCTATCTTTCACTGGCTTGTTCAAACAAACATAGAGCGGCTGGAGCTGCGATGTCATACTGCCGAGCATCACGACAAGGTCGGTGTTGCATGCAGTCAGCTTGTCCTTGATGCGCTCAAGGCAGCACCTGAACGCGTCGAGCACAAGCATCCCACGCAGACTCAAACTGCCACCAGGTCTCTTCCGCCAAATGTTATCAGTCCAGTCAGCAACCAAGTCCGTGGTCATCCAACCTTTTTCATTTGCACGCACAATCAAGCCACTAGGAAACACGATCCCTTTCGGGAGCGTCTTCCGTCTGAAGATAAGATACGGGGGCAGCTTGTGCCCATCCGCAGTGCAACAAAGAATTGCGGTGATTCTAGTTTTTTTTCGTGGCTGGAAAACAAAACGCGCACTTGCTTCGCCCCCTTCTTTCCAACGGTTGTGGTGGCAGGCATGCAAAGTAAAGCGGCGTCGGATTGGCATTTCCAATTTGTCCGAAGTAGTAGCCATTTCAATGGTGCAACTTCAAAGCGTACCGCTGAAAACTGTGCAATTTCTCTTTGTATCCTTCTGGCAATTTTTGGCATATCCCTGTCCGCCTTCGAAGAGAAAAGCCTTTACTTTTCATAAAATTTGATAGCCAGAACCTGCTTGCTTTGAAGTCACTGAAACCCTTCCTTGTTGCTTTGCTGGCGAAAATATTCCCCTTTTGTTTGCGCCAGTCCCGCACCAAGTTTTGGGAACTCTGAACGCCCGTGATGCGGCCCGATTTCCGTCCGTCTCCGCATGATGACTTTCCTTTTAAATGTGGCATCATGGTAGACTCGGCGTGTCTTCGCAGTCTTCACTTCCATGCTGATTAAATAAGCGCAGAAAACTGGAAGACAGGTGGTAGGCTAGGTTACACCAGTGCCTGGTTACACATACAACATGGAGGTATGCACATTGAGGAAGCTATGGCAGCTAGGCTAGAAGCACGTATGAGGCGGCCATTTTTCGAATGCCGATGGCGATATGGTAACGCCGATTTAGGGTGGTACTCGATTCTTACGTGCATGCAATTTTTGGACCCGTTCTATCGGAAAAAATGTGTGCGTTAGATTTGAGTAAATACGGTATACAGGGCTTTAATTAGTTTGACATCAGTTAGCCTGGCCTTTAGCTTAATTCGCCTGTGTTTACATGTCTCAATGGGCACTCTCATATTTACGCAGGAAAAGGGACTTTAATTTGACCTTCGGATGTAAATTGTCGTGTTATATAAGAGAGTGTATAGCATTCTTGCACATCAGCTGATCAAGCATGCCGGCTGTCAGTGCTCCTTTTGAAACCTGCAATACAAAATTTCCGTAATGATGTGTGGTGTGTGTTTGAACAAGCCACTGGTTATGGGATATAACTTGTTTCAGATTAGAAAGTACATGAAACGTCTGTGTACAACTCTACATGTTGAGCAAGTGAATTGTGCTTCCAAATACATGTTTTCATATTGCAGCCGACGTCTCGCTTGGAGGGTTTCGGCAGGGGAGAAGCACCGGGTGCCGAAAAGCCGCCACCAGAAGTGGTGGTTCGTGAGGCTAAAATTGTACAGCCCATGTCACCATCAGGGAACCCTGATTTGGCTCAGGTGCATGCCGACAGGCCTGTGAGTTGACTCGTCTTTCGACATGCTATAATTGGTGCCATGTTACCTTGATCACAAGCCTTAATCACAAGTCTTTATGCTCAACTACATGTTTTTAATGTACAGCTACATTTCCTTGGTTAACACTTTTAATTACATAAGAGCTCCTGTCCTGCATTACAAAGTTTGTGGTTATCTTCGTGATTACGTCTGCTTCTTTAAAGAGTGTTCAAGTGCTAGCAGCTGACATTTATTTTTAGCACAGTCTTTAAGTATAGAGTACTGGAAAAGCAATGTGCCTATAACAATCGCTGTGGCTTTCTTCCTTTAACCTGCGTACATCAGCATAAATTCAAATAAAAACAAGCCACAAATGACTTCAAAGCATTGATCTATATCCAGGGTCACTTCTATTCATAACAGTGACCTAATTCAGACTCTAAAATGTACCCTTCAGGCTAACTACTACATGCTTAGAAACCAGCGAAAAGGCAATTACATATTGCACTTCCATGTAATTATCCCAACAGGTGTTCTTGTTAGTTACTTCCTGTTTGCATTTCAATTTATGCTGGTGCGCAAGTTTAATTTGCTAGAATTAAACATATAACTGTGTTGATTAAATCTGCCCCCACCGTTTTATGAAGCAGGACGATAGTGTCGGGTATAAGGGTGCAGGATGCACGGCCGGATGGATGTTATTTATAATCCATGACTTGCCCATGTCTGATCAAAGCTTATGACAAATCTCTTTCATTCCGGTACCCAGCTTGCAGAAGTGGCCGAAGTCTTAATAGTCTGGAGTCTTCATAGTTTGGAGCATTTAGAGCATTGTAGCAGCCAAATGCTCAAGGCATGCAATTGCTGGCATGCATGCATGGTGTGGGAGGGGAAGCTTTGGATTGATAGCTCCTAAGTACAGGGGAAGGGAAAAATCATTTTTCTCAGAAACCGCTGCACCAATTTTGGTGAATGGCTTTTGTTGCACATTTAAAAAAAAGTATTAAATTCTACTAATCTTGGAAGGTAATTATTTCTTCTGTCAATGTTTAAAGAAAAATTCCTGCAAATGGCAGGATTTTCAAAAAAAGATCATCTGTCAGGTTTACAAATCTGTATCTTAGCAATGAAAAACGATATCACAGTTGTGTAAACTGCACCTAATAATACATATAAAGCAGACAAAATTGATGTATAGTACACCACTCTGAAATATAAAACTAATGTGTGAGTAGGACTTTTATACATCTCTCACATACATTGTAACAATTTCATGGAATTGTAAGTTTATATGTGAAGCTTGTCCACTTTATATGCTCTAACAGATGCAGTTTACAGAATTGCGATACGTATCTGTTTTTAGTGCAGAGTTAAACTTCATGCTTCTTCTTCTTCTTCTTCTTCTCCTTCTTCTTCCTTTAATTTTTTTAGACACCAATTTTTACTTACATTAAAATTTTCTTTCTTAAAGTTACTCAGATTCAATTTTCTCTCTCAAGTGAAATAAATTTCAATTCAGTCCAGCGGTTGCCTCAAAAGCATTTCTGCATTTTAAATGTATTTGAATGGGCAGCATAGTAGTTGGTCTCGAGCTACAGCTTCCTCTTAACAACAGAGGTTTAGCTTGTATCAGCACAGAAGTGCAGTTCAGTCGCTAGAGGCATGGCCTGCAAGCATTCGCTGCAGGCGTCAGTCATGTTGTAACCACAGAAGTGTATTTTGTTTCAGGACGCCATTGTTATTATGCCTTGCTCTCTGACCTTGAGTGTGTGCTTTTCTAGATTTCAGCAGAAAACTTACGTGCATACGTACGAAAAACATGGCAGGTGTGCTTGTTTTATCATTTTGTGTATATGTTGCGCATGTTGAAATGCAGAAATATGTGATTAAAATAGTATCTTTGTTCAAAAAACTATCTTGTGACACTGTAATGAGAAAGAGCACTGCATATGTGTTTATTGTCACGCACTGTGCACCTTCGTTCATGTTTAACAGAGTTGCACCTCGTAAATTGGTGTCCCATAGGCCTGGCTTCCACTGATTAATGCGATGTGAGAAAAGTTATGGAGCTGCTTTTCTTCTTCCTTTCACTCCCAGCTCCCTCTTGTTAAAGATATTGCAATGAGTAGCCTTAGTCATACTTGTCTCATGTTTGGATACTACGCCCAGCTTTTTATCAGGAGAGCAGGAAGAATAGATGCAAGTCTCTCTGTGGATGTTAGCTTTATGGTTGATTGATAGAGTCTAAATACAGCTTTCTAGAGCAGAGATAGAGACAGGAAATGGAATGATAAATAAATTGAATCTCCTGCTGTCATTACTGTTTTATTGGCAGCAAAATTATTTGGACCTGGGGCAGCCTGGTGCTGTGACATGGTGTGCTGCTAAACTGTGTTGCTGATAGTATTATTCAAGCTTTCTACTAAATTAGAGAAAGACTTTTCAAGATGTGCAGTCAAACCTTGTGTGAAAAAAAGTCATTTATGACAGGAAAATACCTCTGTTATATCCAACATTGTTTTTAAGCATACATTCATTGTGCGCTAATATCGACAAAAAAAAAAAAAAAGAAGGAAGAAAGGAATATTTACGTTGTTATAATCAATATCTTGTTATATCCGTGTTTGCTATATGAAGGTTTGACTGTATAAAATTTATGTAATGATTCTGTGTGGCATAAGCTTGTGCAGTCAGTAGATCCTATCAGTATTATCACAACATCAAGTAGTTATAGAAATGTTACTTCAATCTTAGTGAGCGGTACTTACAATTACATTTTTAAATATTTTAGTTTTACTGATAAAGGATATAATTTCACATTTTGGTTAATCAGGAAGGTAGTCGCAGTATCAGAATAGCATGAGGCACAGAAATTGAGGTTATTCATTATCTTTAGTATGGAAGACCTTCAAGCTTTGTATGAAAATGTGACAAGTATGATTATGGCAACACATATGTGAAAACGATGACAAGAGGTCAACTTCAACTCAGAGGTGCACTTTGCTACCCTGTGTGTTTGAGTGTGCTAATTTTCTATATTATTCCATTTGTTCTTTTCTTTATATGTGTATATATAGCACGAGCCTTGCTTATTAAGGCACCAGCAGGACATTAACATCGTGCCCGCTGAAAGCTTTGCCTGTCACCAACCCACTCAAAGCTCGTTTGCAACAAACAACAACATCTCAATGTGCACTGACCTAGGTAAACTATGCAACAGAGCCACTGATATTTTATTTCTGCTTTCTTGTTTACGCTTAGTTTTATATTAAATAGTACTGCATGCATATTATTGCTTTAAGCTGTCCTGGACTTGTATTCTGGAGCAATCATTTCCATGGATGGCGTTTGATAACCAGAGCACATGCAGACATGCAGATAATACATAAATGAGGGCTTCTTGCTGCAATTGTCAAAATGTGATTAGTAAATGCCTTCTTTTTCCCCCCCAAGTATTGAGCAGTATGCACCGTCCGGGCATGTTCAACTGCGCTCATCTTTCTTAGCTGTAGCTGTACTGCTGACAGGAAATTTTCAGTGGCACCTCCTGTTGGTGAAATCTCATACCAGCTATGCACAGATGGTACGTGATGCTCTGTAACGTCTCCTGTTAATCAGGTGCCTCACTAACAGCACTGTCCTGCTGTCACGTAATGCTTCTCTGTAGCAGTTCCCCTTGGTGCTATTTCACAGGCAGTTGTGCGCCTATTTCGCTAGCACTAGATGCCACAGCTCCTGTGTGAGCACAGCATAAAAACAACTGGCTCTCCCTGGCGAAAAGATGAGAAAGAAATCTGGACAAGCACATTTCTTGCAAATGTTTTGCTTTCAAGATCAACTCCATTAACAGTAATCAAACAGAGCACCTTTCTATTAGTTTCCGAAAACAGTCACAATTCAGCCTTTCTATGGCGTTTGAGAATGCTGGCCACAAATTTGTCCCACTGACACGCACAGTGCTCTGACGCTAGCACAGGTGATGCAGTGCATCTGTAGAACTGTTCCGACACCTTCGTTTAAAGCAGACATTAACTACAGTGACATCTTGTTGCTATGAACCTCACATTAACAAAATTTTCAGATTAACAAACATTTGAGAAATCCTCCGCTGACTTCTTATAGATTCAATGTAAAAATATTCAGAGCCTATGAGAAATAGCAACAGTGTGGGCTGAAAGCCAACAGCAATATTTTCGTGGATAGCTCTTATGGTGACAGCTTATGAACTGATGGGTTGGTGGATGGAATGGTTAATTTTGGGGCTTTCACTATTTATTTATTTATTTATTTATTTATTTATTTATTTATTTATTTATTTATTTATTTGCAATTTTCAGGGCCCAAAGATACTACAGAAAGTAGTGGAGAAAAAAATGGCAAGGCGTGCAGCAAACCAACAAAAAAATATATATTACAAGGCGTCTTGTAAAGCGATCTTGAACTTGTGGTCATCAGTTATGCTGGTGATTGTGGTTCCATGCGACTGTTGTTC
The DNA here is from genome assembly GCF_023375885.2 of Dermacentor andersoni. Lineage (NCBI taxonomy): Eukaryota > Metazoa > Arthropoda > Arachnida > Ixodida > Ixodidae > Dermacentor > Dermacentor andersoni. Next base: position 110,668,806 of record NC_092824.1, on the reverse strand, counting down.
TAGGAACAAAAGCGTCATTACACAATTTTGTGCGACAAGAAGGTAGACCCACCTTGAAGCGATGATCGGTCGTTGAAGATATATAATGAGGTGGATGAAACAGAACGTCCTTCAACTCGTTATTATAATAATAGATTTTATGAAAAAGGTTAACGCAAGATAACTTTCGACGCAACGAAAGGTCAGGCAAGTTTAGGGTTTTCTTCATAGATGTGACTCTGGAATCACTTGAATTATTCTATAAGATGAAACATGCTCCACGATTCTGAATGGCTTCAAGAGTTTGAATGAGTGTAGTCTGAGTAGGATCCCATGTGGCGCATGCATACTCTAATTTAGAACGTACCAATGTTTTGTACAGTGTTAACTTCAGAGACGATGGGGCTTCAAAAAAGTTTCAACGCAGACAACTGAGCATGCGATTAGCGTTATTCGTTGCATCTTCGACATGCGTATTCCCTGAAAGATTAGAAGAAATGTGAACACCAAGGTATTTATAGCTTTCAACAGATGGTAATGGAATATTATTGATGCAGTAAGTACGCGGACAATGATTAGTGCTGTGGCAAGAAACTTGCATACTTTTACATTTAGTTGTATTAAGTGTCATGAGCCATTGACTGCACCATTCAAATACCCTATCTAGATCATGTTGCAGGTTGACATAATCAGCATAATAAGTAATTTTCTGGTAAACCACGCAGCCATCTGCAAACAGTCGGACAGTTGAGGAAGAAAGGCAAGTAGGAAGACCATTAATATAAATCAAGAAGAGCAGAGGGCCCAAAACAGACCCTTGCAGGACACCAGATGTTATGGCAGAATTAGGTGAAGAGAAGTCGTTAGCCGTCACATACTGACCACGATTAGAGATAAATTCCTTAATCCATGCAAGTACATTGGGGTCTATGTTAAGTTCATTTAGCTTGAAGATAAGTAGATAGTGTGAGACGGAGTCAAATGCTTTAGCAAAATCTAAATATATGCAATCAGTATCAAAGTCATGATCCGTGTTAATAAACAAGTCGTTAGTAAAACATGGCAATTGCGTTTCGCACGAAACTGCTTTATGGAATCAATGCTGATAAATGCTGAAGAAGGAATTGGACTCAAGGAATTCAATGAGGTGCGAGTATATTATGTGCTCTAGAATTTTTACTGGGATGGATGTTAATGATATGGGATGGTAATTATTGGGGGAATGTACGTCACCAGATTTATGCACCGGGACCACCTTCCCTATCTTCCAATCAGAGGGCAGTGGCCTCATCTGTATTGACTGCTGAAAAAGCTTTGACAATATCAGTGAAGAATAAACTTGTGTAAACTTCAGCATTTTTGATGGGATACAATCTGAACCGGCCGATAACGACTTTTCAGAATAACAAACCATTTACTGCAGTCCCCTGAAGCTTATTCTATTGAGATTTCACTGTATCGGTGCCCTGAAACGAGTGTAAGTGGCCTGCGCTCAATTGAGCATTGCAGCAGAAGCACAACAACAAATGCCCTTTGGTACACTGGTGCAGACCCCAAATTGCTGTCCGTCCATACAGATATGTAAGCATTGCGGAAATTAATTGCTCCAGAATACAGCCCCTTTTGTGAATAATATTTTTACAGAAGAGCCAATGACTGGCCTCTTAAATGTTTTCTTATATACAGCAATAAAAGCCAACTTACTGCAGTGAAAGCTTCACCAACACTACCATTATTCGCAAAATTAGTCAACATTGCATGCCTGTTTTGTCTAGTGTGTCCTACTTATCTGTTAACCTGACAGCACTAAAGTACGTCCTTGCTTGCTGCATGCCGTAGTGTGTTGTAGCTAAGCAATCTCACCTGCTTGTAAAAATTTCTGTTAAGAACATGCTGTTATTTCACAGCTCACCTATATTATGGGTTAAAGGCAACTTTAGATGTGAACTTTGAAACCTGCCACATTCAGCACGTAGTGGTTTATCACCACCACACACATGCATATAGTGCAAGTTATGAGGTTGACAGGTTTTCTGAAAAACTCAACAGCTGAGTAAGATCCTTGCTGAAGATAACCAGCTGTTCACATAAGCATAAATAAGATTATATGGTTCCCTCATAGCATCTTAGTCTGTCAGTATGTGTATTAATGTTTGTGCTATGTACATCTCCTTGAGATGCACTTGTAAAATTTGGCTTCTCTGCAATGAGAGTCATTGCGAGGGGAAGCTTGCTTCTGTGATTCCCATCATTTTGCAAGTGGTAGCTTGTATGTTGATAGTACTGCACACACTTTCATTCATGTATGTGTAACTGAGGAATTGCTCTAGCTGCACTTGAACTGAAATTTCATTGGTTCTGAGACCAACGCCCGATTGATTGCACCATTAGGCCATCAGGTATATGCACATCCTATGAGGGCCTAATGCCTCTTGATGCAGTGAGCATGCCAAATTCTGAATGCAAATTATGACTGTGTCATCCGGTCGTGGAGTATTCGATTGGCAAGTTCAGTGCTGTGGCAGGGATTACAGAGACCTCACACTAAATTATACATGGTTACTATGTGTAGCACTTTGCATGTAGGATTTATGGCAGTGGACATTGGAATTTTTCTCCTCCTTCCTCATGAGCAGAGGGACTTGGCTATTGGTGAGGTTGGATAGCTACAGTAGTCACTCTAATTGTAGTCTTCCTGTGCAGATGGTAGGCTATGTTTCTGTCTGCTTTAGCAGTGGTTTTTCCACTTGTATTTTTCTTATGTTGCTCATACAAGTTGTCTTCATTCACTTCCGATGCAGAAACCGTCGGGGCTGTAGCGAGCCCATCACCCAGCCCGGTACCACACATTAGCACCCACAACCTTGCCACGCCTTCCGAGCTTTATGTGAATCAGCAAACCCCAGCCGGGCTGCATGTAGCCAGTGCAGAGCACGTCTACCTCCATCATCAACATCACCCAGCTTCACCGCATCTTTCTTCAGCAGCAGTAACAGCAGCAGCTCAAGTGTCACAGGGATCAGTACCACCTGTTGCCACTATGCACAGCTTGTCAGCACCGCAGTACAGCAACACACTACATCCACATCATGCAAACATGCCACCACCACCTCGCAGCCCTGTGGCTTCTTGGGATCACGTACGGCACCAGCAGCAACAGCAGTACAGTGGGGACATAGCAGAGTTGCCACCAGGTCACACAATAGCGTCATCACCCCACCGCATTCCACGGCGCCAGTTTGAGAAGTACCCCCCTTCATCAAGAGCCAGCCTTGCAGAGAAGTTCCAACACCGGCTCGTCTCAGAAGACTCACAAGAACAGTTGGGCTATAAGAGTGATCAGGAAACCTATGTTCAGCCGACACGGCCTCTTTCAGCTGCTTATCACGATGGCTACTCCAGCGATTGGGACACAGTGACCTTGCCCAGAGGCCACTCCATATCCCACCCCCCCGACAGCAGTGTTCAGTACTTTCGTGGGGTACCCTGCTCTCCAGTAAGAACACTTCCACGTCGAGGTTCGAGTCCTGTGTCACCCAGAGTCATGTCGAGGTCACCACGCAAAGTTGTGGGTTCACCAGTTCAGACCTACACAGTTCAAGCACCACACCCTTTGAAGCCTGTAACTGGGATGACCGATGTACCTGCCTTGTACCTCTTGCCCGAGTACTATGGGGATGTAAGGACTTCAAAGGAAGGCTACAGCTTGCCAGTGCGTCGCAGTCCACAACCTGAATGGGGACGTAAGTTTTCAAGGTGTTCTGCCAACTTCTCTGTGGACATTTGCCAGCATGGAAGAGGTTTTGAATGCTTACCACTAAGCGTGCAGGAGCGCAAAAGCAGGCAAAATAGCTGGACAGCTTTACATTTCATGAATTCATGTAACAAGCCAGCCTTTCTTCTTTTCTTTGAGTTGCTTCTGTACATTGTATGCACCAATAACAGTAATAACCATAATAATAACTAATTCAGTTAAGCTAATGGTACTATGAAATACTGTCATACCAGTGTAGAGTGTTGATGATTCAGTTTCTTCAACTGTCTTGTAAGTTGTTGACAGACTTGTAATTACAAGATGGTACTTGTAATTACAACATGGTACTGTGCACAGATTCTTTAAGTACTGCTGGTAGGTAAGTTTGTAAAGAAATTCAAACCAAACTGTTAAACAGGATCAATGTCCCTCTTGACATTGCGTATCCTCCCTATTAAAATCCAGCTATTTTAGGCCAGGCTTTATATTCTGCATCTATTTATTCGAATCTCCATAGTTTAAAGTTCTTTTGTCACCTTTTTGCTTACCCTTGCATTCTGCCTGATTGTTGGCACAAACTGGATTGCTTCCCCACAGCAGCCTCCGAGAGGTTAGCACCGCATGCTGAAAGCGAAGACCTTCCGCCATCCCAGTCAAGCTCCTCACTTTCATCATCCCTATGTCTGCCGAGCGAGGACCCGTCTAGCCTGACCTCAGAGGGTGTCACTCCAGAAGGTGGCCCTGCCCCCGGCGCTCCCTGCTTCAGGGTAGCCCCGGAGCAATGCGAGCAGCCAGCGCCGCCTTTGCCCCCAAGGCCCCGAGCACATTCGGGTGAAGCCAGTGCGACAGCCCCAACTCCACCACCGAAACCGGAGTTCTTGCTCCAGCGAAGTGTCTCCAATCGCTCAGCGCATTCGCAGGAGCACCAGGTTTGTATCCAAGTCGCAGGCTAGGATAAATATTTCTTATCAGATATCAGTTTATATAAACACGCTATGTAATCACGGAATGAAACATGTCCATTTAGGACTGACTAATGTGCAGATTTTTGTTTTCACCGTCTCCAGGTCACATGGGAGTAATTTTTTATTGTACACTTATATCCCTGTCACATCGAAAAATTAATGTCACTTACAACGAATGACATTCGCTCATAATGCTATTTGTTTGCTGTCCCACGGTAAAACACAATGACATTAATTGAAAACAACGTTTCCAAGTGATTTAGTTGCGAAACTTATTTGCATTCATTTTGGAACTGAATGTGTATCCTCGACACCAGGAGCCTACCGGTCAGCTTTGCAAACAGTAGATGCTTTCTTTTGGTGTTTAACAAAAATTAACTATTGTTCTGTTGACTTTATTACCTTATTAGTACTTTACATTTAAATGCATTACAGTACATAATTACAGAAAGCTACTCTTGATCCAATGACTAGACGGTGTAAGGATTGGAGTCGGGCATGAATTAGATGATAGCTGGCCCATGCCATCGTCCAATTCATCCACCCTTAGGACGTTGTTGAAGTGAGAGACTTGTTCTCATCGAGAATGAGGAATATGGGTTTATTTACAGTATCTACATAAGCACGTTGCAGTTCATCAGTCTAGCATGACTGTGAGAAAAAGCACACTGAGGAGCCACGCAACAGCTCCTTAAATACACTCTGTCCTCCCTAGATTCCTAGGTGAGGGAAAACATTCGACCAGAGTCATTGTAGCCGAGCCGCCTTTGAGGGGGAGGGCTTACACACCAACTTCCGCACAGGTTTCACTGCCCCCACTGAGGCGAGACGGTCTTGGCAGAACTGGGTCTTGCCCTAAGGAGGCGCCTCTTAATCCCCGAGCTGACCCCCCCCAGAGTGGCCGCCGTGGTTCTCCATTGTCTTGCGTCTTGAAAGGCGCGTGAGACGGTGCCGCCAAATACATTCCTTCAGGAGCTCCCCCGCTCCCAACAGGCCAGGTCGGTGATGGCGAGTGCACCAACAAAGCCTGGTTCACCGACCTCGCCTCGGCATTTCGGCGACGAAGTTGCTGACTCGGCGTATTGTCCTCCTCACAAAGTCAGTCGCCGCAGGAGACATCGCGACGCCAAGAGGCTGTGGAATGACGCCTTGTCGTCCTTTCAAAGCAAGTCTCCACAGTAGACCTAGTGGCGCCGTTCGGCTGGAGTCTGACGGTTGCTTCCTAGAAAACGCCAACCCCGCTGCTGCAGCTGGCTGGGAAAACTTTCCATGTCGGCACCTCTGCAGGCCATTCCTAACAACGGCTATCTTTGGCTTTGGCTGTGGCAGTCATGTTTGTTCGCACTGAAGCATCCACCGTAGCCACTTCGGTTGACCTGAAGTAAATGCATGCATGTGTTTTGCTGGGGCACATGCTGATGGTGTAGTTATTAGAAGCTTGCATGCACAACGTAGCGGTGATGACACACAACTGCCATTCTCATTTCTCTTCAGCAGAGGCAGCGGACGCACCCGTTGTGCTTTCTACCGTGTTGCTCGCTGATCTTCGGCTTTGCTTGACTCAACTTGGTTGGCAGTGTCGGCATGTTAGCGATCCAAAAGCGCAGTGTGAAAGTGAGGATCACATATTCCAATGGAATTTAACACATTGGAAAATAATTATTGGACAAAAGTGAGTTTGACGCTTTTTTTTTCTGTTGTCATTTTCATTTTCAAATGACATATGACAGCACGTGGTGATAATGACATTGACCTCAACAAATGTAATTCGTTGGAAATGATATTAGATTTGCCGTGTGACAGGGATATTAGATCAGAGTCCACATTACACTTAGTGACCAGATTCATAGTGGCGTGACATTACACTAAAGAAATTACACATATAGGGTGTTGTCACGTCTTATTCTGTGAGTATAGTACTTAGCATGAGCTGTTTCTTGATCCAGGTTTCTAGATGAGTATTATGTAACTGTATAGATTAGTTCTTTTACTTGCTGGTTAGACTGAGTGCCTTTTCACATCAATTTCTGATTTTAGAATGAGATCGTCCTGGACAAAGGGTCAGATGCAGATTTCGTTCTGGAAAACAGGCCAACATCTCCGGTATGATACCTTTTCATTGTGCCCTACCTTGACATTTTTTGAAGCTGCTATTTTTTTTCACCTCATTTGTCTTTGTTTTTTTGCAGGGTGTATTTGTAACGGAAGTCAACCCGCAAGGATCAGCAGCAGGAAAGCTACAGGTTGGGGACAAAATACTGAAGGTTGGTTGCCACCTAAGTTCACCACTCTGAAATAGGTTTTTGAACACTGCAGTCAAGAGGGCACGTATTATAGAATACATGCCTTGCTAGTGTCATTGCTTTACATCAGACCTCAAAGTTATGTGAGAATACTTAAAAAGCCATTGAAAAGATCCGTGTTGTTTGATTTCAGACGAGACAAAACTTAATAGACCAGTTTTGAGAACAACAAGGTGTCTTTTTCACTATTTCTCATTGCCTGAAACATGGCACATTTACGCGCTGTAAGTGATGCCTGTGTACAGGGTTTGTGCAGTGTTCTGTGTACATTGGTTGTCTGGTGCTCAATATTATTTTGCATGTGGTTGCCAACACCAAAACACATAACATAATTAGTGTAACAATATGTATGCTGTCTGTGATAAGCATTAATGCTCACTTTTACAACTTATGTCGCAGCCTGTTTCAGCCAATGCACTTACGGTACTGTACTTCTGTCTGTTGTAATCTTGCTTTTCAGATCATTGGTGATCATTGGATTATTACCCTGTGACGTGGCTGTTTGAAGCAGAGATAAACGTCAATGTAAAAATTCTTTGGTTGCCTTTCATAGCTTTTTTTTTTTTCTGCGCCTTACTACATTACCTATAAGCATTTATTGGTCAGTACTGCTCCTTTATACTTTGTCTAGCATATTTCTGTTTGTGTCATAGATGTCTCTTTCTTACGATTATATATATATATATATATATATATATATATATATATATATATATATAAATTTTTTTTTTCTGGATTTACTGCCTGTGGCACTTGTGGGGATGCTAGGCTCTCACACGTCCCCTGATATTGTTTTCTTTGCAGAGCTCTCGCGTCTCCTGTAATCCGGCTTCTGCCTGTAGCTAAGCGCTGGTGGCGGTCGGTGTGGTTGTAGCATATTATGAGAGATGGCGTGAGTGTTGCGCTGCTAACGCCACCTAATGGCAATGGCAGGGTTACTCGGGCACGACGAGGAGTAGGCACTTCCTCTTTAGCTTGGGGTTGGCGAGCAACACGGACCTATCGCATGTGCGCAGACCCTCTTTGTGGGGCTGCACTGTGAAAGGCTTAGAAGCAGGACACTAGAATGGACAAACGTTATCATTCGAACATGCCACCGTTCATGTGACCATATAAGCAAACAACTAGGCGTTGGTGTCCAGCATGAGGGCGAACATATTCGCTCACAATATGTGGTCGCGGTGAGTCAGACTTCCTTGATTGTAGCACGCCCATCAACGTGCTCTATGAGTTGTGATTTTCCCAGCAGGCATTAGTGTATGAAAGGTGCAATAAATGCCCTTGTGATTGTCTGTGCTGCAGTTTTTGTTGTTGCTTTGTCCCAAGAGCATGTGCGAGACCTCGCACACTTCAGTAAAACCTTTTGAAGATGTTCTTCCAAAAGCAGGTACTCTGCACTCAGTAGCTAAGGACTAAACGTTAAGATGCAGAACTGCAATATGATTTAGGCTTGTAACTGATTTCTCCTAAGGGCTTACTTAAAGTGTGCAAGACACTTCTGCATTACCTTTCTGTGTTTTAATAATTTGTCAATGCCTGTCACATTCTTATTGGCATAAGCCAGTAGAAGGTTCAGCGAATAGCTGTATAAACTGAAGACATTGTAACTTTGTTTTGCAGGTGGATGACCTAGATGTGTCTAACGCCGAGGTTAATTATGCCCTGGGAGCACTTGTCAGTGCTGGTTCCAAAGTCAGGCTTACCCTGCTGCGACAGCAATGACAGTAGAACCGCTTATGTAAGTACTGTGTGCTCTCTTATCGGCCATGTAGACCCACTGGACAACAGCCTAATAATTAGAATGAGAACATACCAGTGTGCATTTGTTAGATATTCCAAAGTGATTAACACCAGCGCCGGGATAACGTAAAACTATTCCAATCTGTTTTTATAACAAATCTGCCATCAGCCCTCCGTGATAGGTCAAAATGACTCAGGTGGCACTTATATAGGTGGCATAAAACCAGATTGGAATAGTTTTATATTATCCCAGCCCAGCTTCACTAAAATCACTGGAAAAAAACGATGTATCATCAGTCGACTTTGCCAGTACAGTTGAACCTGCTTATAACTATATTAAAGTGCCACAAAAATTTCATTGTTATATCCAGTGATTGTTATAACTGGGTTGCATGGAAAAAAAAATCAAAATGGGGAATGGCGTAGCTGTTCTGAGAAAACTATAATGGCGGGGAGGCCAGGGGAGAGTCCACCTAGTGGAGTGTCCATTTCGGCCATTCCTGATTGGCTAGGGCCGCTCCTATATTTCTCGCTCCTACAGCTCCATCCAATCAGCAGCGCTCGAAATGGATAGTCCACTGGGTGGACTCTTACAGAATTACCCCCTCACCCAGTTCTCCTCCCCACCACCTTTCTTCATCTGGCTTTGGATTGGGTTGACTCGTTTACCTGTTTAATTCTGCTTCCTGCGTGCTCCAATCGCATTTTGTTAACAAGTCACGGCTGTCGGCGTCCAAGAATGGCACTGCTATAACAACTGCAAAGAGGGGTCACGGGTGGCAAGTGACATACGAGCTGGAAGAGAGTAATGTTTGTCTTGATAGTCCTTTTACTTTGTCCATCCATCCACACTTAGTACACTGACAGTCTGCTGTGGCTAACAATTTCAAATTCACTGAAGCTACTAGTACCGCGCCAAGGAATCTCACAGTCAAACTGCCTGACTGTAGCATATAGAGGAAACTGAGACAACCACACAATAAGAAAAATAGTGCCCATCCTTTTCTTGCTTTCTGTGTTGATTTCTTAGTTTGTGCTACAATTAAACTTCCCATGTAATGAATCATTAGATATAACAAAGTTATTATAAGAGCTTTCTCCACAATATCAGTGTGTGGCGAATATATGCTTATAACGAATATAGGATCTAAGGTTGGTATTTTTGCATCTGCTACAACTTCATTTATAACAAGGTTCAACTGTATTATGCCTCCCTTCCTTTTTGGCCTGTCCTCAAAACATGTCTGCATAATCAGGTGATCATTCTGCAGGTACTTAAAAAAGTGTTCCCTGAAGCATTTCTCATTACGAACATTGTGAGTCTTTCTTTCCCATTGTCAGCATTCGCGAATGCTGACAATGTTCAATAACATTGAACATTCATTAATGATATATATATATATATATATATATATATATATATATATATATATATATATATATATATATTTCTGGTATGCACAATATGTTTTACATGTATGTGTTTGATGCACCTTGTCACACAGGAATGCCCCCATGCAATGGTCATCACTTTGACTCTTCATCAGAACATTCTGGAATCACTACTGAACAGTGGCAACATTTGTACATGAAAACCTGCTGGCACAAGCTCAACAATGAACAAATGCAACTTTTGCCCCCCTTTTTTTCCCTCACCATCTCACGTGGATTCTACTTCTATTTCAAACATTCAAGAACGTTTGCAAAAGCTGCTGGCATCTGCTGCGCGTTCATGGAAAGTGGCATACTGTTGTGAGGTGGTGCACAGCGTGACGTGCCATGTGCCGTCATGGTGGAGGTGCTTTCTTTGACGTTTGTCCACGACGTACCTGACCGGCGTTCGTACAGTTTGGAAAATGCATTTTGTGCAAGACTGCTGCATTCCGGGACTGGGTTGTTGAGCACTATTTATCTAAAGGACCCTTAAAACAAACTCACGAGAGGGAGACAAAGATTGTAGTGTTGTCGCATGAACTTTAAATGTATGAGAGCTTGATTGTGCTGACGTGGCATATCTCTGGACATGGCCTGTTCTTGGAGAGGAGCAAGGTTGCTGCTCACAAACATGCTTTACTACCTTTTCCTTCTTTCTTTTCTTTTCTCTCTTAACATGATGTTTAAGGGTTTCTTTAAATTCATGTTGCCTCTAGTTAGCTTGTGTGTTGAACACTGCTTGTAAAAGTTTGGGTACACATTCTTCTCTGGGGCAGTTATCTTTTCCTTGTTACAGAAGTGCATCAGACTTAAGATACAGCTGAATGGCGCAGGATGGTCACTGGGGACTTCTGTTTTAAAGCCATGCCTACCTCTCTGAATCTCGTCACACAACGGCATAGAGCAGGGTGACCAGTTCAGTTTATTACAAGCAAATCTGGGCCGGTTGTCTTGTTTTTGTTGCATCTTTTTGGGCTTTTCAGCAGGCAAGCTCTTGTACACCCAAAATTGGTCTATTTAACGTATAGTTTTGCTTTCGCTAGGAAACTGAATCTACAACTCTCATCAGGAAAGTACAGCCCAAAACTATAGTCTAAGATAGAGTTGTGATCAGTGATGATACTAGATAGTTTCTTGCCATTCTTCCTTACAGTTTGTAACAAAGTAATCCTTTTCCCAGACCATGTAATAAAACATGAGTTAAAAGCTTTATATTTCTAATTGAAACAAGGTGCGGTTTAAATAGATTCCCTCACTAAAATATTCCACATGGTCTAGGCTGCTTTTGAACAAGCCATGCCACTTATTTAGGCTTGTTTTGAAAGGTCTATCCACTTGTTAGCCCTAGGAGAGAGAAAGAAATTATGCATAGAAAGGCAAGGAGGTGAACCAGAGGTAGTTCCGATTAGCCCTAATTTGTCTGGTCACCCTGGTATATACCGCCAAGAAATCCATGCAATTTGTGCTTACATATTGATGCAATGCATGTTCATTACTAGAGCAACACAGTAAATGGTGTGCTCTCCCGTTTTCATTGTTACCAAAACTCATATTCTGATGCAATAGATCACTTGTGCAGTAAGCTGCAGTGTATGCTCACAGGAAACTTGAACGCTCTGTCTGTAGCCATTGTGCAATTGTTCTGTCTAGATAGCTTTGGATATCAAGTGGGAGTCATTTTTTGCAAGTCTCCCAGTCACACACCCAAGTTTCCTGCTGATTTGGGAAGTTTTTGGCATTTACTTCCTTGTACTCTTTGATGGCATTAGCAACATTTGTTAGCACTCTTGTCGTCATGCAACCTGTACATAAGACGGTATAGCATATTTGCATTATGTAATAATTTGACCTGTGTTATGCTACATCATTTTACACTACTTCGTGTTTTTGTTCAATGCCAAGCAAAATGGAAGGTTTCAAAGCCAGGTGAAATTTATTTTCATTTGCACTTGGTACTCAACAGTCTTCATTTATCAGCATCCCGGTAATGCTTTATTTTGTTTGTTTGTTTGTTTGTGCTAAATTGAGAAACAGCTTCTTTCTTTTCTGATTTCCTTTTGAATGTGTATTATTTATATATTATTTATTTCAACCTTTAAAATACTCATGGCTACAGTGAACACAAGGAGTGAGCACTTATCACGGCAATTCAACAAGAGCAAGCTGTAATTAAGCCTGCGGCTTGTAACATGCTCAAGTGTGCACGAGATAATCTAAAAGGTCGAGTTATTTATCTGCTTTTGTCTTGTTTTTCCTATTTTGCTGTTAACTATGTTTTAGTGGTCAGTTTAAGCTTCTGATTAGCGTTTTTTGCATAGGAGGGGATGGTCACTTGTCATGGGGGAGGGTCGTTATTGGTCCGACTGTACTAAAGAAAATTTAAAAAGATGGTGGTTTATACTCTGGCGAAATTATAATAATGTTTCACAAATGCAGCAAAATATATGCATTAGCGCTGCTGCTGCATATATAGAACAATTTGCTGGCATGTTTAGAGTCTGTTAAAGCTATAGGCCAAACGAAACCTACTCATTGCTGGAGTTGCACTCATATGTTTGCTGTACATGTGTATTGTTAGAAACTTGCATTATAGGAACATTTCGCAAAGCTTTTTGCTCATCGGAATGTGTTGTTGCATGTTGCAGTGGTGTAATGTTTCTGTTACACATACATCTGATGCAGTCAAAGCATCAGCCGTTGATGAACCCTTCTTCAGGACGTTGCAATGTTCCAGTTGCTGCGCATTACTATGACCTCACAGCTCAACTTCAACGACACTCATAGCTTTAGCTCAGTGTGTGTGGTTGGCACCCTGACATGCAAACGTCAGTGAACATATCATACGGAAGGCCTGTCATGCAAGTGTTTGTGATACAAAATACCACTGGAGAGGTCTCCGCCTTGAATTTGCTCAGTCGTTTACGGGTGAATGAAAGTCCGGGTGAGAGAGAAACTCGAGGGGAAATGCTTGTGTGACATTGCCTTATTCGCCAGGCATGACTCACTAGAGGAGTGCATAGACACGCCTTGATTTCTGGTGTGCAACTAAATTGTCGTGTTGCTTGAAGAGCTTAGATTAAAAGCACAGTATCAAAGAGCTTAGAGAGCATATATTAGACATGCATTTATCGAAAGTGTTATTTGATAAGGAATGTAACACCCGAGCTGCTTGCTTACGTTTTCGTTTCACCTTTTCTAGTTGCAAGGCAAGTAAGCAAAGCTCCGCATATTCATACGAACTAGCAGAGGTTGTGTCATCACTTGGCTGTTTACGACAGTGCTGCCTTAAGCTTTACTTAAGGTCAACTGAGTGCTGGCAGCTTTCCAAAGAATTAAGATCTTTGGAGCCAAGGCTGCGTGTTATGCGAACAAAATGTTTGTACAGGTTTCACTTCCTGTCACATGAAGTAGAAGCGTATTTTTAATAATTAGGTGTTTCTATAGCTGCAGTGAACAAAACGAGCTCCGGTGTGTGCCTCGATCCGTGTACACTACAGTAGATGTTGCCAGGTTAGTTGGGCAGTGTTCTAACTTGCTGTGTGCTGTTCTTTGTTCTGCCAGCATCACAGCTGTATGAACGTTGACCCTGGTTGAATTCAGGCTTTTGAAGTTCAAACACCGTGTTCATGTTCATAGTGTTTCTTATACACACTTCGTTGAATGACTTAGGTAGGATGCGCGTTTATTATGGTGTCACTCTCACACTAACTTCAATGGAATCCCATATTGGAATCACTTGTTTGTAATTATAATGCTTGTACATAGTGCATTAGTGCACGCACAAATGCTTACACTCACTCAAGATTGTGTTGATGCTCACTTTGTTGTTTTTTTGCCCCCTTGTTGACTTTGTTTATTTGTTATTCTCTATCTGGTGTGTGATTTAATTACCACTGGCACTTGTATATTTTGACCTGATTGTACATGCTGCAATGTGTACTCTCTCAATAACGAGTTACAACAGCAAATAAATTGGTGATTTGTGATCTGGTGCTTGAAGTACTTTTGTCTCAGCTTCTGAAATGGAATCATGACAAAATTTGGTGCTTCACAGACTGTCGTAAATTCCCTTTACTTACATCACCTATGAGGGCAATCCCAAAAATATCTGGTCTTAACCAGAAGTAATCGACTCCTGCAACTAAATATTTGTTACATTTCAACGTAGTCCCATCGAATGTCCATGCTCTTGACCAAACTATTCTCTTTCATCCCTGCAGGAAAAACAAAATCGGAAAGTTATTCTTCCTGAAAGCAAATCGTAGCATCAATTATGTGGCCCTTAGAGAGTTTCTTTTTCATCTTTGGGAAACGGTGAAAGTCCCATGGTGGGGGCAGGATGTGGTCAGTACTGTAGGCCCTGAAGCATCAAAAAAGATGCGAGATTGAATGGCACCCATTGCTACAGTATCACTGTGTGACGATGTGTTATCCTGAGACAGTATTTTCAAGTGATCAATTTTTGGAGATATGATCACTTTCACAAGATTTCGCACGACACAGATGCATCGGCCGATGCATCCAGTGCTGAGCAATACACATTATAGCAATACATATGTATGTGCATACAGACATGCATTATGTGCATATCTGCATAGCAGCACATGTATGTGTGGCAGCCCCACCTCGAGCAAAGGGAGACTAAGCACTGTTTGGAGGGACATTAAAGTGAGCAATCTTAGAACACAAATTGTGGAGACCTTGTGCGTATTAAGTTCTTTGGTCGGGATTAGCTGAATTATGGTTTTCGGTATAGGCATTCTGTGCTGCCTATGCAGCGCTGAAAAAAACGCTGATCGACCATGTCCATGCCGCGTTTATCAGTTTTGGGTAATAGAAAACGCTAGCCCCTCCTTATGATCGGGTGCATGAAGTCGTGGTATCTGTATGTTTGAGTTGTGTTGCGGCGGAAATTTTGGAGAATTTTGTGCATCAGTAGCTCTATCACGTGCACTGTTGCACATACATTGTGAAGACCAACGTGTCTAAGATGTGCAGTAAAAAGTGAATGACATTAGTTTGATCTCTTCCATGATATGCTGATCATTCCTGCAGAAGTTGGTCTACCTGCAATACTATACAAATAAGAAATAAAACTAATATGAAAAATCAGTGCCAACTCTGATTACACGATTTATGTAGACTTAGCATCATAAATTTTACCTGAAATTTCGCAAATGGGGGGTCCACATGTTTTGGTATGCCGAGACTGCCTTCATGTTGGAACCTAAAGCATGTAAGTCTACTTGCATATGCCTTAGCTGGCGTATGGAAGTTCTTTTTCTTTACCTTTCTCTTTTGAAGTGAAAAATTAAATTATGGGGTTTTAAGTGCCAAAACCACAATCTGGTTATGAGGCATGCCGTAGTGGGGGACTCCAGAAATTTGGACCACCTGGGATTGTTTAATGTGCACTTAAATCTAAGTACACGGATGTTTTCGGCCCCATCGAAATGCGGCCGCCGTGGCCGGGATTCGATCCCGCGACCTCGTGTTTAGCAGTCCAACACCATAGCCACTAAGCAACCGCGGCGGGTCGTGGAGAGAAAATGAAAAAAAAAAAAGGTATAGGGTCCCTTTAATGGTGATGGCTACTCATTTTTGCATAGCAGAAACAGTGTGTGTGTGTGTGTGTGTGTGTGTGTGTGTGTGTGTGTGTGTGTGTGTGTGTGTGTGTGATGTGAGAGTGAATCAGTGCCAATTGATTGTGTGAATCACACAACTGATTGTGCGAAGTGAGAGTCTGCCGGGATCCAGTAGTTGAACAGGCACTTGTAGGTTTATTTATTTATTTATTTATTTATTCATTCATTTATTTATTTATTTCAGTACTCTCAGGGCCAGAAGCATTACAGAGAGGAGGGGCATTCAAAATCGGCGGCAGTTTTCTTACATTTGATTGGTTTAGGTTGAGGATACACGTACGAAGGAAATAAAGCATCTGTTTTCTTTTTTTTCGTACATGCGTCCTAAACCTACAAGTGTGTGTGTGTGTGTGTGTGTGTGTGTACCGTAAGAAAAGGAAAACAAAGGTCCTAGGGCCAAAAGTCCACAGCATGCATCTTCGAATAATTTGCAGCCATTATTCCCACACAGGTGTGAATTTGGAAGAGTAACGCAAGCTGCTGCCAATGTACTGAGTTCGCGACAGAGGGTTTCGATATACTGTAAAAAACTGCACTCAAAACCTTCCATATCTTTTAATTTCTGGTATCTTTCGTACGCACAGAGTTACAAAACTTGCTTCCAGAGCAATATAGGAGAGACGTCAAACCCGTAAGCTGGCTTCGTCGCATCAAACGAGTGCTAGCGGGGAAGCCGATCCGCTTTGACGGATGGATCACGGGAGACAGTGGTGTTGAGATAAAGTCATAAGAATAAGAGCTGGCATCGCATTTAATTGTGAGAAGAACCTTCCACCATATCCCAGCTACTGTGTGGCGCGCCCCTGAGCTCAAGCTGTGGGTGTCCGGTCGCGAGGGCGCAGCATTTGGCTTAATTGGAGCCTTTAGAATAAGGAGTGGATGGTCATAATTATTTCGGAGACCTCTGGTCCTCTACTGATCCGGATACAGATTAGTGACGTTAATTTATTCGATATGGAAGCAACCTTGAGTTGAAAATGCAGGCGTTCACCCGCAGTTTGCAGCTGCAGTCCTTCAGTCCGGATGGCGCTCTTTGGCCATGGCCATACCCATGGCCCTTGCGCCAATAAAAACCACACATTCATTCAGTCCGGATGAGAACGTGCGTATATAATGCCGACCCTAGGCTGCGCGCTATGCAGTTCGAGATGGATGTAAAGCTTTTGCCACACGGGACTATCGATCGAGAGTCCGTGTGCTATATATCAATTCTCGCTTCGGTCACCAGGGGAAAGGTGCGTGGAAGAGGAAACAACAACCGTTCATATTGGACATGTGACCTGGTGCGATCAACGAACGATGAAGGCATAACAACCTGTCCATGTGCACACTACGGAATTTTGTTAATGTTGTGCTCTATTTCATTTCTTTGTTTCGTTCGGTAGGCGATGCTGTGTCGCATGCTTTGCCTGTTATGTTGAATCGGGCGCAGCAGCGGCAGTTCTTATATATCTTGCAGATAGATGTGGAAAAGACCGCAATGCTTTTTATTAAAAGAAACCGCTTTGTGCAGTACAGCAGGTAATTGTTTTCTACGGGTACGCAGATGGACAGAGTTTGGTTTAGTAACGGTACGAATAGGTGGTACTAGTCGTACCGGTACTTCCTGTGAGGTGGATCGAATTAGCTACCTCGTGGATGGAATAACCTTGAATCCTTACCTGTAAAATGCAGATCAAAACGCAAGAAGCAGTAGCAGCAAAACACTGCAAATATCAGAGGCTTGAAATTCTGGTTTCTGTATTGAGTCCAATCGGATTTATTCCGACACAATCCAGAGGCAATCCATATCAATCCGAAAGCTGAAATAATCGCTGGAAGTAATGCTAAAGCAACGCTAAAGCATTGCTAAAGTAAAGTTGGTTCTTTATTCTCTGGTAATGCTTATTGGAGAGCGTGTGAGCACGCGTATTTATGCCATGATTTTACAGAAATTTGAGCGCTAAAAGCGAAGTTCTCAACAGTTAGCGAGTGGTCACTCTAGTGATACTGTGCTTTACCCAAAGCAGTCTGTCTTCGGCACTTTGCCTAGTGCAAGGATCGCGCGCACTGAAGCCCGATTGACGCCACTGTCGTCCTGCAAAATATTGAATGAGAAGAAATGCGATCAGACTCATCTGTTTGCTTGGATGTGGTGCCGTCCTCCTTGCTGTTCAGTCTGTTGTCCTTCAGTATATTTTTAAGCAGGTAACCGTTTCTGACTATAATTACAACTTTGCATTGTCGCTTGATGAACTGAACTGCGTTAGTTAACTTGGATTAGCGAGAACACGTATTAGTGAACGGCGTTAGTAGAATGAGTTTTTAATCTTTTTCACATGCAAACCTTCATACGTAAGTGCAATATTATCGAAACTGACGCTCATGTGCTTGCTTATTTTCGCTCCGTTCTGAAGCAGTTTAAGGCGTTAAATAAGCACTTAATCTAATATTTATCCTAGAACCAGCAGTTATAACCTGTATACTATGCGATGTTATCGAGGTAGTGTTTCAAAGCAAATTTTATAGGAATCATTTCATTTAATTCAATTCTATTTCTTGTACCCTTGTTTACATTCTATAAACAATGAAAATATTTGTTTAATTAGCAAAAAGCAGTACATGTTAACCAGGATTTATGCTAACCAATGCAGAACATAGATACAATTTATAGTTTGAAGAGTTTATTCCTGCTTGCATTTTTAAGCATCTACTCGCGCCCGTTAGTGACACTATAGCGATGTATACGAAGACCTTGCAGGAGTTTACTGGTGTCAGCCGTATTGTTTTCCTGGTACTATATTATTCAAATTCGATTGGTCAGCAAATTGTTAGCATGCTTTGTTTATTTGCAGTGTTTTTTTTTTCCTCGCGTGCTTTTCAAGCTTTTTTTAGTAAAACATGCGATTTTTATTTTGCAGGAAAAAGACTCTGTTCAGCATTTTAGCCCAACATGGGTAAGCCACTGCAGTGTCGTACCTTAACATTGTTAACAACCGGCACGGCATGTCACAATGATACAGAGTTTTCAAATGTTCAATGTTTATTAGCGATGTTATTGATGTAATATTCTACAATTTATATCTTATCACTAATAATTCATGTTTGCAACAGGATGTTTTTCCAGTGTTGTATTAGTTATAATACTTATGTACTTAATTGTTCTTGTTGTAAACTGATGATAAGCCTGTGGAAGTGTTGCCTTACTTGTGATACCTGTGTTTCTTTCTATTGTTTTTGAAAACTGCAACCTCTGCTGCTCCACCGAGGCAGAGGCAGTAGTCAGGAGTATTATGCCTTCCTTTTGCCTCTTTGTGTTTTTTCCCCTGAATAAACATGCCATCATCAGTTAATGCGCACTACATCACCAATCGGTAGCATACATCTCCTTTTCTTTTTTAGTCGCTGTGAAATGGGAACAGTTAATGAGTTCAGTTAAGCAAGCTAGACCACTATGAGTGACAGTATGTGTATGCACTGTTCTTGCTCCCTTGTTATAAGTATTGGTGCTTGCTTCATACAAGCTCATACAAAAGTCATACAATATTTGCTGTTTTCTAGCACACCTGTGAAAACATGCCTAACAGCTTCTGAGGCGTCTTTTTCAGAGCCTGATCAGAGATGTGGCAGATGCAGCAGCTCAGACCAACTTCCCACTTTTTATCTTGGATGCCAGCATTCTGCAATGTCTCGCAGACAAGACAATCCCGGTTGAACGGCCCTCTTGCTTTGATCTTCCCCGAGGCCATGCCTTTGTACAGTTTGGCTCACTGGGACAGTTTGCTGCTCAAAAGGTTAGCCATGTTTTACCCCTGCCTTAGAATAGCGTGAGCCTTAGATGGTGCACTAGTTGCTGAAATATCTGAAGTCTCTAAACATCTGTGAACCTTTTCAGTACAACACTTTCATAAGAAAATTGCCCCTGCCATCGTTTTCCTTGTCCAGAGTTAGAGCGAATGACTTACAGGTTTGATGGAGTTTGTATTCCTAGTCATTGGTATGCAAGCTCAGCAGATGGGAATGTGCTACTAGAATACCGTCCTCATCAGTGTAGCCAATTACCCACCCAAGGCAGCTCGCCATTATTCTGGGTTACACTTATACTCCATGTTTTCATCCGATTTTGCACAAATACAATGAGATATTTTGCACAAATACAATACTGCATTGAGATTCTTTTCTTTTGTATGTGTGTGTGTACACATGTATATGCATGTGTAAATAATCAACAGTTCATTTAACGCTCTTAATGATGACTTGCATATTAGATATCACTTTTCTGGGTAGATTTTATTATGTTTTCTGGTGTTCTTTTTTTTTTACGTGGACTCTTTTTTTGAAAGAGCACAACAGAATTTTTCGACTACTCATTTCTTGCCTTAAATGAACGTCCTAGACCTCTTAACCCTTAGAAAAATAGTGACATGCCTTGAGAACTGTTATTAATTTAATATAACAGCTTTTCTACAGCCAGTTTTGGTTTCGTTTCCAGGAGGATACTGTGTTAGGACATCGTGACACAATATGTGGGAGCAGGGCATTGCGACATTTTGACACTTGCTCCGGCTTGCTCGGTCGCCTCATATGCTGCTTCTCATTGTGAATGAAGGCCGATGTAGCAGCGTAGCGGATGGCCGAGCGAGCCGGAGTGAGGTTGAAATATTACAATGTCCTTCTACCACTTGATCACATACTGTGTCATGATGTGACAACACAATATCCTCCTGAGAAATGAAACTGGCTGTAGAAAAGCTATTAAATTATTCACAGTGCTGTGAGGCTTGTCACCATACTTTCTAGGGTTTAGAGCTCAAGGATCTTCATTTAACACAGAAGAATTAATAGTCGAAAATATCATGTCTGTACCCGTTTAATACCAAAAAGCCCACATATGAAGATTTTGTAGTCCTAATATACTTCAGAGATGGATCCAGAGTAGCCTTGCGGAGGGGGAGGCTCTCATCAAAGCAAACAAAGAATCAAGGGTGGAGGAGGCAAGTTGTTAGGATCCACTAGTGCGCTATACCTTTATCTGTTCTTTATTTATTTAGTAATGCATCCAAGCTCTTCATTATTATTATAAAGTTTATATTATGTCCATTGTGTTTTTATATAATGCAGTACTGTCAAACAGCTCTTTAACACATAAAGTGATAATAGACACTCATTAGATCATGCTGTCACAAACATCTGAGCCAAATGTAACATCTCTGCACAAGCAAGTAATCTGCTAAAGAGGCAGCCTGCTCTTTTTTTGCAGTAATCTGACATTCCTGTGATCCTTTAGGTGACAAATCATTGCAGCTGTGGTAGAAATGGCTCTCAGCTGACCTCATCCAAATGTTTCAAACAGTTAGTGCTAGCTCATAAATTACAGCAACTGAAGGGAGCAGACTGGTGGGAAAAGCAAGCACCTAAGTAGTACAGAGTGATGAAAAAAAAGATGAATTGATTGAGCTACAAGAGTTGCTCAGCAAAAAGTAAAGTGTATAGTGAAAAATTGGCTGTAGAATATTTGGCTGTGATGTGCACACTGCAGCCAAAACTGGCTGAAGCCAGCTTTGACATCAAGAAAAATATATGTGGTGCAGCCCATGGATACAGAGTTGTAGCTACCAGTTTACTTGGCAAGACAGCGGTAGAGGAAATACCCTTAATTTGGTGAAGGACAACCTTTGGCTCTCCTATTAAAAAAAAATTAGGAAGTGATGATTTTTCAAATGTAAATCATCCAGCAAGTTTGTTAAAGGATGTTTTCTCAAGTTCATTAGTTACCTATAGAACTTGCTTCATAAGATGATTAACTAGAATGGTCAAACAATGATGATGATCTCCTTTTTGCAAAATTTCAGATGACGTTTGCCTGTTTTGTGTGTGCATGTACCCATGCATGTGCTTTCATCTGTATGCATGAATCCAACATTTTAGATGTTTGTGAAATGTTCCAAACTCACTGTGATGATTGTTAGCTGGGAAAGTTGGTACATTGTAATTAAAAACAAAACCAATATCGATCATAATACATTGAAAAGTAGCGGATAAAAAAAGAACACACACATGCACACTAAAGCATACTGCTATTTGTGTGTGTTTTCTATAACAAACTTTACTTTTTATACAATGCTTTTTCTGTCGACTCCTTCAATGTATGCTCGTGCTATGAATTGCAATTTTTAATACATTTGAAATCAAAGCAAATAATGATTGCACCAAATCAAACATGAATCAGATAGTTCTTGAATCGTTACACATGGTAGTTTCTGGCAGACTATCACTTGAAGGAGCTGCCAGCAAAACTACATCTGGGAGCATCTACTGCCACTAGCAACCATCTCAAGTGAAACATGATGATGTTTCTCTTTTCTGTGCCTGACCCATTTCCTGACAGGAACATGACTTCCTGTCCTTCCTGTCTCATGCCGGTTACCAGACGTCCAAGCTGAGTGTTCCCAATCCGAAAGTTCTTGCCCATGGCCTGGAAGTGCTCATCCCAACTCACTACCTCATCTCCCAGAAGCAGAACACCGCACTTCACGTCGTCGTCTTTCATGAGCGGCCAGGCAACTTTTGGTGGCACGCCGCTGCCGTGGCAGAGGAAGATGATACCAACAAGACTGAAATTTCTTTTAACAGGCTGATCACATCAGCAAGCAGCCCTCAATTTATCAAAAGTGATGGTGCATATGACAAGTGAGCATCTTGAACATACTTATGACTAAAAGGTTTTGAGTTCATGCTACCTCCTCGTATAGCAGTAGGCTTGGTTTGAAACAGTAATGCAACAAAAAAAAAATAATGTAGACAAAAGGTAAGAGAGAAAGACAAGCACTACAAGTGTCCTTTTGTCTGCCCTCCTGTCTACGTTCTTTTCCATGTTGATTTTTTTACTCCAGCTGCGGATACATACCAACTTTCTGTGCTTTTGTAGTAATAAGTAAATCTGCTAAGAAAAAAGGGCCCATTTGCTGGAATGCACTCACCTTTGAATAACTTTATGCAGTTGTAAATTGGGAGACAAAATCTGAGAAGAAACAGTAGCACTAGATTGTCCCTAGGTTCTTATTGTAAATGCCAGGTGCTTTGCTCAGTGCATAGCTCGTTCTACCTGATACAGTGGTGAGGTGATACCGTTCACCAAGATGTCTAGAACATAAACTGGCCAGCTGGTGCAATTGATTTCGCTTGGTGCATAAGCGTTGTTACGGTGCAGGTGTTCTTTATGCAACTTCACTGACCTGCTCGAGAGCTGCAATAATAAGCATTAGTATGCCCAGCACCATTTTGAACGGTAAAGCCTTCGTAGCTAAAACAATATCAGGAATGCAGCTGCTCTTCACATTGGCTTACGAGCAGATTTACGCATATGCATTGTGGAAGAAATACTTGCACTCCTGACACTGCTTTTGCTTCAAATTATAAAACCAGCTGTGTCATTTGCACACATTGTAATGCGACAAGCATCTTGGCGAGTCATTCTGCTGCATTCAGTTCTGATCTCAAGGAGTGATTTTGCTTTTGTTTCAAGGCTCTGGCCGTCTCTCGAATGAAAAATAAAAATGATTTTTCTATGGGGATAGCACGAGCTAAGTGCTGAGCGTGTGGACTTGGCGCTGCCAACAGGTGCCAACATGGTGCTATTGTTGACCGTGTTTCTTCTCTAATTTACACAGCTGTTATTTGCACAGCCCAAAGTGCAACAGTGCAGAAAAAGCAGTCGATGCTGCACATATCTCTTCGAAATGCACTGCCACCAAAGACATCTGAAGAAGTCATCTCACTTGAGGCCTCATCTCATCTGAATGAGATGTCCTTCAAGCATGTGTTCATGTTCCTCGTTTTAGTTCACTCCTCTCCTAAATCTTGGACTCTGGCCTGGATTCTCTGATGTAGGAGATGGGGACCAACCTAGGCCTGGAGGCCAATCTTTCAATGCTAAACGAATTTGTTTACACCACCGCCACTCGGAGTAAACCATTCCAGCAAATGATTGTGTCACTAGTAGTGATTTGGGTGTCAGTGTCTTGCCAGTAGCGATTTCACCCACAGAATAGAGCGTGAACTAAATAATACTTGCATTGAATTAAATGTGAATAATATAGTTTTGTATAACTTTTTGTATAATTTTTTTTGTATACTTCTTGTATAATTTTTTGTATAATTTAAGTTTTTGTATGACTACCAGTGGGACGTGCTGTCATGGAAACTAGTACATCTTGAAACTACATATTAAACATAGTGAAAGTGACAGTAAACAAGCTGGTGGTCCAATGCAAATATATTTTAACCATATAACTGCTTGCTGGCCACATATCTGGGCAAAGTTTCTCTGTTTTGAGCCTCATCACTATGCCTGATATATTATCATATTTGCATAAAGTGAAGGTTCTTTACAGAACCTTTATCTGTGGAACTATGTATCGGTAGCTGCCATCTTTGGTGTTATATTTGTTGTTCACTACATAGAATGCTTTCTTGGTCTCCTATACTATTTGAAGACTGACACAGCAAACTTTTATTTCTTTAGAGCGGAAGTCCTCCCGTGCGATTTAGGTGGAGGCTTGCACTCATTTGCTCCCACGCAATTTGACACATTTGTTGGCGAGCAGCCATTCATTGAGTGCAACACTACACGTGCCCGACTCTTTCATGCCATCCACGGACGGGATGAGACTCCCGAAGCTGAACTTTTCCGTCTCAAAGTCCATCGCCTTCTTGTCAAAGTGAAGCAGCTGCTGGGTGAGCTCAATGTGCCCTTCTGGATCAGCAGCGGAACCTGCCTTGGTACGTCCACATGCAGGGCCATGGTGTGTCTTTTGTGCTTGCAGCTCATATTACAGGTGTCTATTATTACTTTTTTGACGCATCACATTGGCCGTGGCACAAATAGCACTATTCCTCCTCTTTAGCTGGATTACTTACCAGAGTTGGATGTTGTGACGTTGCCGTGTGGGAGACGATGCCAGCATTCTGACTTGATCAGCTAAACTTAGTTAGGCTGTAGCTATCAATGCAGCAATGGGTAAAAAAGCAAGATGGCGAGAAAAAGTAGCTTGTTGATCATTATGTTTTTTTTAACCTAATTGTTCCTGCCTGTGTGTGTGCATGTGTGTCGTATATCACACATACTAAATATGCAAACTCCTCGCCTATACCCATCATGTGATATAGGCACATGATGTTGGCAGGCAGGTGTTTAGCGCCTCCTACCTGAGAAGGTATGAGCTTCATGACACAACAGACATTATTGGTATTTTACTTGTATTCGAACATTACCTATTTGTATATTCATGAAAATTCCTCCACCTTACGGATTTAGTATGTGTAACTGATTTTATATCTTCAGTGTTCCTGCAGATCGAGCTGTTGATTCATTAGGCCTCACCCTGTGGCCTACTAACATCCTGATTTGCATTGATGGTAGAGTGACTGCCTGGGAATAGTGTTGGTCCCAGGTTCGATTCCTAAACCAGCACAAATTTTTCAACTCCAAAGCTTTCTTTCTGAGAAACTTGTGCAGGTTTCCTTTTAGTTTCATGCCTCCTTTGATGGATGGCAATTCTTCCTTTTCGCAAACCACAATGAGCAATTGGCTAACTAACCAAAATTCAATAAATAAGCTTTTGTACTTTAGGGCGCATGTTGCAATTGTAGAAATGAAGCCGGTCAGTGCTCAATACACTAAGCAGAATCCTGGCATCACTCTTATGAGGCAAACAGTCATACAGACTTCATTCACTAATTCGATCCTTTCAGGCTTCTTCAGGCAGTGTGATGTGATTCCTTACACAACTGACGTCGACATTGGAGTCTTCATCAAAGACTACAAGCCTGAGATCATTTCTGCGTTCTCAACCCATGACATCCCTCTCACACACTTGTTTGGAAAGGTACAGCTGACCCGAATCAGATTTTTTACCACTGCAAATATGTGGCACTGCCCTAACACTGTCTTCCGCACATCTAGGTTGAAGACAGCTATGAGTTGTCGTTCAGAGATCGTGATGTGAAACTTGACATATTCTTCTTCTATGAAGAGGACGACCACATCTGGAATGGAGGCACACAAGCGAGGACAGGAAAAAAGTTCAAGTGAGTTGCTTGGTTGCACATATCTCTCTCGTGCTCAAACTAAAATCTTTCATACTGTGCACTGTGTTGTGCCCTTAGGACCAGAATATTCCACATATCTGAAACAAGCTGGTTATTTTTTTGGTAACAGCGACGTGACTTCCATTTGCTCTGAGCAAATTGGTAGCCAATATCTAATTTAACTCTGTAGCTGATTTACTTTCCAGGCAGCTTTGCATCTTCAGATGCTCCTTTTGTATGTACATATAACATATGTTGTCGTCATGATGTTATTAAGACCATAAATGGAACTGAGCAAGATCATTGTTGTTCTTATTGAAACACTTGCAATTATGTTAGTGCATGCAACACATAAATTTAAACTTCCTTTGAATGTATATGTAAATGTTTTATCCATGCATATGTTTGCCTCGATCTGAATTATTTTGATATTTTTCTAGGTATACATTCCCAAAGTTCAAGCTTTGCTGGACTGAATTTTTGGACATCAAGTTACGAATTCCGTGCGAGACACAGAAGTACATTGAAGCCAACTATGGCCTGAACTGGTTCCAGCCCATAAAGAGATGGGATTGGAAAGCAAGCCCCCCTAACGTTGAAGAAAATGGTGTTTGGCCTGTTGAAGAGTGGCCACATGTCATCAAGTTGTTCCCATTGCCAGAGTCGTGATCTGGTATTGGTCACAGGCGGCATTGTGTTCATAGATGCAAGGAATGCAATAAAGGGCGTGAATAAATCTACCAACAGCATAATACAAGAACACTGGATGTCCTCTGTTGTTCTATCTTTTTACTTAATCATGATGCAAGTTTATCAACTGGCCATCATGCATCTTTGTATCACTGTGCATTCATCTGTATATGATTCTTCTTCCAGTAGTGCCATTGTCTGTGTTGTTCTTTTGCCTTACCCTTGTGCATATGGCTTTATTGTTGGATTACTGGTTTGTGCACTTGCTTGCTGTAGCTGTCACACTGAGCAAAGTAAATTACATTTTGGATAAAAGGACCAGCTAAATGGCGTATGGTTTGAAGGAATACATAAAAACTGGTGTGACAAGAATGATATGGAGGTTGATCTGCCATGGCTTTGACAGATGTTTTTGAAATCAACTGTTATCTCTATGGAACTTTCTTCACGGGCAACTAATTTGTGTAAAATACCCTTTTAACAAGTTTGAAGGAGCACTAAAAAGAAATACCATACCTGGTATTCCAAATTCTGTTCTGTTTAATTTCAAAACAATAGTTTGATTATCAGAAGAAACAATGAAGGTAAAAGTTAAATTTTTGCTTATATTACATGCTGAAACCTTAATGCTGATGTAGGTTGGTGTGACATCATCGATTTATGTTTTCATATATGGGCTGACGTGGCTCAGTGATAGTTTTTGTCGAATACAACAGTCCATACTGACTGATAAAAAAAAAGTTGCCACCGTATAATACAATCTCTCTCGTGTGGCATGTTGCAGACTGAGCAAAGTGTGGCACGACTGCCTCGCTAAACGGGAGATTGCGAGAGGCAGCGCAAGGGTGATGTGTGGGTGCAACTCGCAGCACCCGCTGCAGACTGACCTCCACTCATGCAGCACTTTGTTTCCATACAGACAATTAATGGATGGATAAGGCTGAACCCTTTAAATCGGGCAGCGGCACACACCACCTAGCCGTGACTAATAATATATTTTGTACTTAAAGGAGGGTAAAATTTCACTCTTGCCTCGATTTTAGCCACCAATCAGATAACCTCCGTTTGGTTATTTCTACCTGCCTAAAGTCCAGTTTTCCTCCACTGTCCCTAAACCCCAATGCTTTGAAAAAGTCTGCCCCATTGTTTTGAACTGTAGGGTGAAGCCCTTTGCAGAAAAGTATCAGGTGTGCAGCCGTTTCCTCCGAAATGACGCTACGCTGGCGCCATCTCGTAGCCATCATCGCCGCAAAGCCTGTCTTGCCTGGCACTACGCTTCTCACGCTTTCTCCATGCCCTCCTCCTCCGCTTTCCGTCTCATGGTTCCGATGCACCCTCTTCTGCTTGCCTCCTCGTTAACAATTTCTGAAGGTCTTCCAGTAGGTTCTTATCTTTGCACGTATAAAAATTCAATCGTTTGCTCGTTCCGTGCGACAATAGGAAATACTTGAGTTATGTACATCCAGTTCCGGCTTCGCGCTATTGGCTAGTCGCTCATAGCACCTCCGGTCGACGAGCGACGAATTCTAGATTTGCAGAACCGAGCGATCGCGCGACGAGACCGAGCGATCTGTTCACGCGACGGCCCGATCCGTCGCTCGAAGCCGTCGCTCGTCGCTGTCGCGCACAAAATCGCGCTCATGGGGTTTAGCCTTAAAGCTGCGCTCTAAAAAATAAATGGGCTTGATTGAGCAGACGCCTTCGACATCCATGACGTCATAGTGGACTGGTGCGGCAACTTCAATGTGGCGTCGCCACCCGTCTTTTCGTTTTCGCATCTTCTCTGGCTTACCAAGCCACATCTCACGGTAAGAGCGGGCTGTTTTATTTATTATAGAAGGGTAACTTATTTTTCACAATAATGTCCGTTTAAAGGAAATATGAGCATGTTCACTCAAGTTTGCAAGAACGAGAGGGGAACGCAGAATTACGATCTCGAATCAAACCTCTACATCAATTGCAGCAATATATTACTGCCACATGGGTATATCGCCTCGTATCAAATTTGTTTCTGCTAGTAATTTCCCACCTACTGGATGTAGGTACGTGCGAATGTTAGGTGCGGGTCACAAAAGGAACCATATGTATGTAATGGCCTGTGATGTATACACTGGCCACGTGATTGGTGAAAAATGCGCACATTTTAACCAAATTGCTAAAACTGGTTCATTTATTACTGTTGCTGCAGCAACTACGGTCTTCGCGCTAAATTAGTCCCGCAAACGGACGCCGGCCGGCAACCCTGTGAAGCAGGCAATCGCGGAAAGCGAGCGAGCAGTTGTATCGCACTCTCTCCGCTACGGAGGCGTCGGCGATTTCCTCGGCGTCGCTGCTATGGCTGCCCTCCCCACACTTGCACAGGTCAGTTCGTCGCGAGCTGGGGTACGAGGCGCAGTGGGGACGCAGACACTTCCTTGGTCCCGAGCCGCTAACAAGCTGTTTTCTTGCGAAGGGGGCGGAGTAGTTGCTGCCTGCGAAGCTACCCCACGGAGGAGGCTCGCTCGATTAGGGTTAATTGTCGTTGTTAAATGAGTTTTCGCCTCGATTTCTGCTCACAAATCATGTTATAAGTGTGCTTCGAGTGCGGAGCACCGACGGGTGCGTTCGCCGGTAGCATCTGCAGCGCCTGCAGCCGTGCACTTGACGGGTGAGCTTCGGAGAAGGTTGGATGGGTTTGGCCGAGCCGACTTTCGGCTATAGGATGTGTCAACATCGGAAATACTCTAGCGCGACGCTTCAACGTTGGTGAGCGGACGCGCATGCATAGCGGTCGTGGTGTTTCCACGAGTGTGCAGTTATGCGTAGTTTCTTCACGCATGGGCGAGCCGCACGTCGGTTTACAGGAGAGGCTTTTTGGCTATGCGCGACGCACACCGCATACTCTTGCGCGCTGCTGCGGATGTTTACTACTATTCGTCGCTCGCCGTTTCTGCGATATTCTTGCCTGGGGGACAGACAGTGAGAGCAGCGGTAATTGAAGTAGCCTGGCAAGCGAGCTCACTTTTAACGAACTACCGTTAATTGGCCGTTGTCAAATTGACTTGCACGTTCAGCTGCTTGCGAGTCGAAAACAACGTACTACAGTTTGGTTATAGGTGTTGTGTGGTACTACCCTACTCGGGCGCAGTTTAATTTTAATACTTTTGCGTGCAGGAACATCGTCGGATCTTTTACCGCATAAAAACATGCTTCGGCCGTCAATTACTCTGATAAGGTACGCTCGACATTCGCGCTGCGACGACAGGAGATAACAGGCGTGTTTCAATTCACCGGCATCGAAACGTAGATTAGATGCATACGGCGGTGACAATGCTTTAACAGACGCAGAAGCCGCGCTTGTTCGGGTTTTGTTGAACTGCATTCCGCTATGCGCTCAGCGTGCACGCCAGTTTCGCTTTCTCTTTAAGTCTACGTGTTGATCTTCTATAGGAACGTCGACATAACTGGGTCCTTATCCATTCTTATAACTGGTCGCGTCTCTTGCTATATATTGCAGATTGCCGGAAATCACACCACAATATACGAGGCTTTCTATCAACAGGTATGGTTTCTCAATCCTTCAGAGCATGACTGCGCGATCACAGTACCGATAACCGTTTTTGTATGCGAATTTTTTCTGGAAGAACACGTCCATCTCACATATACCTAGCATGAGCTTTAACACTGTCTTAAATGTAGATTGTTGAATTAATCCTCGATAACCACATGCCATAGTACTATTAATCAATATATATATGCCGAATTTTTCATTTGTCAGCTCTGAAATATGCATAAATATGTCTACCAAATGTTGGTGTATATTCCAAAGCAAGATATCTTTAATGGCAATGAGTATAGGAAGTGGAAGAGTAAGTAGTACTCAGTAGGCCTCTGTGACCGAGACATTTGGTATTCAATGCAGACTGCCCAACCCAGGAAGCCTCAAGTGTTTCTTCTTGTCCTTGTTTCCACACTTTAAATTTTCATTGTGGATCACCAACTAGTCAATTCCCGCATGTTGCCGCAGCCTAGCTGGCTACTAAATGAAGTGTTCAGTGCACCCCATAAAGAGAGATATGTACAACAGACGTTTATGACTGTGTTTGTTTCAACAGGTGGATCCTGCTGGCATCAATCATGTCGGGGCACTTGAGGCCGCAGCATTCTTAAAGCGCTCTGGGCTTGCCGACGCCATTCTGAGCAAGGTATGCCAGTAGTGCTCTTACTTTTATGAAAGTAGGACAAAGAGTTGCATGTGGTTGAAGTTTGAAGCGCACTGATTCCTTCTGTTAATCAGCATAATTTTTGTTCAAAGAAGCATAGATACAGAACACTGTAAGAGAGCATAAAAAATTGGAGAACTACCAGTATACTACCTTTGGCAGCATTGATCCTGTTATACAGAAGATACATCATACATGCATGGTGTAGTTGTATCTAAAAGTAGTTTGTTGATGAACTCAAGATTTAGTTGAATTCCTGGTCACAGTAACATTTTGAAATATGACTGAATACAAGAATGCCTGTAATTGTAAGTTTTAGTGCATCAGCATTCTTGGGGTACTTCAGGAGCTTTCTGTGGGCTATGTTTTTATGTATGTTTGGATGTATCTAACCATTTTCCCACCTACCTGGGTCACTGGGTAGTCCATGGTTGAATGGGTAGTGCATCAGCCTGCTGTGCTGAGGGAACGGGGTTTGAAACCAACAGTCCAACCAACTTGGGTGGCTGAGTATGTGGCAATGTGTACATATCTGCCGCTCCTCGATGAATCTTTTTCACGTTGACGTGGGTCACTGTAGATGCGCGACTGGGTAGGTACTGCTCTTCATTGAAACTCTTTGACACTGACTTGGAGCACCCAGTATGTGCCAGTCAGTCTGTGCTGGTCTTAAATGAACATCTTTGATGCCAACTTGGGTCACTGAGTATGTGCCGTTAGATGTGCAGCAAGCGAGGGTACAATTCTCCGCATTTGCAGGCATCGGTGGGCCACGCGTTGAGTTTTGGCAGCGCCACTAGATGGCGCAGCATGTACAGAAGTGCCCAGAAGTGGAAAAGTAAACATGTCCGCAATAGTGATTAGTGAGAGGCCATTGGAGGACTGGTGGAATAAAAGTAGGGAAATGACAAAAAACGGAGACGTACAAAAGCACAGTTCGCAATAGGGGATCAGAAAATTTGGTTGTGGGAGTTCATAGTGTTTTTTTCTTTCTTTTTTTTATTGTTTAACTTAGATAAGACATTAGGCAGTATAATAGCAAGAGCTTGGTGGTGCAACCCGCCGCCCCGTTCCAAAGGGGGCACTCATAACATCCATCCATCCATGCGAGAAAGGAGCCCAGTTTCACGTGTTTCTAAGTGTTCGCACGCACCGGTACGCCATGCATTTTGGAGGCTATGCGCAGGCTTCGCAGTGACGGTGGCACTGGATGGCGTCGTGTTCTTAGGGAAGTGCAAAAGAGGAGTCCGGCTGCAGTACATGCCTCATACATAACTAATCTTGATGGAGGCAATATGTTGCGTCACTATATTGATTCAATGCTTAACGCATTACCGTTCACAGTCATCGTGAGATGGGAGTACAAAGCTCCAGGTGGTAAAAAATTATGCTGAACAATCTGGAAGGATTTTGAAGATTGCTATGAGTGTTGTTTGCCATGCAAAGAAAATTTTGCTTGCTGCTTTGAACATGTATATGCCTGGTACTTTGCATGTACACACATACTTGCAGATGTACACAAATGCACATGCAATTTATTTGAAAAAAATGAAAAGTATTTATGCCAGTTAGGACTCCTACATTTCTTTTTTAAGCTGATATATTGACATATTATACAATTTTTGCATTGTGCTACCTAAAGAGCCAGCACAAATTGATATGGTACTGCCGAAGTGTTGTGCCTGACACATACTCATTGAATGATTGGGTTCCCACAGACCTGAGTGATAACACGTAGCACTAAAATTTCATCCTGTTCATTCCCATATCATTGCAGCCAAGTTGTGCATGAAGGGCTGCAAAAGAGACTCAACTTTAAGTTAGCGTCTTGTTTCATTTTATGTGGACCTGCTCATATCTTTTATCACCATCCTGCCAAAGCTGGCGGTGAAGTCTTGATAATGGTGACTCAGCTGATTGTGATCATTACAGATTTGGGACCTTTCTGATGCTGGTGGCAAAGGGTTCCTCGACAAGCGGGGTTTCTTTGTTGCACTGAAGCTGGTGGCACTTGTGCAAAACGGCAAACAGCCATTACTGGCAAATGTGACATTGCCTGCACCACCGCCAAACATGGTATGATCCTCCTTGTGTTCTTGTTCTAGTATTTTTGCTTTTAGAGTGGCATTATAGAAACGCTGCGTCAGTTTGGACTGGTACGCAGTTCTTGCAAAACTTGCAGTTTTTCCTGTAGAAAGGGCTGATTATTAACACTTTCGTTGCTGGGCATATCAGATGTTCCTGCCCGCTGTGTGCCAGAGGTTTTTCCAAAGTGCAACAGATTAAATTTTTGTACCAATAATGCTATTTATCGGTGATATAATGCGGAACATCTTACGTGTTTAATCTGAAAATTAAAACAATACAGTAGAACCTTGTTCATATGTTTTGGAAAAAACCGCTAGAGAAAATGTACTAATTGGGAAAACATACGATCCGAAGTAACTAAGAAAATTTGACAGACTCGACTATTGTTAGCATCTACGTAATGCGCAGATCTTTGCTGCACGAGGCGCCGACGCATGTCGAGCTGGGGTTGCTCTGGCAGCCTGAGATGCGTGTTGTTGTTTTCCTCTTGCGAGGCCGATGGGAAACCAAGACGAAATCGAGCTGGTAGGCAACACCGCATACCACCGAAGCAAAACGGGATGCCCACATTGCACCACCTGCAGCATGGAATGGCGGCGCGTTTCGATAATTGCCTACTAAAAGTGTGCCATACACTACCGATGGCACTATGCACCACGTGCTGTAAAACAGATAGGTGAACGAGCTTGTCGCAATAGGTTTGGCGGCAACACCTGCGAATGTGGCGTGCGATGACCCATGTGGAAATTTGCAGGCACTGGAATAAGAAACTGTTTGCGCTGTCGTTTTTACGTGAGACGGGCGGCTATATAATGTTCTGGATCGCGCACTATGCACCTTTTCTTGTTCACATGGAATCTAGTGGCCGGAAAATGTATACGATCGCAGTCTGCAGCAAGGAACGACACGTTTCAGTTATTGCTTATGAAAAGCGTTCACTATGCTTCCGACGGCACCACGCACTTTAGAAGAAATAGGCAAAGATGCTTATCGCAATAGGATTGGTGTTGATATCTGTGAATGCCGCGTGCGACGACCCGGAGAAGATTTGCTGGTACCGAAATGAGAAACTGAGTGCGCACCGGCGTTTTCGCGTGAGACGGACGGGCGAGTATTTATTGCGGTGATGCTGTCGCAGCGGTCAGCTATATACCGTTCTCGATCGCGCGTGCCTCGTGAATTTTCTTGTTTACATGTGATGTAGTGGCCGGAAAACATATTATACAGTCACAGTTTGGCGACATTCTGAGCGTTAGTGCTGAAAAATTGTGTTTTCCAGGAACGTATGAACAGGTAAAAATTAACGTAACTCTATTGGGCCATTTTTTTGTTCTCGACTGCGAATGTTGACGCTGGGATAACCTACGTAACGGGAATGTATCAGCGAGGTTCTACTGTATAGCTGTGCTAATTAATGATTTTAGAAAAATGTTTCACATACAACATGGCCTCTTCGTCGCTGTCGCTACCACTTGAACACATCTGATGATCAACATAAACATCCTCCATTCAGAGTTCATAAGAAGTTCTTAATTTCTGCATTGTTCAAAAGACATGCAGGTTTTTCAAGCCAGTCTGCCATTTCGGAAAACTAGATGCCACTTTACTCAAGCATATCACTTAAGGTTAATGAAGGCAATAAATAACAAATTTCCCTTTCTTCAACTCTGTTTGTGTTGACCTTAATATAAATTTTTTATTCAATCATTCATTCACACTCATTCACAAGTGTATAACCCACTGAAGCAATATTCAGAAAGTTGTGCCTTGCCAAGCTGCACCACATACTTAGTTCTAAAATGATATTGTGAAATATCTTTTCTTCTCACAGGCAGAGCAGATTCGAAGCACCAACATAGATTGGTCAGTTAAGGTAAGCAGTTCAGTCTGGTAACGTTTTGCAGGAAGCTAAATGTTCTTGAATATTTATGAGCAAAACAAGCAATTAAGTACGTTAATGTGTTCATTTGTTTTACTTCATTTCTCCAAGCCCTTGGAGCAGACAAAATATGTAGAGATGTTCAACTCCCTGGGGCCTGTAGCTGGGAAGCTTCCCGGAACCAAAGTGAAACCGGTAAAGTCTGGTTGTGGTTGTTGTTACGCAGATGACTTACATCCTGCACCAAATGTGTAATGTTACTTGGCTTTTACAGGTGATGCTGAACTCGAAGCTTCCTGTGGATGTGCTTGGAAAGGTAGGTTTTTTGTTCTTGCTTGCACTGGAAATGTCATTAGCCAAAAGGGCTAGACTGTAGAAAGAGCAAGCAAGTACTACATTTATGCTGATTTCGGCATGTTTTCGTGGTTACTACATGGAATGTCAATTTAGTTGTTCTTAAAGTTGGATTGTTAAAGGTTGGTTCAGTAAGGCTATTTTAGAACTTGATTAGCCTACCTGTTTGTTAGTTTTGGAATGGTGTTAGGCTGCTGAGCACGAGGTCGCGGGGTCGAATCCCGGCCACGGCGGCCGCATTTCGATGGGGGCGAAATGCGAAAACACCCGTGTACTGAGATTTAGGTGCACGTTAAAGAACCCCAGGTGGTCGAAATTTCCGGAGTCCTCCACTATGTCGTGCCTCATAATCAGAAAGTGGTTTTGGCACGTAAAACCCCACAACTTAACTGTTAGTTTTGGAAGGTCACTGTGTCAAGTATGTGTTTTTTAATACACTGGAACTTTCTTAACCCCCCCTTGGGGTCTGTTCGATTCACCTGCACCAC
This sequence comes from Dermacentor andersoni, assembly GCF_023375885.2. Classification (NCBI taxonomy): domain Eukaryota; kingdom Metazoa; phylum Arthropoda; class Arachnida; order Ixodida; family Ixodidae; genus Dermacentor; species Dermacentor andersoni. Next base: position 110,633,217 of record NC_092824.1, on the reverse strand, counting down.
TGTGAACCAGTTCACAGCGGTTCACGAGATGTTCAGAAATTGTGCAGCTCAATTCCTGAAGTGCAGGCCCAGCTAAACAGTCAAAACGAATGCAAAGATGCAGACGTGGTGCAGGCGTTATGTTTTGTCAGACTAATGTGCATGGAGTGCGGAGTTTGAGAGGTCCTGAACTGCAGGTATGATCGGCTTCTGGACTGTAAACACACACCACACTTGCGTAGACACATCAGACGTGCGTAAGCGGGGTTTTAACGGTGCTCTCGCCTGTGTGCTGCATCGTCTGCTGTACCGCTGCTTCGCATCTGTATGCCTGCACTAAGCCGGCACCGAGAGTGGAGTGGGTGCAGCGAAATCATGAACCAGCCCTGCACCTTTCGAAACGAACGTCGTGGTTCTGCGGGTGCCATTGCTGCACCGCTGAAACTAATGGCACGGTGCAGCACCTCGTGAACTGATTCAAGTGGCGCAGGCGAATCAAACGTACCCTTGAAGTCGCATTCTGCACAAAAGACCTTTGATATATTTGTTCATTATAAGCATATATTGTATACATGCTGATATTAGCAATAATTTGTCTATTTACTTCATTATAGTTGTGTTGTATCGGTCCGAGTATATTATGCCAGTAATTTTTGCAGTAAATACAGTGGCAGTTCCAAGTGAATTTTCTTTCATGTTAAAGCCCCATCCTCATTTGTTCAGCTGAAAGCGTTCCAATGAGGAGTTACACACAAACTTTCAAAATTCCTTTCACTGATAACATTGAGCTGCATCACAGATTTGGTGATGGTTTCACAAATTTCTGTTGTGCAGAGTAGGTATGTCCAGTAAATTTGCCATGTTCGGTGGCCTTGATTTTTTAAACCTGGCGTAACATCTTATTTTTCATAAACATTTAACTCACATTGGCCAGATGTCTACTTCAGTGAGTTCTTTTAGGTATTCAAATGTTGCATCGTCACCTGTCTGTCACTTTTGTCATCTTGTGGCATAAAAGACAGTTCTCAGTGGACAATTACTTATTTTCTATTCTAGTGATGTAATAATTTTATCTAGCTTAGGTTAATATTGTGATGATCTGCAGTGAGGAAACCACAGCCACATTTATTCCCAAATGTCCCTGTGAGGCAACAGCAGCTGACAGAAATATCAGCTTAGCTACAATATCTTCCATTACTGTACCATAATGTCTTGGCTATTTTGTTAGATCAACAAATTTAACTGTTTGACTGTACTAAAAAATATTCAAGTGGCTAAATAGCAAGTTTAGGTTTGCAAACTTGCAACAACACCTTGGTATAGACTAACGAGGCTTGTTTAAAACAGTGACTGTTGAAATGGAGCAGAGGAGTCCGCAAGAAACCTTGTCAACTGTAACTTTGTACTTTAGCATTCAGATGCCTGCAGACCACACAGAAGTAGTTAAATATTGGGCTGCAAATGATAGCTTTTCACACGGAGCTCCGTCTTGTGCCTCTTCTAGATTTGGGACCTCAGCGATGTCGACCAAGATGGTGCCTTGAGTGAAGAGGAGTTTATTGTGGTAAGTGCAAGTTGTGTTCGAAGGGCAAAATATCTCCTGATAGACCATGTTAGTAGTGATTATGACTTGCAAAATGTCATTTGTAACAGCACCTTAGCTTCAAACAGCACACAATTATTTTTGTTCAGGTTCATTAGGAAAATACGACACAGTGTGTTAGAGCTGTGCTTGATGTTTATTGCGTGAGGATGCCTTGTGTTGCATATATGTGCTAAGGAGTAGAAATGGTCCTTGAAATTGCATGGAGGCAGTTAATATGAGAGCCAAGTTGTGAACTGACAGAAATGCTTGGAGCCGATGTTCTCTGTTTATTGGAAACATGCAGGCGATGCACCTAGTTTACAAGGCCCTAGACAACTGTCCCATACCGAGTGTTCTGCCCCCCGTGCTGATGCCACGGTCTAAGCAGAGTCCACTGCCAACAGCCATCCCAGCAGACTTCTCTCCAATGGGCATGTCCGGAGTGCGCCGAAGGCCTAGCACCCCATCGTCTGTCGGTGCGCCCGACATCGCCTTGCACAATGTAAGCATCTTGTACAACTTTTCAATGACTCTCCTCTCTGGTTGCACACTTTCTCTGCGCACATCATTGTACTTCTGCCTGATAGATTGTGTGATATATGCTGGGCATGTCTCTTGACCAGTGGGGGGCTAGCTGGCCCTGGTTGCTGTGGTTTTGGAATAAGGTTAAACAGGTTGTACTGAGTCGTGCTAAAAATACTTCTACATATCAAGAATTCGATATATTGTAACCTGGGTATAACCAACTTTGTGATGCTTTTATTATACATGGATTGAACAAAACTGTGTGACAGTGCTGAAATACCCTGCGGTGAGCTGACTTTTGCAGCAGCATGTGTAAGTAACGCAGGAAACCAATAAGATCTAGCTCTTCATTGGTTTATGTGTCATATTGCAGCACACCCAATCACCTGTGGACACGCTGTCAAGATGCTCAGCTGCATGATAAAAAAAGAAAGAAAACATGCTCAGGAAAGCACACATGAAAAAAAAAAGAAATAAAGCTGCTGTAGGTGGTTCGGTGTGGATTGTTGGTGCTTGGAGTTCTAAATATCTCATGTCCAATTCATTTTAAGGAATTTATTTTCCATGAATATTGCTAAAATGTTTTGCATGTTCGATGTAGTATTGCATTATTTGCTGTACCTTGGTCTATCATAATCAGGCTTGACTGTATCATACTTGGGCAACACACATCAGTATACCTTCTTGCATACCTTGGTATCTCCATGTGTCTGTGAACATACCTGGAAAATACAATCGAAGTTGGCAGTAAGAAATTTTCAGACATAGGATGGAGTCAATATAAGAAAAGGTAACTGAAATGCTGAAAAGGCCTTTGCCTTGCAGTGGATATAAGTAGTCTGATGATAACCACGGCATGCAACGTTTTTCACACACAATCGCTGCAGATAGTCTGCATGTATTGGGCACATTTAATGTCCAAAGAAGTTTTCATAATTAAGAATGGGTCAATAAAAACCCACTTCGTTGCTTTCATGTTTTTTTGCACCTTGAATGATTGAGGAATCTAAGAGCAAGTGCTGAATCTACCTATAGTTATATATATATATAAACCTGCCAAAAAACAAAGTAGTAGTAAACTAAGTTTTCTTTCAGAACAAAATGTTTTGTTTTCCTTAAAATGTTGTACAATGTTTCATAAAATTGTACATACTTCTGTTTTCGCCTATGTACCTGTTACATTTGTTAGCTCTTCAGCGTGTAGAACATGAAGAGCTGATCCTTTGTATGTTGTTCCCTTTAGATCTTACTTGGATAGCTTCAAATTTTCTTTCTTAGCCTGTACCATTGAAATGTGGAATAACCTGTCTAGGTACTTGTCTCTGGCAATTGCCACGTGAGCGTTTTGTAAAGGAACTTTCTTTACACGTGATATGTTGATTCTGTGTTGTATTACTGCGCTTACCCTCTTCTGCTATGTCTGATACATGAGAGAGCAGTATTTGTAAATAAAGTATAAAAAATATTAGTCACTGCCGCGGCAGCTCACTGGCTATGGTGTTGCGTTGCTGAGCACAAGGACGCAGGTTCAACCTCCACCGCAGAGGCCACGTTTTGACGGAGATGGAATGCAGAAATGCTCGTGTGCTTACATTTAGGGGCACATAAAAACCCAGATGGTCAGAATTAAGCCAGAGTCCCCCTTTACAGTGTACCTCGTAATCATACATATGTTTTTTTAACCCAAAGCCCCAGAATTCAGTCTTATCTTTCTCCCCCTCTGTAGTCACCATCGAATGTGGCCCAACTTCACCCAGTGAATTATCAGCTTTTTACACCCTGTTAGTAGAAATAGAAAGGTAGCTTTCACCAAGGGCTTCAAAATACCCATAATGGTATCGATGACATGTTCAATTGATTAAATTTCCTTCCAATAACCAGTTCAAGTCGAGCTATGGTGAATATGTGTTGAACACTGGCGATGCGTCACCTTTCAGTGAAATCTTGTCTGGATGTTTCAAATGCTAGACTTATCAGCTGTGACATTAGTAAACACGTTCTAGCGCCATCTGGTAACTAGCCTACTTAGCTAACAGCATGGCTGTGTTCTCCCTTTATAAGACCCTCCACAAGCCACCGCTTCCATGGGTGGTCAGCGCCGCAGAGATGGCTAAGTTCAGCCAGCTCTTCACGAGCCTAGACACCGACATGGATGGGCTGGTTAGCGGAGCCGATGTCAAAGGGACCTTTCTTAAGACTGGTCTCCCTCAGGCCGACCTGGCCCAGATCTGGTGAGTAGTAAGCTGCTTGTTGCAAGTATATTGTGGTGTTGATGGAACGTGCTGGCTTCCAAATTGCATTCATCATGCTTAGCATTTGGATCAGTGTCAACACTGCTGCCTGTTCTGCTTCAGATCTGCTGTTTAGTTTGAGATGAGCTGGAGCTGTTTGCTTCTTCGCATCCCTTCAGTTACAGTTGAGCCTCAGTGTACCGAACACTGATATATAATGAATGATTGAATATAATAAGGTAAATCTGAAATGTTTCTCGATGATATCAGTGTTGTAAAGAATACATGCTATTAAAAAATAGTGAATGTAATGCAAGTATTCTCATCTTGATTATGACTTTCATTATAAAAAGTTTTGACTGTAAGATTAGCATTTGGGATGTTTCTAATTAAAAATTGGTGTGAAGATAACTTGTCCTTTTTTTTTTAATGATCATTTCTGTATGCATCTCATATTGCCACGAAGGAATAAAGTTAAAAGTGGAATTTGCTAGCAGACATGTTTTTGGAAGAATACAAGGCTAAACCCCATGAGCGCGATATTGTGCACGACAGCGACGGCTTCGAGCGACGGATCGGGCCGTCGCGTGAACAAATCGCTCGGTCTTGTTGCGTGATTGCTTGGTTCTGCAAATCTAGAATTCTAGAATTCGTCGCTCGTCGCCCGGAAGTGCTATGAGCGACTAGCCAATAGCGCGAAGCCGGAACTGGATGTACATAACTCAAGTACTTCCAGTTGTCGCATGGAACGAGCAAACGATTGAATTTTTATATGTGCAAGGATAAGAACCTACTGCAAGACTTTCAGAAATACTTTATGCTGCTTTTTACAGTAAAACACTTCAACTTAAGTTAATAAAGCACGCGTCACGCTAGTTTTGGCGCCTATATTGCTGCCCTCATACCAGCAACACTGGGGAGACGTCACTTGAAGTCGTCGCTCGCATGGGGTACAACTTGTAGGCGACGAGCGAACGCGTCAGCCATCTCCATCGCATCGCGTGCAAGATCGCTTACATGGGGTTTATACTACATAGTTTTCCAAGCAATGTGGCACCTGTGCCTTTTTCATGTCCCCTCTTCCATTTTTTTTTCTTCTCTAGAAATCGTCATTCAACTTGACTGCATTGAACAGACTCGCAGACCCTGCTTGACTGCTTTGTCAAGCAGGGCTCACACACCTCCTCAAAATCCTTGAAAACCTTTGATCTTGGAAAAAGAGATTCAAGGGCCCTTAGAACTTCCTGAAAATAAATGTACTCCTTGAATTCCGTAAAAGCTGGAGTTGGATTGAACATTCAAAGCAACAAACTTCGTATAGGAGCTATGTCATAGACACCATCTACCATGAAACAATCAGATATATCTGTTTTTAAAGAGTGTTGCTAAACAATTGCAATGTGACATGTCCACAGCCACCAATGACAGGATTATTTAAATCATCATTGCCATCATGGAGCTGGACAAAGCCAGATCAAGCAGCCAAGCAGTGCCACCATTTTGTTGTTTTGCTAGTGCGGTGGTCTGAAAATGCATGGCAGAAAGTAACTTTCAGTCATTTGGCATTAACATGACAAGAATGTTTTGGTGAAGTCGGACACTACTAACCATCTGCCACAAGGTGATTGACATTATAACGGTGCTGCTGTCACCTGCACATCTGGTGAAGAAGAATGTTTATGTGCATGTAATGCGAGAATACAACACGCTGGCGCACTCGACTTGAGCAGCTGCGGTATCGGCCGCTCCTGAAATCTTGCGGTACCATGGCTGGCCGGCCTATGTAAACAGTGGCCATGGTGGCTACCTCTCCGTGCCACCTCCTACAACATCATTACAATAGGAACATTATTTTAGAAAAATGGCCTAAGAGCTTGAACCGTTTGTCCAACTCAGCAGCTGCTTAGCTGCAAGAAAGTGAAATTGATTTCATTACTTTTCAGTGTATTCATGGGTATGCGTACGAATAAAGTTGGTTTTCCCTTCCTGAATTTTTGCCTTTGGCATTCATGAAATCCTTGAATTGTTCCTCAGTTTTGAGTCAAATGTTTTATGCGAACCATGGTGAGGCTTGTGCAGTTGTACCCCGTGACATTTTAGCGGCTCTGTTTCCCACAGGAACTTGTGCGACACGAAGCAAAATGGGAGCCTGAACGCTGAGCAATTTGCGCTGGCTATGCACCTGGCAGCGGAGAGGACGAAAGGTGTCCTGCTACCCACCACTCTGACACCTGACATGGTACCACCTTCATTGAGGCCAAAGCTCCAGGCATCGGCAGTTGGTTCGCTGGTAAGCATTGGTAAAGTTATTCTCCAGGAAACAATTGGATTGGCATGTAAAACTAAATGCATTGCCCTTTGTTGTGCTGTGGTGGACACACAATCATGCGCACCATATGGAGTCATTGAATGGAAGCGTTAATTCAAGCCATATCGCACTTCTGAAATTGCAGAGAGATCAGTTTTTGCCTAGAACAGAGGTTAGACAAGGCATGAGCGAAAAATAGGTAGCAGCTTCAGTTTTGAATGCTTAAATCATACCCATGATTGATTGCAGCAGCATGAAAGTAGTTGCGGTTTATTACAATATGTTTTACTTGAAATAAAAGCCGAGTTTGAAAGGAGTGATGTACCAGACCAACATGATTTCATCTTTGCCTTCATTGCATCCTTGCCAGTACATGTCTCTAAACTCGGTGCATTGGTAACATCTGATCCTATTAAAAATGGTGCTGGTATTGTTGTTTCATTTCTTTTGCCATGATTCTCAAAAACTTCTAAATGCACCTGCCGTGGGTGCTCAGTAACTATGGTGTTGGGCTGCTAAGCATGAGGTTGTGGGATCGAATCTCAGCCACGGCGGCCGCATTTTGATGGAGGTGAAATGTGAAACACCCGTGTACTTAGATTTATGTGCACGTTAAAGAACCCCAGATGGTCAAAATTTCCGGAGTCCTCCACTACGGCATGCCTCATAATCAGAAAGTGGTTTCGGCACGTAAAACCCCATAATTTTTTTACTTCTAAATGCACTTTGGCTTCCATGTGGTAGGGTAGACACTGTTGGCAAGGTTATGTTTTTTTTATTGCAATTATCTTGGGATATGTGTAGTACCTTAAGCATATGGTAGAAGCACCTGAAAAGGATTTGATTGGTGACACTTCTGGTACTTGGCATCACAGGAGTTAGAAAAGCTTTAAATAAGATTAGGCCTCCATCACAGCTTTTTATGTGCGGGAGCTTTGGATACGTTTAGTGACATTTAATGTGTTGCCAGAATAAGAAGCAACTTGACATCTCGTGTAACCTTAAGGCAATTACTCCAGTGATGTTTTGTTGAGAAGCACTAGTTTTGAATTTTCACAAATATCTAGATGCAATATCCCAGGTTTTACTGCATGGTATGTAGCATTGCGTGTGTGAAGCAACATTTATAGCGGTGGTTCTGATGGCTGGGGTTTTTTATCTGCAGGATGGAGGTGGTCCCCTCGTTGGCCTAGAAGGGCTGACCAGTTCTACACCACCACCCCTCAGTGCTCCAACTTCAGGAAACAAAGAGCTTGACATGATCACTGATGAGATGAAGACATTGCAGATGCAAGTTGTTTATTTTTGTTTCTACCTCAGCACTCTTTATAAGGGTTTACTTGTGCTCTTTGTTAGAAAGGACGACCATTGTAACTGCATACAGAAAAATGTTCTGTCGTCCAAGCACTGGCACATGCAAGCATAGAACTGTTTTACTCCCAGAGCACTCTGCTATTTATCCAATACTGCTAAATGTTGTCAAGGATAAAATCTCTGTTGATGAATCTCAGTGATGAGCCTGAGTTGGAATGCCCCTGTATCATGCAGAAGTAGCCCACGAATGGGCTAGCCAGAAGAAATTTGAAGTGATGCATCATGCCCTCCTCTGCCTAGAAAGTCCGAGAGGTTTCCTTTCAGGCAGCAGACTACAATATTATTAATCACTCTTTTGAACATTGGATGCTGATCTGAACACTATTCGCTTGGTTCACTGATTTTGTCACAATTGCCGCGCGCTATATGCTTGTTGATGAGTTACGCTGCCTCTTGGAAATTTAATGGGTTCAAACGGTGCAATAATATTGTGAGAAGACAGATGTGTGTGGTGTGAAAATTTTGTGGCATTGAAGAACTTCTGTGACATCGTAAGGTGCTCAGTGGGGATTTGGATTTTCAAAATGTGTAAAGGAGGTTTAGATTCCTTGTGCATCATGTTTGCGCACCCAACTTCTTTGGTCGTGCTAAGTTGATTTAACTCAACTGGTCGTGGTAAAATTACTGCTTCCCAATTTAAAACCTTCGGGCACTCCATATTAACCAGCCATTGCCCCGCTTCGCATTGTTTGTGGGTGCAGAGACAAGTCGACACTGGAGCAGGAAATAATCCAGGCAGAGACCGATCTGAAGACCAAGAGCGTAGAGCTACGGAACCTCGAGACGGAGATCGAGACAGTGTCAGCCATGCTCAAGCAGCTCGACTCGCAGAAGAGGGAGGCCCAGAAGCGGCTCGCCGAACTCGGTGCTCAGGTGAACTACATGGCAGATGTTGGCAGATGTGCCAGGCATGTATGGTGATTGTGTGTGCTGTTGGCTTACCCGATGGTCCATAAAATACCAGAATACTCTCTCCCTTAGATTTTATCACAGATCAGTATTTTGAAAGGTACACTGAAGCAAATAAATTAAGTCACTTTGCACAGGTAAAGTATTCTTTCACTCATATGTATTTGTTGATTTTGCTGTTGGAGGTTGATTACTGGAAGAGAAATGGAAGGCCAAACTTTCATTCTTAAAATTCTCACGCCAACACCGTAGAGCAGTAAATCAGTATTGTGTTACAGATTTCAAAGTATTTTTTTATACTTGGGTATTGTGCCACATTTTTTTAGCATCCCTTTAAACTGGTATTTGCACACTTAACATTACTGCAATATTGTGATGCTAAGGCAAGTTTTTGTGACAAGACAAAGCACGCAGCAGATGTGACAGGCACAAGTAGCTTTATTGTCATTATACTGCTGACAAAACCACCAGCAGATAAGTATAACACAGTTGCAAAAGCTCTGCACACTTCATTTGAAGTTTGCATGACAATAGTGTGGTATTGGTAACACGCCTGCCTCGAGCTAAAAATGTCCAACAAACACTGATTTTGAATTAATGCCTCATTTTTCTGTGCAGGTTTCAGCTTGCCATAAGGAAACCTGCATGGCTCAAATTAATTCAGAAGCCTTTCGTAATGGCCTTCCTTGCACCTTTGTTGTACTTTGGGGTCATGTAATAATGGTTAACGACTTTCTTACACTGGTGGATGTGTTTACACCTTTTCCCTCTCCTTCTCTTGTTGCCTCTACTTAAAGCCTGAATAGCATGTCAAACAGTTCGAAAAGCATTTAAAAAATGATACATTTGGTGCTGTGAAGTTAAATAATTCCTTTTAGTAATTGGAAGCGGCCATTATACAAGGGCAAATCTTAGTCTTTGCCCCTATTTTTTATTAGCCCAAATAAGGTACAGATAGGTAATTACAAATGTACATACTATTCTACGTACCTTGCTCTTTTTCCACATAGTCCCCACACCGGTTCAGACATTTGTCCCATCGCAATGCTGAATTTGAGATGCCCCTGTGGTAGAATTCGTCCTGCTGACTGTAAAGCCACCGTAGCACTGCTGTCTTGCTTCATAATTGCACGTGAATCGCAACACCACCACCTCGCACTTCTCAAAGCGAGACAGCTTTCCCCATGCGTAGGCTGATTTTCCCTGTGGATTTTGATGACCGTTCGTCCCTTGCTCCATAAAAAATGAATCGCACTTCATTGCTCGTATGCCGTGGACGTCTGAAGCACAACTGCCATCTTCAACAGCTGACAACAGCGCTGTGCCGCGGAGCTACTGGCAGTCCAAGAAAGGTCCACTGCTGGGAATGGATATACATGTTGACCTTGCATTTACAACCGTAACTTGGCTTTAAAAAAAGGGGGGGGAGGGGCAAAGGCTTTCTGATTCACCCTCGTATATGTGTGTAGTATAGCGCAGTTAATATTGTCCTGCCTGTGGATTATCTTATAGCCCCCTTAGTTGCTCTGGGCACAGCTTTTGAAGTAGCATATGCCAACTGCATCTTTCATGCTAAAATTTTCCCAGGCTCACAGCACAAAAGAAAAAAAGAAACGAATCTTTTTTAAATTTAAGAGTATTGTTTTATTAGCAGTGACTTTGCATAACAATGTAGTCTACAAAAGTACCATATCGCATGTTTTTCAAAGAAAGTTCGGGCAGTGTTGCTGTGTGATCTTATAACATTACACAATATAATGTCGTTGTGCCAACTTGTATTTAGTTCTGCTTCGTGTTCTTGGTACCTTAGAGGAGCAGAAGAAAATAGCAAAAGAATGTTGTGCATGTGGATGGCACCTAAATACTGCCCATCTAAACCTGTTGACTTTATGTAGTGTTACGTAGTGTAACTCGAAAATGACAATGCAGGCCATAGCAGCAATGTTCTATGTCTCCACTTCCCTATGTGTTACCATAGAATTACCTATCAACTAGCTGCTAGCAGATCAGTCCACAGTTATGTTCCTGTAAGGTCAGTAGAGAGTGGTACTCAACTGATTTGCCAGCTTATCGGCCATATGCAAGTTGGAAATGAGTATGAAGGAAGGCATTCGGTGCAGTAAAATTGTCAAAGCCACTGTTGCACTAGAGCATAGTGTAGTGCACTGTGGGGGTCGGGGCTTGCACTTGCACACTTTGAAGAGTTGCATGATCATGTTTTACTGGCATTCTTGTTCCATGCATTGTGCGCAGTTAGCATCTGGTATCTGTGGCAGTGTGTACATAGTGGAATCAAGCTGAACCCTTCATTCCCTCGAGTGCTGCATTTGCATGTCTGAGCATAGAAGACCCCAAACCTTGCCTTTTGTATTGTGCGCCTTGCACTGCTGCCACCTTTTGTTCGCCATTAGCCATGATTTGTCGCAGCATGCCAAGCAGTACTGCATATTTCCTAGAACCTACGATGCATCCTTGTCAGTCGAAAAGCAGTGCTGTGTACACTAGTTCTACAATGGGCAGGGCAACAACGATACAGGCATTCACAAATGCTTCTAGCAACATGTTTATTCCCTATGAAAATGTAGGAAGGAAGAACTTGACTATGGACGTCTGCAGAAAGTACTGTGTGCATGAAACAAAATTGAATCTAAAGATGGCAGATCACATTCTTGTGATCTTATCACCTCAGATATCCTTTTGACATACCTCTTGCTCAAGGATGCCGCAGTAAATATGCAATGTGGCCTAGGAAGGAACACAGTGCTGCTTCTCAACTAGAACGTGTTCCCAGATAGCCTGGCACAAGACAGTTTTGCCTGCATCTTTTTATTCTTAATTATTTTAAATGTTGCACTTTACAGCATAACCCATTTAGCACAGCATCTTGCATTGCCCTATTTTCTGCAAGTAGCAGAAGCAATTTGAAGTTATGTCCTTCAGGTGATTCAAGCTCTTTTAATCTATAGGAAGGATGACATCTTTAAGAAAGTAGTTTACAAAATTGGGTGGTGAGGTCTCGAGGCCTATTGGCATTGTGTATAATCATGCGCCAACAATTAAGCTTCAGATCACTGAGCACTAGCTTAGTTTAAAGCATGTAGCTTCTTACGTGCAAAATTTACAAATGGCACTGAAACGTGCATTAAATGGGTTCTGCCAGGAGCACTTTGTTGCTTTTGTGATTTCATTGTGTTTGTAGACCACATGCCCGAGTAAAGTGTGATGGTCATGAATAGACATGCATGTCTTTTTTTTTCTTCTTGCTTTTTTTAGAAAGCAGCATTAGATAGAAACTTAACAGAAGTTAGAGAGGAGATTGAAGAAGAGAGAGCGAAGGTACATACCACTATTACTTTGTCTTCTTATTTTCTTTACTCTTCAATTAAACTTGGCAACTCGTGCTCAAGGTGCTATATGCATAAATTTTCCCTCGCTGCTTTCTGCCAGCATGATGTACCTGCTTTTCTGGTTTGCGTGAATTTTGCATGACCCCTTTTTCTTGCCTGCATGAGCAACTTTTATTGTGCAATGGCAGTTATGGTAATTGTCCTAAAATGAGGCATCTCAAGATTCAAGTCTGAGGTGTTGAAAAGCATTGTATCATGCCTAATTGATCATTGAATCACAAAACTCTAAAGGAGTTCTTGCAACTATAGAACTGTGGTTACATCTTGACGCAGTTGTGGGTATTCATGTATCTGCACTTCAAAAAAGGCAGTCATTTATATGCCTTCTTGTTCATGAGACTTGTTCAGCAGGTTTATTCTCAGTCGGTTTGACTGAGCGACTTCCTGTGTACATCTTTAGCTGCGTTTAGTAGATCAATTAATAATATATTGTCACTTTGGGTGAAAGTGTCAGCTTTGTCAGTTAGTCTCAAGTCAGAACCCACTTCTTGCATGCTTACCTGTCTTTTGCATGCCTGTCTCTTTTCTCTGTATCATGCTGAAATAAAATTTCCATCTGCAGCAGCACCTTTTGGTGCTTTTACCCAAGGGAGATGAAATGGCCTTCTGGCCAGCTTATGTGCCATCCTATTGTGCCCATGTTTATGTATAGGTGTCAGCACTGAAGAAGCAGCTTGAAGAGCAGTCGAAACTTTTAGAGGTGAGTCTGTCTTGCCTTTTTTTCTATATTACAGTACTTTATTTCATCATGGTGCTCACAGATCTTACTGCAAGAGTCACTTTGGCTTTTGTTGTCTTCTGCTTTTTATACAACTTTGATGCATCTTTGTTTAGGCTTTTGGGTTATACAGCAGTTCTTTTTATATACATGACTATTCTGACAGTAATAAATCGGAACATAGCTGGCATTCTTTTTGGGACTGCTGTTTGTGAAGAGTTTCTTCCACTCTGTCATTCACTGATTCATTGTTTAACATCTTGACCTTAAGATCCTTCATGATGGTTAAGCTTATCCTACTTCATCACAATTTAAATTTTATCTTTCATTGCTTTTTTGTCAGTATAGTTATTGTCTTTTCTAATACCTGACCAGACTGTTGTGATGGATTACGTTAAAACAGACATTTGCAGAAATGCTTGTAGTAGGGAACTTTCATCTCCAGCAGCCTTATAAAAGGTGTTGAAACATGCCAAGCACAGCTCCAATAACAAAGCACAAGATTAATTTTTCAAGTTTCAATCATTCCACACTTTAGAGTTAATGGAAAATTTCCAACTAGGACTGCATCTTTGTGGATGCACGACTTTGACACTATTCCTGTATGTGGCCTTATGCTTTTCAAGTCTAGGCAGTAGTTGGGGCTCATGCTCTGCCACCTGTTTCTTAATACCATATTCGGGAGTGCCATACTGAGAAGTGTCACTGCAACATTGCTATTGATTGGCCCAGCTATCGCAGCTGAACCAACAGAAGTAAATGTAATAAACTTTTGGATGGGTGTTGTTCTTGTTGATAGCATTTGTACGTCAAGTATGGGAAATGCAAACATTGTAATGTCTAACAATTCCTATAGGTAGACTTAAACATCACACTGAATGGTAATGTTGCGCAAAAGTGACCTTAAAAGTTATTGTTTTACAATGTGGTCCTAGCGCATTGTTTCAGAGTGTTTGCTCAACATTCGCAGCTCCCATATTCCTGTGTTGGTTTTGCAGTAGAGGAATACTAAGCCTGACATGTTGTCATGTCTGCTTCCAGGAGCAAGAGCGAGACCTGGAGCAGAAGCGGGCCGAGCTCATGGGCCTCTGCCAAGAGGAGTCTTCGCTGCAGGCCGAGATTGACAACAAGAAGGCACAGGTCCAAGCACTCAGCCAGACGCAGCAGGACACGCAGCTGCAGATCAGCCAGGTGTGTGCATGTGTGTGTTTGTCGGCAGTCACGTTGATGTGCAGGGCTGAAGTGGGTAATTGGAATGCCTACTACGATGGCTCAGGGGATATTGCATTGTGGTGCTGAGCATGAGGTCGTAGGTTCGATACCTGGCCACATTCTGATGGACGCTGAATGGAAAAGAACACTTGTTTACGGCACTTTGGATGCATGTTAAAGGAACCCAGATATGGTCAAAATTAATCTAGAGTCCTCCACTGTGGTGTCGCTCACAAACCAGTGTGTAATTTCGGGACATGCAGTGTTTATAGACAAGCACCAAGGCAGGGCAGAATTATTTCCAAGAGACGCTGTGTTGTTTCATTGTTGTGATCACCAATTGGCATCTTAGAAGTTCCATTGATGGACGCTTTCTATTGTAGGTATTGGATGCAGTATGCTGTAAACTTGTGTGGCTTTTCAGGTGAAGGCAAAGCATGTGGCACTGGAGGAGCAGCACTTGCAGCTGAAGACATGGGTATCGCAAGTTGAGCGTGCACTCCAAGCTGGTGACCCGGGCCTGGTGCCAGAGTCCCTACTGCGAGAGGACCAGCTCTCGACAGGGTTGGCCGAACCGGAGTATCAACAGCTCTCCAACACGGTCAGCCACCACCCTCTCGGTGCAGTCAAGCAAATAGTTTGAAACAAATCAAGAAACACATATCTGTGCCAAAGGCCCTTAGGGCCGCTGAATCACTTCTTATTGAGAAGGAGAAATGCATTTGAAGTAAAAGTAGGCTATTTCAGAAATACTTTGCCGCTAAAAGTACTTCAATGCATTCAGCAGAAGCGGAGTTATAGGCACTCAAACACGGCCTTCATGGTGCTTCCATTCCTTCAGTGATTTGCACTGCGGAGGCTATGGCAGTGGTGCACAGTTCAGATTTGCTTTTGGATGTTTGCACAGACGCCACTACTTAAGATTTTGGTGCCTGCAATGTGCCAAACTTAAGCCAAACACGCTTATCCTCAGCAAGCTGCAGTGCCCTTAGTTGGTGGATTCTCCACGGCACCCTGAGGTGGCCGCAGCAGACTGCAGCTGCATGCAACTGTAGTGCTTATGTGCAGTGCTTGCCTTGTGCACAACGAGGTTCGTGTGTGCTCACGCTCATAAGCTACAGTCTGACCATGCTACATGGTTCAGCTTTGTGTTTTACCAGCTTGACTGACGGATTGTAGCCACATCCAACGTGCGCATTTCTGAAGCACTATAATTTAGTCTGCCTGGTGTCTAAACAGGAGCAGGCAGGAGTGAGCACGTACTGGCAAGCGTGCGTGTGGTCTGACCTCGGGTTTCACATGGTGTGAGACTAGTTGAGCATTCAAAACTAGTCGAAATTAGCCAGGCCTACCAGCTACGACATCGATAAGCAGGGTGGCCAAAGTTTCATTTCTGCGCGGGCTGCCGTGGCCGAGTGTGAGCAGACGATAGTCTACTTCTTCCGGAAGTACGTAATTATCGAAATTTGAAAGCACATCTTTGCTTACTTCAACATATTTTTTGGACTTCATCTATAAATATACACAGTAACAGTAGGGAGAAGCACACTGATCCAAATTGATTGATGCCAGCTATTGGCCAATAGCAGCCGCGTATGGGAATATGCTTTATTACAACATGTAGCGTCCAGAAGAGAATGAGGAGCAGACTTCTGTTGAAAAGAGAGCGTTTGAGAGAAAGGTGACTTCATGCTTTGCTTGCAAGCTCCACGCACTGCATACGACAGCAAAACTTGGATGAGATGTTCACAGCAGCATATGCTATTCGTGAGCTGTGCTTTTCACCAAGCCTGAGGGGTGGTTCAGGACCCCTTTAATAATGCCACATCGCAGCTATGCATGCATCCACATAATGCTCAGTGCAAAGGTTTGAGCAGCTGTGCACTCAGCTATCTGTTTTGCAGTTTATAATGAAGTAATGCCATCTACGTATTGCTTCCAAGACTATCCCATTGCTTTTGTGGGCTCTTTAAAAGTTAAGAGTGACTTCAAGGCTCTATACAGAGCTACCATCAGGCTCAACTTAAACATCCCTCTAGCATTCGTTCATTTCTTTTGTAGTGAGTAATTTAATTGTTTGGTAATAGTGTCTTGCAACTGCTATGCCAAACCTCCTTTTTTCCAAAGGTGACTGTGTAGTAGAGTGCTTTTTAAGACAGACTTTGTTAAAACTAATTCTCCTATAAGCTGAACAGGCTGGTGACTTTTGTTTACTGTCTGATACTTTCTGTGCATTTATGTTAGGCCAACATTGTGGCAAGACATGCTGTTAGGCCTCTACATTTTTGATTTAAAGACGGTCTACTGCACTTTGGCTTTATAAAGTTTGTGTCTGTTGAATAATTTAATTATAACAGCCCTAGTTGTGTGTGAAGTTGTACGATGGATGGACACACCAGTGTTGTAGTGACTGTACGGCAAGGAATGAGAGGCGTGCTTGTCCGTTTGCTTTTCCTGCAAGTATCACTTAAGTGCTTTCAGCAGGTTTGCATTCGCTCTTTTTCTTTTAGTTTGGCATTTGCTTGCTCATGGGAGGCAAACAAGTGCCTTCCATGCTTGCTTATGACTGTTTTCCCTTTTGTTGTGACTGCACCACTTCTTGCGCTCCCGAGTTCTCAGTTTGTTTTGCTTGGTTTTTCATTTGCTCCCACAGGAAGGCAGCAGCCCTACTAGCTTTGTCAGTGCAGCTGATGAAGAGAGCAAGGTAACATCGTGTTGATCGCAGAGATCGCACCACTAAGAATACTTAGGGGGGGTCCCTTTGAGCAAATTGGCACATCTTGAGTCAGTGAGTGCAATAGGCAGCATCACACCTATAGTCGCATCAAATGCATGCTTTCAGGTGTCATTCAAAGTCGCGAAGGATAGAGGAAAAAAAACAAGGAGAGAGCATGATGTCAGGCAGTCAGCCTTCACAGGGCAACCTACTCCTGTGTCGATGTTGTTCTCTCCCTGCTTTCATTTGGGGAATCATGGGAAATAAACACATCTTCCATTGAATGAGAGAACAATGTTCTACAAAGTTTTGTTCGTGGTAGGTTTGAGCGTCGCTTGCTGCTGCAGTTGCCGCTACTTGCTTTCTGGTCGTTGCATTTAATGTCTTTAGTTCTCTGCTTTGATACCTAGGACCATTGTTGCTGCTGCAATGGCAACACAATGTCTGGAGTGTGTTTTAACCTCCAAGCGGCGCGGCACACAAGTAGATGATGAACCCAGTGTAACTGTTTGGGGTGACTAGAAACAGCCGCTTGCCATCGTGTGCTTGGGCAATTTTCCCATGATTCCTCCTTTATATCTTTTTCACTATGGTTTGAGATTATCACGTGATGCTCCATCATAGTTGTTTTCTTTCCCATGTGGGGAAAGCTATCACCATCATACTCTGAGGTACTGCAGATGATTGAGCCTCAACAGGCTCGGTAACAGTGAAACTTGACATGCCGGGGGGTGTTGTATTTACATGATTCTAATGCATTCCCGAACTTACCCCCGCAACCAACCTTGTGGTTTGAAAGTTGGAAAATAAAAGTGCACCTGAATGTAAGGTACACCTGAAGGTAACATGCACCCGATTTATAAAAGATAAATATAATGTGTCTCAAGTTCGCAATCGTAAAAGGAGTCGTGCAGAATTTACCTTTACATAGGGGAAACATTTTTTTAATGAAGTTTCATAACGAAAGCAGCGAGTTGCCGCCATTTGCAACTCATTGGCCACAGATACCAAGCACACAAGGCAGTGTTTATCACTTTTAGAGATACAATTTCAGAGATTTTATATGCAGCAGGCTCGTTGAAATATGCAGCTGAGGGTGTTCCTGGAACTCTGCGCAAATGGCAAGCTTTGCACAGCACCGGAAACGCTGGTGGTTGTACATGCCATGCATTCGGTGCCGAGTTGCACGAAATCTCTTGAAAGTGGTAGTATCTCCAAAAGTGATCGTACTCGAGCAAAAAATAAACAAATAAACCCACAGCAACATACAAGAAAACTTGCGTTGCTGCCATTTTGTCATGGTGATGGAGCTGTGAACAGTAGGCTGTTGGCAATGCCACAAACACAGTTTTGGTTGCGTGTCCAGTTATAATGTGCAGGAAATTTTTAGACCCATATTTTTTTTCGGAAAGAAAGGTGTGCATTAGGTTTGTGCAAATACGGTATTTGTTGTGATCATTTGCCAAATATTATAGCTGCACGCATCATGGAGAACTTGGGAAATTCGAACTTAAAAGTACATTTGCTCCCAGGTGTTGCTGAAAACCTGCTTTCTTGTAGAGAGAAATAGAAAAAACTGCCAGCATGTTACACTGCCTCTCATGAGAAACTCAGCATTTATTTATATTTGTTATTCATATTTATTATTCATATTCATATATATTATTCATATTTATTATATTTATTCATATTTATTTATTAATTTATTTTATTTATTTATTTATTTACAATACAGCCAGTCTCATATCGAGACCATAGCAGGTGGGCATATGATTACACATACAATGCATGTTTTATATACCGAATGGTAAAAACATCCATACATGTAAATGGAAATACATCAGATAGGTTTAGTGCGCAATTTTACAACAATAATATTATGTATAAAAAGAGCAAGTCACATAAATAGTATACTTCAGGTTACATGTACATTGAGATTATTACAATGTTACAGAAACAATGAAAGAAACAAAGGAGGTAAATGTTTAGCTATAGTTCAGAAAAATGGGAGTTCTGACGATTATATGTGCACAAGAACTATTTTTTCCTAACTACCTATTTCATCTTCCAATAACTGAACAAAATCAGACTGTGATACTGTGTTATAGATGCATCTAGGTTATTCCACTTGCGAACAATACGGTGGGAAAAAGGAAAACTGAAAAGTATTGTTATTGCAAAGGAACTCGTTTAGTGTATACGGATGATTATGATGAAGTATGCGGGATTTAGAAAAGGTAACTTATGCAGAAGCATCTATATTTAGTCTGTTGTGTAGTATGTGATGCAGAAATTTTAGACGTTTTGCTCGAACAGCCAAAGTTGCAAGCCCTGACTCTGTTAGGTATTTTCGATGGATAAACCTAATTGCCTTTCTGTGGATGCTTTCCAGTTTAGATATGTTAGTTTTAGTGTACGGGAACCATACAACATTAGCTTACTCAAGGACAGGTCTCGCAAATGTAATGTAAGTTAAAAGTTTGACATTAGTTGGTGCCAACCACAGGCACCTTTCGAAAAAAAGATTTTTCGTAATGCACAAGAAATAATGTTGTTAATATGTGATGTCCAGTTGAGGTCGGACGTTATTGTTAAGCCAAGGTGCTTGTGCTGTTGAACTCTAGTTACTAGGATGCCGTTGAGTGTGTAGTGGAAACAGATACCATGCAGATACAATGTGCAAATTTATTGTATGTAGGAATATCAATAGCAAAAACACAAAAGGTCACACAGGCTTGAATCTACTAAAAGGTGCAGCTCAGTTGCTTTATTGATCATTTTAAGGCATTCATCATTTATCCACGGCTTTCGTGCTTTGAGTATTTTTGAAAACCATATATACGAAGCACTTAGCCTACACTGAAACAAACATAGTGATGAAAGTGTTGTAAACTTCCTGTGAATCACTTTTGTTACTGACTGCATTCCAATAAATTTCTGCCAGTGCAGCATGAAAAGGATTCATTGTCTTTGCAGTTTTGGAAACGCTAGCCACAATGTTGGCTTAGGCGTGAGTGACAAAAAGTGGACATACAGCTGTACACTTGCCTCAAACATCCGTGTGCATTTTCAAAGACTGCTAGCATGTTAACATTCCTTGGACATTGTCATAAAACCATAAGCGGAAATCAAAATTCTGCAGCCTATATTCTGGGACATTTTAGCAAGAATAACTTATGCAGTCCTGTCTGCATTGCTTTCTTTCAGGACGATCCCTTCAAAAGCAAAGACTCATTCAATGACATGAACGGCTTCCTTGGAGATCCATTTGGTGGGGAAGACCCCTTCAAATCGGGTAAGGGTACTAAATTGGTTATTTATCTAAACTAGCTTAAATCTACATTTAAGATAGAAGGTTAAAGTTGGTCACATTGGGCATAATTTTGAGCAGTCAGCAGCAGAAGCAATTAATATGTGTTAAATTTTTTTCTGCAACTAGGCTGCTGAACATGTCATACAGTCTCCTCGGTTTGACTGAAATCAGAATATATATTTTTTTTTTGCCTTTTAGTAACTGTTTTGATCAAAAACCACATTAGTGTCTCTTTGGCAAATAAAAAGTGTAGGAAGGGGCAGTAACTCATGGTTATGCATGACACCCCTAAATGCCTTGATCAGTGCACATGCATTGTCAGGCCTGATTAAGAATTGTTTGCAACTATAAATGAATCTCGTCTCGACACTGGGAGGAATGCAAAAATACAGCTGTGTTGGCAAGAGGCATTGCTGAACCTTTTGATTGCTGGGTGAATGGCATAGCTACTTATTCCTTTCTTATACAGGGGGGAGGGGGTAAGGCATCTTCCTGCACTCTCTGGTCACAGCAGGCTTTTTATACTGATCTTTGCTTTCTTCCCACTACACTTTTTCTAGTTATGCGACTTTATTTCACATTCCATCATTCTGTGCAGTTGATCCATTCAAAGGTGGTGTCTCAGAGGACCCATTTGCTGGCGATCCTTTCAAGAGCACATTTAGCTCGGACACAAAGGCACGTATCATGTCATTCTACAGTATATATAGATAGTAGTAATGTAATTAAGATGAATTTCCTGGATGTTGTTGCCGAGCCTGTTGAACACATCCTATGTCTTTTACAATCTGTTCACCCCAAAATTTGTTGATTCAGAGTGGGTCAGTGGCAGTTGTATTTCATTTATGATGTAGTATCACCGTATTTCACCAACAGCTTGTTACTTTTCTTTAATGGTGAACTTTCTTTTTAGCTTGCAAATTTCTAGGCCCTAAATATGTACGAGCAGTATTGATGTACTGAAAGAGGTGAAAAGTATTGTAACCCACAAGTTTATTGCAGTTGTGTTTTCTAATGGCAACCACTACAGTGGTGTCTCCATGCCGCTAAGATTCTGCCAATTCGTGTGATACTTTTTGTTTCTCGTTTGCAAAAGCATAACTCTAAGACACATTACCTTGCTTTAGTACTGCTTGTAACTTGTACATTCTTTCTCAGGAGGAAGACTACTTTGCTACCAGCTTTCAAGATGCCCCTGAAATTCCTGCTGTTGGTAAGATGGAAATAAGAATGCAGCGCTTGAGCACAATAGAGAATAATGAGCGGGAAAGATAGTATCTTTTGCTGGTGTTAGGAAGAGACACTAGTGAACTGAAAGGGTTCCTGCAACAGCTTTTCTTCAAACCTGAAAACAGACTGAAGTGAATATGAATTTCAGTGAACATATTTCCAAATAAATTTTTGAAAGGATTTGTCATGGCGCATGTGTATGGGAACAGAACATTCCCTGTTACCCCTCAAGATGTTTCAGCTGAGGCAGGGGGCTTGTAGCAATGACCTGTCTGGTGTTCCATTCCTATAGTGGCAAAAGGCACCAGAGAACACGGTGGACAAGAACGAAGATGGGGATGACCAGAAGGCACTTGTGATCGTCGCCATCTCCTTTTTGTGTCTGTTGTGTTCTCTACCACCGTTTGCCACTATAATAAATGAACTAGCCCAACAATACATTTTGACCAGTTTCGTTCTTACTTTTTCTTCTGTCCACAGTGCACTTATGCTAACCCTTCTAGGTTGGCATCTGACAAAAGTACCAAAGAGCAATGAAGGAGCAGTGACAGAATGGGCAGGGTGCAATAACATTACTTTTATCTTATTTCTTTATTATTATTTTTTGCTTTAAATGAGGATTCCAGACCTCCAAACCTCGGAAAAAATTACTGGCAAGTCTCAGAGTGCCCTAAATAATGTAATATACCGTATTTACTCGAATCTAGGCCGACCCCGATTCTAAGCCGACCCCCTAAACTCTGAAGCCACCAAAAAATATATATATTACCTCAACTGTAGGCCGAACAAAAAAAAGCGAGCACAGCGTTCACAAAATGCAAACAGCATTTATTGAATCTGAACGTGCAGAGCTCATTCAACGTCTTCATCGCTGCTAGACTCGTCGCTGTGTTCCTTATCACTGTCGCCTTCAAACAGTGCACTATCTTCGGTACTGTCAAGCGCATTAGATATGCTGCACTTCTTAAAGGCGCACACGATCAAAGTACCTGGGATGTTCCACGCTGCAGCTACCCAGCCCGCCAGCTGCGATAGCGATGCACGTTTGATGCGGCCCGTTGCCGTTAGCATGTGGTCTTCGTCAGTCAACCAGTCCGTGTAATATTTCTGCAGACGATCCTTGAAAGGTTTGTTGATGCAGACATCAAGTGGCTGCAACTGGCCCGTCATACCGCCCGGTATGACAGCGAGGTCCGTGTTCACTTGGGCGAGCGCAGCCTTCACGTCGGTCAAGTGCCCACAGTAAGAGTCGACAGCAAGGAGCGAGTTCTTCGTCAAAAGGGCTCCTGGACGCCGTCGCCACACAATCTTAACCCACTCTTCCACCATCGCACCTGCAATCCACCCGTTCTCATTTGTCCGCACAATGACATTTCTTGGGAAAGTTTCTCGAGCAGGCAGTGTTCCTTTTAAATGTCATATAAGGAGGGAGTGTCCATCAGCTGTGCAGCACAGCATCACAGTTGTGCGCTGCTTCTAGTAGCCCGCAGAGCGCACCTTCACCTCCTTGGCACCCTTATCATTCACGGTGTTGTTGCATCTGGGTCGCAAGCCCCAAGGGTAGCGTTGGCCTGGCGGCCTGGGGCACAACTGGAAGCATCCGAAGGTCCTGGCAAAGGATGAATCGATTGCTAACAGAACAACTTGTTTATTATAGCATCGCAAAAGAGCGGCCGGTCAGGTCGACCGAAGTGGAGAGACGGGAGGGCACGTTACTCGACGGAAGAAATCGGAGCCTCTCTCGGCATCCGTGGGCTGCTGCTCTTATACTCTCGGAGTCGAGGGCAAGAAGGAACGGCTCGGGATGAGGCGCACGTGACGGCGCCGCGCGGACACATTGAGACTAGAAGGTGACGCGTCCGCCGGGCCGGCGCCGGTCAGACCTCCTCGCTTCACAGTTGGGGAGCTCCTCTCCCCGGCTGTCGCGCTTTGACAAGCCTGGGCACCAACATGCACACACACACACACGCACACACGAAGACACGTGGCATTGAAACATGCCTGGGCGCGCATGGCAGGAGGCGTTGCGGCAGCGCTGAACGGGCCAAAATGTCCACCGCTTTGAACGAAGCCCCGGCGTCCGTTGCATCCGCGCCGGCTATACCGTGCGTCGTAGGCAAAACGTAACAGTGTACGCCACTGGCATATCAAAATACACAGCCGTCTGGTCGGCGTCGCCGATTTGCCCAAGGTTGTAGCCTGCCGCTTCTCTTTCGCAGCACGTAGCGCTGAAAAGCTATCAGCTTTTCTTTGAAATCGCTTGGCAGCTTCTGGGTGATTAAGTGCGACGTCGGAGGCTGAAGCTGAAGCGCTTCATAAATTTCTGAAGCCAGCTCCAGCTGGCATTGAAATCCTTCGGCATTAGGCCTCACTCCTTCGAAAGTTACCTAGCTTTCGCTTGGAGCACTTCTGTTGTCACTGGAAGGGCAGCTGCTCTCTGCGTCCGAACAAAGGCGTTCAAAACTGTCTCCACTTCGTGGTGATGGCCTTTCTTTGGTCCGCTAAATGCCGTCCTCATTGCGGCGCACGCAAAAAGCTGCTGTTGTCGTCCCCTTCAACGACGGATGTTTTTCTCGCCGACGCCGAAGTCCCTCCCGGCTTGAAGGTTCAACGATGCCTCTGCGGCTATCACAACTTTTCGCTTGAAAGTGGCACTGTAGTGGCATCTCCTGCCTGGTGCCATCACAATAACACCACGCCGCACACCGATACGGCCGACACGACACAGGTCAAAATGGCAACCTCACTTGTGTACGGTTGGCTACTGGCACAGCTTGTAGCGGCTGCGATACTGACTTTTCTAGATGGCGCTAGCTATGCACCATATTTAGCAGTTTCAATGAAAAACTGGTGCGTTCTTAAAATCCTCGAATCTAAGCTGACCCTAGAGCTTGTAATTGCTTTTTTTTTCAAATAATCATATCGGTCTAGATTTGAATAAATACGGTATATTTTCTAATGCCAATTTTGGTCTTTCTTTTCTAGGAGGTTACTGTGTCGGGACGTCATGATACAAAAGGTGGTCACTTGGGAGCAGGACAATGTTTTGACAGTCGCTCCAGCTCGCTCGGTTGCCTCCTATGCTGCTACTCATTGGAGGACCGGTGTGGCAGCATAGCAGACAACTGAGTAAGCCGGAGCGAGTGTTGAAACACTGCAATATCCTGCTCCCATGTGACCACCTTTTACATCGCGAAACAGTAGCAAAAAAGCTGAACCTGCCTGTAGGAAAGCTAATAATTGAACTGATTAGGGTGCTGTGAGACTGTCAAATATATTTTCTAGGGTTTAGAGGTCCCGGAGCTTCCTTTAAAGTAAAAAATAATTAATCAAGAATATTATGTTAATAAATATTTTAACTGTCACATCCCCATTTGCAAGAAGATTGGAGGGTTGTGCTTGCATGATTGAGCTTTCACTTGGTAGTAGCTCATGGTCATGAACATTTGCCGCATTGTCTATGACATCACGAACTGCAGCCAAGCAGAGGGGCACTTGAAAGCTCAGGGAGAGAGCAAGCAATCTTTTATTCGAGATTGCAGTCTCCCAGCTACATGCAGTGGAATAATGTTTGGCTCGCATGTTCACAGCTGCACCAACTACCGATTGTGAACATTTACATTACCGTGTTCACAAAGTGATGCAGTGCCCCTTTAACTTGACCTGCCATGGTGGCTTAGCGGCTATGGCGTTGTGCTGCTAAGCACAAGGTCACGAGATGAAATCTTGATCGTGGCAGCTGTATTTCGATGGGGGCAAAATGCAAAAAAGCCCATGACTAATGCATTGAGCCATGTTAAAGATCTCCTGGGGGTATCAATCCGGAGTCCCCTACTATGGCCTGCCTCATAATCAAGTCGCGGTTTTGGCACGTAAAACCCCAGAACTCAATTCCCCTTTAACTTGTAATATGCCCTGCTGTGCAGTGTTGTGGGCTGTACTAAGGCCAGTAAACTGTCTATTGAAATAGTTCGATAACTGAAAAAGCAAGTTTAACAAATCTGTAGGCTTCCTATTTATTATGATCTATGCGTCAAGTGCACTTTGTTTGCATGTGAGAGATGAATAACCATTTCTAATTTTTTTTTTAATATTACAGCCGACACAAAAGACCCCTTCGACCCGTTCGGGACAGGGAAAGGAGCTTTTGGTGCAACAAATCCTGGGCCTAGTGAAGTGAGTCAAAGATGTCATCCCCCCCCCCCACACACACACACATACACATGCACACTTTTAGTGCTCTGTTGGAAATAACTTTAGACATACAGTTATTAACGGAGCTCCGGGATTCTGCAGGAGCGTGGAAAATATGGCTAGACCTGCATAGAAGGTGTACGGAAGGAATGGGTCATAGTAAAATTAATAATCATGATGTATAGTGTTCCCTCAGTTTTGCTGTCTGCAACACAAAGAAGGGTTTCCGGTCTAATTACATGGTTCTTGTGTGTGCACAAATTGCATGCATGTGTGTGCGTGTGTGTGTGTTTCTGTGTGGAAAGCAAACTGTGGTTTGTAATGGTACATTCGGCTGGTCCATACCGCACTCTGATTTGGATGCCACTGATGCGGAGTGCGCTATTGATTAGAGCCAGAGAAAGTGTGACCAAGCTGAACGTGCAGCCACTCGCCAGAGCACTTCGAGGCCGGAAGAGGAAACAGGTGAGCGCTTTTGTTCTAAACAAGCAAGGTGTGGAGCCACCAGTCCTCTGCCAGTACAGATGCGACGCCAACGGAAGCTGCAGGGGCAACGTGACCGGAAGTCTGCCAGATCGTGGTTGCACTCTGAAAGAACCAGCTGAGTGGGTTGCGAGCGAGCGATTTCGATCAGCTGAATGTAATGCGCGTTATCAGAGCTCTCTGGAGTACTCGAAAACTACCAGCCGAGTGTACAATAAGCAACTTTGCTGCTGTGCTAGGGTAACATGTTCAGCATTGTCAAGGTTGCCTCAAGGCAGCATTTCCCGCTGACTAGCGCAATGTTCCAGGTTGCAGCCGCCGCTGATCCTTTCGGAACGGACCCATTTGCGCCCATGCAACATGCTGCACGTGCTGAGAGTCCAACGCCTGCATTGCCACCGAAAAAGGGCAAACAGCCACCACCACGACCGGCACCTCCTAAGCACCTCGCGAGTTCACGGGGAGGGTCGTCGTCTGCAAGTGGCCCCACACGTGCGGCCCCTGCCCCGCCCTTGCCAGACGAGGACCCCTTTGCCAGCACAGCCGGGGGATCTGCCACCGAGTCTTTTGCGAACTTTGCAGACTTCGGGAACTGCTGAGAGACGGCAATGTGGAGCAGATGATGCCACATGTCTTTTTGTCTTTGTTATGCCATTCTTTCTCTCCCACAACCATCTGTCTCCTGCACTGTTGCAGTATTTATGTGTTGCCATTTCATCTTTCAACATGGGCTATAGCTGGGACGATGAGGGTGGAAGGCTTAGTTTTCAGGAGATCATGTATTGCCCACAGCACTGTGTTCAGATGACAGACTGATTTGCATCTAAACTTCTGTGCGCACCTTCATAATGTTTCTGCATGTGTGCTATGAAAGCGTTGAAGAGGAATGTTGGCCTGTGCATGCATTCTTTGTTGACTGCAACTTGAATGGTTACATCAGTAGCTGCTCTTACTTGACGGCCCCAGTTGTGGCAGATATTTCTTGTTGATGGTTTGGCAGGTGATTAAAATGAAATGCTAATTCAAAGACTGTTTACCTAAACGGAAGTCTGAAGATGTCCGAGACATGGTATCACTAACACCTAATTGTTTGTTGCCCGCCTCAACTGAAATGCAAGCGCTTTTATTTTATATAAAACTGGACCTTCTGCTTCCTATAAATTGCCACATCTGTGCATGGTACGGTTTGGACATAGTGGCCAAAATGGACTGGTTTGACTCTGTTTTCCTTTGCCTTTATTACAAACACCAGGGGTTCAAAGATGTGGTACTATGACTGGAAAGCTTTAAGACTGGGGTTAGTGGACTGCTGTTGAAGAACAAGTGCACATTGTAGTTTTAACATCGGTGACAATTTGTGCCGCTTATGAGATGCTGCTGCCTATATCACGTTAACTTGTGGTAATCTGTCATTAATATGGCAGTGTCTTTTCCTTTTTGTGGGCCAATTTGATCACAGTGGCTGCCAGGCTTTTGTTTTCAGGCAGGAATGCCAAAGGAAGTATTATTGTTTTTTAGTATAAACTGAATTTTCATTATCTTCAAGACTCTGTACCAAGGTTGGGCTTGACCTTTAAGGCTAAAAAGACTACTAAAGCTGTATCTTAGATGAATTGTGAAATTTTGTGCCCCCGCTGTGAGCAGCTAGGCACATTCAACAAAATCATTGCGCCTTCAACTGTCTGCCACAAAGTGTGGATTAGTTCACCACATTGCGCGTTTCGAATCTCCATGGCTTCTGTGGTGAAAAATTTGAACAAATGCTTTTTTTCAGGGAATGTTTTGCCACAGGTGCCATGTTTATTTTAAAAACCTGCAGAGAAGTTTTTCTTGCATGTAGAATGGACATTGTTCAGGTGGCTGAGCAATACAGTGTAGTTGATGCCCAGTTTCATGTTCTTGTGTGCCATACCTACCATTCTTTTGTGTGTCTTTGTATACTTCTGTGCTGCATCTGTGCTTATGTGATTATATTGTGGAGGAACTTTAGAGTAGTACAGTGGTTGCGTGATTATATTAACTGATCTTCTGAGACTGTTATAAGAGAGCACTTTCTTTTTGTACAGTTTGTTGATAACAGTATTGTTGCTAGCAAATTGGTTCCAACTTCTCACTCTTTACAGGAGTGTTTTGTTATGCTCGTGAAATAGATCACTAGTGCTTGAACTAGCTTCCGAATTGTAGTGATTCTTGTTTTTCAGTAGTGGACACAACTGTTAATGGTGAACATTGATTTTTAAGAGCAGATCTGTTACTTGCCTGCCTTGACATTCCAACATTCGTGCTTGTAGCGACAGTGCAACAATGTGCATGTTAGCCCAAGGCAGCATGGCCCTGCCCAGGACTTTCTTCTCTAGCTTGCATTGTTTGTGTAAGGCTGCTGCTCGATGTACTTGCCAGTAGGAGCTTTATCGCAGTCATGTCAGCTAACCTCAAAGCAACAACATTTGATTGTCCCAGGATACTGGGGGCAGCAAAGGACACCGTGCTGCACAGCCCTTATGTGAAGGGTCAGCCATGTATATTATTCATTCTTTTCTTGGGTGTGGTACTACATTGTTAGAGAGTTTAACTAGTCTGTACAATTTCAGCAAGTCTTGGTTAAAGTGCATAACAGTCAGTCAGTCAGGTGTATATAAAAGCACGTGTTTGGAGCTCACTTTATTGTTATTTTAATTTCGTCATTACTTCGTGAGTGTTAAATTGAGAATGCGCTCCAGTATGCCTCATGCTCTTGTGTACATAACTACTGCACAACTTTCAGCTTACTGCTGTTACACATCAAGACGTCTTCCCAGGTAACAAGTGCGGATCATGTTTTTTGCCTAGTCTACTTAGCTTAGCTTGTTTTTCTGGGAATGTAAACACCACGGGCCTTTGATTAATGCTTAATACAGCTGGCCAAGAGCTGTCGCATCTGCAAGTGGTACATGTCAAGAACACACGTGTACCTGCATTGCTCCGCACTGTTGTGAAGTGCATCTTGCGTTTCCATGTGTTGCAAGTGACATTGCACAGCCACATATGTGATCAAGTGCATGGGTGGTTACTGCCTTCACAATACTTGCAAAACTGCCTGTGAACAATAGTGCGTAGTAATAAACATGCATGTGTTTGTGCACCTTGTAGAAGTGAGTGGATCCAGTGTCTTGAAGGCAAGTCGTGGTATAGGTCTATGAGCACGTACATGTTTGAACTACAGAATAATAAGAAAAGGTAGTAAGAGCACTTCAGTCACTTTGGAGCCGAGTTGTGAGCATGTTTCCTCAAGCATCTAGCACTTGTCTTGAATGTCAAAGCCTTAACTCTTTCTAGAGCGAGATAGTTGCCTACAATGGCATGTTTCTGAAGAGCAAGTACGTTCTTAGTGTATGTGGAGATTGGCCTGGTGCTATGTTATATCTCTTCTTGTTCCCAGTGCCATTCAAGAAGTGGGACAGTTGCGTTCTGTGTTGAAGTTGATTATTTTAACATTCCCTTGCATTTTATGTAGATATGTATGCCTTTTAAATAAAAGCCATATGCATGTTTATGCTAAGTGTGACCTAAAAACAGGCTACTACATTATGCTAATGCTTTTCCTGAACATTGGAGCAATGTTTTGGTAAATATTTGTTTCATAGATGTCCATGGAACATAATGTTCTTAATATTGCACACATCTACAGGGTGCCCAGCTAATGTTAGCCAATCTCTTAAAAACAAAATTTACGAGAATGCAACCAGTGGTATTTGGTCAACAGTGACGTACCGCACAAGGAGGATACTTTCATTATTATACTATCAATAATTAGATTAACTTTTTAAATACTGACTGAGGGTGCAAATTTTTATAGAAAAGTAATGTGTTTTAAAACAACCAATTCAGTTGTTTTCCGTCTGCTATGCCTCGCGTTATAAAGAAAATGTGCATACATGATAATAACTGCACGATTATGCGTCCACGTGCTGTGACACCAACGGTCCCAGGCGTTACTTGTAAGAATTGACCATGTATAGTGCATCTTTCTAGACGACGCTATTGAGCTCGCAGGACTGCCCGGCATATCAGGGCCTTTTGCATAGTGTTTGCTATAATGAATATGCACACGAAGTGCCACATACTCATTCTTCTAGGTCTGGCAAAAAAGGCATATTTAATGTTTTAAGTCATCATCACAATCAGCCTATTTTATGTCCTCTGCAGGACAAAGGCCTCTCCCTGCGATCTCCCGTCTTGCCCTGTCCCTGTTCTGTGCCAACTGATTCCTACTAGCGCCTGCCAATTTGTTAATTTAATCACCCCACCTAGTCTTCTGCGCTTCCCTTCTCATGGCACACATTCTGTAACACTAATGGACCACTGGTTATCTAACCTATGCATTACATACCCTGCCCAGCTCCATTTCTTTCTCTTAATTATAACATTGGCGATCCTTGTTTGCTCTCTGATCCACACCGCTCCCTTCCTGCCCCTTAACATCGCGCCTAACATTCTTTGTTCCATGGCTCTTTACGAGGTCCTTAACCTGTATTTGAGCTTCTTCGTCAGTCTCCAAGTTTCTGCCCCATATGTTAGCATGGGTAGAATGCACTGGAAGCTTACCATTATCATTAACAACAAAGGTGTACAATCAGTGCATTCTACCGATGCTAACATATGGGGATCTGACTATGTCTGCCGAATGCACTTCAACCCATTTTTATTCTTCTGTTAATTTCCTTCCCATGATCATGGTCCCCTGTAAGTAATTGACCTAGGCAAACATACTCCTTCACAGACTCTAGAGGCTGACTGGCGATACTTAACTCTTGTTCCCTTGCCCTGCTATTGATCATTATCTTTGTCTTCTGCATATTAATCTTCAACCCCACTCTTGTACTCTCTCTTTTAAGGTCTTCAATCATTTGTTGTAATTCGTGCCCAGTGTTGCTGAACAGGACAATGTCATCTGCAAATTGAAGGTTGCCGAGATATTCACCATTGATCCTTACTCCTAAGCCTTCCTAGTTTAAAATACTTCTTCCAGGCATGCAGTGAATATAATTGGAGAGATTGTGTCTCCTTGTCTGACCCCTTTATCACCATCATCAGCCTATTTTATGTCCACTGCAGGACGAATGCCTCTCCCTGCGATTTCCAATTACCCCTGTTCTTCGCCAACCGATTCCAACTAGCGCCAGCAAATTTCCTAATTTCATCGCTCCACCTAGTCTTTTGTCGTCCTTGATTGCGCTTTCCTTCTCTTGGTACCCATTCTGTAACCCTAATGGTCCAATGATTATCTAACCGGCACATTACATGACCTGCCCAGCTCCATTTTTTCCTCTTGATGTCAATTAGAATGCCATCTATACCTGTTTGCTCTCTGATCCAAACTGCTCTCTTTCTGTCTCGTAACGTTATGCCTAGCAATCTTTGTTCCATCGCTCTTTGCGCAGTCCTTAACTTGTTCTGAAGCTTCTTTGTCAGTCTCCAAGTTTCTGCCCCATATGTCAGCACTGGTAAAATGCACTGATGTACCCCTTCCTTTTCAATGATAATGGTAAGCTTCCAGTCGGGAGCTGGCAATGTCTGCCGTATGTGATCCAACCCATTTTTATTCTTTTATTTTCCTACTTGTTCAGAATTAAGGTAACTGTGGAATCTCTATAGATACTCTCCAAGATATTTACGTAAGCGTCCTGTACTCCTTGATTGCGTAATGCCTGTATGACTGCTGGTATCTTTACTGAATGACATGCCTTTTCATAATCTATGAAAGCCATATAGAGAGGCTGATTGTACTCTGCGGGTTTTTCGATTACCTGATTGATGACATGGATGTGATCAATGGTAGAGTATCCCTTCCTGAAACCAGCCTGTTCCCTTGGTTGACTGAATTCCAGTGTTGCCCTTATTCTATTGGAGATTATCTTGGTGAATATTTTATATAATACTGCAAGTAATCTAATGGGCCTATATTTTTCAATTCTTTAATGTCTCCCTTCCCTTTTTATGGAATAGTATAATGTTTTCATTCTTCCAGTTCTCTGGCACCCTTGAAGTCAATAGACAGTTCGTATAAAGGGCCGCCAGTTTTTCAAGCATTATGTCTCCACCGTCTTTGATTAAATCAACTGGTATTCCCTCTTCTCCTGCCGCTTTTCCCCATTTCATGTCTTGCAAGGCCCTTCTAACTTCATCGATAAGGAGAGTCTATGACCTGTTCATTACTACTTCCAATGGAGGTATCATGGCTGCTTTGGGTACTGTACAGGTCAGTATAGAATTCTTCCGCTGATTTTACTATATCTTCGAGACTGCTGATATTACCCTGTCAACGATCAGTCAACTTTTTGCAATTTAGTCTCATCATCGCTTTTGGCTATAAGGACAGTGTGTCCTTCATACATTGTGGCGGTTAGGCACCCTACTTCAAAGGCCTCTCGGTACACCTGAAGTAATAATGGCGATAAGAAGGAACGAAAACACTGATAAAATTCGGCGGTAAGGCCATACGGGCCGGGCATCTTGCCCTTTGCTAACGAATCGATGCATGCAGTTACCTCATTAATATCAATGTTTTCATTTGTATAATCGTAATCATCCTGATTTAACTGGGGCAGCAACGATAGTTTTCTTGGCAGCATCTGTATCCAATGGCTTAGGGTCTCGAAATATTTTTTGATAATGTTCAAAAAATGCTTTAGTTAATAGAGTAGGCTCATTAACAATGATTCCACCGTACTCTATATCTAGTATTTGTTTAGACAGTGAGTGTCTGCGCTCATCACCAAGGGCCCCACTGCAAGCAGTGTTGCCACGACACATTAAAAAATAGTAATTTTTTCGCGGAAAATGAGTAGAACAGTAGATTTTTAATTTCAGTTTTTGCACTCGGTTTATGAGCCCACAAATTGAGCGCTTATATTAGTACTCTGTTGAAGTATTGTAGCTTCCAGGAAATAGTACAAAAATTAACCCCAAGATTCTTAGCGATACTTTTGAAAAACCCGGGGATCCAGAGAGCCATACACCCACCGTGGTTGCTCAGTGGCTATGGTGTTGGGCTGCTGAGCACGAGGTCGCGGGATCGAATCCCGGCCACGGCGGCAGCATTTCGATGGGGGCGAAATGCGAAAACACCCGTGTACTTAGATTTAGGTGCACGTTAAAGAACCCCAGGTAGTCGAAATTTCCGGAGTCCTCCACTACGGCGTGCCTCATAATCAGAAAGTGGTTTTGGCACGTAAAACCCAATAATTTAATTTTTAGAGAGCCATTGTCAAGTACGAATTTAAAAACAGTGAAGCCCTCCGATGGCCTCTTCAAAGGCGTCAGATGGTAGTTAGTACTTGAAAGCTTTAGAGTATAGTATCTTCCAGACAGGGGTAATTGGAGATCGCTGGGAGAGGCCTCCATATAGGCCTCCGTGCTGCAGTGCACATAAAAATAGGTTGGTCATGATGATGATAATGGTGGTTTCATAGTTGTGGGGTTCGGTAGTGCACCCACTTTCACAAATTCACCGCCTCACCTTTTCCCATAGAGCATAGAAACTATGCCTTTTCCCCACTTTGCTCAAAGACAGGTAGCGCCAGGTTTGAGAGCCTGGAAACGCAAGAATGTATGTAAACCTCGGAGCCAACCACGTTTTTTTTTTTTCTCGCTAGGTGGTATCACATTAATATAACCTCTGTAACCTCTATAACCATCCATCCATCCATCCTCTGTAATGAAAAAGTTGCAGATTTCGCTTTCGTTTCAGTAGAAAATCAGTAGATTCAAGCGCTTTATCACTGAATCAGCAGAAAATTTTTAAAATCAGTACATCTACTGATAAATCAGCAGCCGTGGCATCACTGACTGCAAGGCTGTTCTTTCAGGAAACGCTGCTCTCGCGCACGCACTAGTGCACCTCTGTATTTTTCAGCATTCAAAGTTTGTAACTGTGCCTTGACCTTATATCATCAGTATATTGACCCGGATGTAGGCATTCAAGCTCATGCAATTCACTCGGAAGTCTATACAATGCTTTGTAATTATTTTTTTTCAAAGGCCAATATTGATTCTTCTATAGCTATCATTTTGGCTTCCTGTTTGAATAATTCCCACACGGCAAAGAGTGGCAAGTCCTTGCGGCATGACACATGAGCTATAAGCTCAGTAACACGATTTAAGAAACACTCACGCGAAAGTAATTGGTTATTAAACTTCCACACATACGCCGACTTTGGTACCGACGGCTGCCAAATGATGCTGAGACTAGACAATGGTCACTAAAGAATATAGGGTGCACAGTGTAACCATAAATAAGAGGTAGCGCGCTAAGTGAAACATAAATTTGATCAAGCCTTGCATGCGAGGTACCCTGGAAGTGCGTATATTGACATCCCGCCTTTTCATTTTCCTCAATGTCCACAAGCTGATAATCACATATCAGGTATTGCAACGCATCACTACTTCGATCATGTCTCAGCTTCAGTGACGTACAATCTTGCACGTTACATACACAATTACAGTCTCCAAAGAGGACCAATGCACGATCAATACAGAAATGATGTTCTAGAGATAAGAAGAAAACACACACAAATCTAAAGCTCGTACCACTGATATCAATATCACAACAGATTAGGCACCCTTCCCTATCTGTAAACAAATGTAGCAAATCACATGGCAAATGTTTTCTAACAAATAACACAACCTGCGGAAACGCCTACTGCATGGCTGACACAAACATTATAGTCAGATAGAAATGGAGATAGAGCTACTTCTGTGTTTTCATCGGATTCAATCTTTGTTTCTTGGATAGCAGCAATATCTAATTTTCTATTGCGTAACAAATGAAGCTGTACTTGCCGTCGCTTACTTTATAAGCCACGGACATTTAAAGTACCAAAATAACAAAATGAAAGGGATGAGCGCCCGCCATGATTACCTATGTAGGTGCAGCGTTTAAACGCTGCTCCAGAGGTGCACCACTCCCTTCTTGATGAGGTGATGCACTATG
The DNA here is from genome assembly GCF_023375885.2 of Dermacentor andersoni. Classification (NCBI taxonomy): domain Eukaryota; kingdom Metazoa; phylum Arthropoda; class Arachnida; order Ixodida; family Ixodidae; genus Dermacentor; species Dermacentor andersoni. The sequence goes on along the minus strand of NC_092824.1, from coordinate 110,598,062 downwards.
GACCTTCTGGTGCACGTTAACACAAGGGACATCTGCAGGGCTAGGTGTTCCCCGGAGCAGTTTTGACACTTCGGGAACGTGAGCCTCTTTTCCCAAGGGCGATGGATTGTCAGATGGTGCTGGACGCTTTTAGTGGCCTCGCACATCAATCCAGATTTCACTGACGGTGGGCGACCTTGAACTGGTGGCGATTCTGCCCATGACACAGTTGGTTCATCGTCAGGCGCCTTAGTCTCATCCTCGCTCGCAGGCTTCTGGCTAAGGCTATTGTCAGCCGATGATGGCTTAATCTGTTCTTGACGATAAGTCTCGGGGAGTGTTTCACCAGTTGCATCCACAACTTCGCTCACGTCCATTAGATGATCGGTGATGGTATCATCCTCAGCTGGTCTATTTCCACGAAGCTTGTCAGCGTAGGTTCCGATGCATGCATCTGCACGGTGACCATAGCGGTGACAGTTACTGCAGCGCAGTGTTCTACATTGTCGCCGGATATGCCCAACTCTGTTGCACTGGAGGCATAGTGGTGGTCGACCAGGAACCAAGATAAGGCACTGGTGGCCGTATATGCTCAGTAGATGTGGCAGATTACTGGCAGAAACTCCATCTTTCAATGTGAACACTACGTCTCGATTAGTCATTTGCCAGCCTTCCATGCCGTCACACCGCCACATTTCTCTCGTGATGGACTGCACTGTGCCATATGGCTCTAGCGCTTCAACAATCCGTCTCTGTTTGAGGTGTGGGGGAAGCCAAAGAAGCTCCATCTTGATGTTTTTGCATTCCGGGTCTATGACAAGGCACTTGAGGCCCTTCACCAACAACTCGCATTTGCCGACAAGTTTCTGTTTCGCGATGCTGTTAACACATGTGACTAACCACAGATGGCTCATCTGGTATTGTCCAGCGCCGAGGATATCAGTTGCATTTAGCACTGAAAGGAGTGCATCATGAAAGTCCGTGGCCCGATACGGCCGCCCTGCCAGGTCCGCATGCAGGAAAACTGAATTTAGGATGGTGTTGCCAGACTGTAGACGAGGGAGAACAACTTTATAATTACCGCAATCAGTAGTTGATGGCGGGTGTGATCCTTGGCCGAGGGCCGACGCGCTGTTTCCAGTGGACCTCATCGCAAATGTGGCCGTTCGAACAATCCTACTTCTGTTTATATGAAAACTGAAAAATGATGCCTCTGAGAGGACTATTCGTGTGTCGACGAAAAAGTGTGTCGAGTTGTTACTACATCCATTATGGGTAATGTGATGAAGCCAATAGGCAGTCTCTTCGTTAAGCCAAAGCATGCAAAACGGAAGTGTGTAACATCAGCACATGTCTGTCTTTTGCACATTTGTGGTTTAGTGGGAAAGAACCTTATGGAGGTAGTTAGTACAACTATAGCCCACTGCAGTGCTGATTAGTGCACCGAGTAAGGAAACAAGAGAAACCTTTATTTGTTAGCAATTTATGTGAGCGTAGCTGCACCAATTGCTTCAGTTCCCATTAGTAAAATGCAGAAGAGCTACTTCCACTTTACGTGCACTGTCTGGAGATGTTGGGTGTCGAGATACTAAGGCTGAGCTGTAGGCTGAGTGAAACCGTAGTGGAGGGCAGAAATTGTGGACACTCTAGGTTTTTGAACGCGCGCCCGAGTCATTAAGTACTGAACGTACTTGCATTATATCGTCTATCGAAATGCAGCTGTTGCAGGTGGGACTCAATCCCACGACCTCGTGCTCTGCTGCAGAATCGCGGAGCAGCAGCGATGGGTAGCGTACGGAACGTTTGGTAAGGCACAGTATGACGTTTTAGGCAGACGTCAATTTAAAGTAACACCTAACACTTCTTCCATGCGTGTAATGTTCTTGGGCATGTGGTCTCTAACGATGAATCCTTCGTCACGCGTAGAGACAATCTCGTCGACGAAGCCGAACCAGTAGATGACTAGGCCGCGCCCGAAGCGGTTCCAGTAGCTTTGGTACTGGTCGCGCACATATATTCTGTGACCGTCGGGGTCGCCGAACTGCGCCTTGCTTTCCACCCACGTGACGACCATGCCATCGACTACAATGGGTAACTCGAGCTTGATGTCCGGGGTCTTGTCATAGCCGCGTTCTCTAAGCACGTTCTCGTCCACGAAAGCCAGCCCCAAGTCGGCAAGCTCCGTCTTGAGATGAACTTCGTACTCCAAGCCGATGGCATTTTTCATGCCGTCAGCCAAGGGCCCGTAAATCTTGTCGTTAATTACGCATATAAATACTTCTGTCGCCAAAGCACCATCTTTGATGGTGGCACTGTCTTTTAGCATTTGGCTGATATCTTGCCTCGAAGGAGGTTCCGCCGTCTTCTCGTAGTGTTTCTCGATGATGACGCGCGCCATGAGGGCCGGAGTGACACTCTGCTGGTCGGCGTAGCGGAGGAGGAAGCCCGGCTTCTCGGATGCTGCAATGCACGTGCTGTAATATTTGTAATGTTCACTTGCAACTTCGGGTGACACGAGCGTGTGGTATGTTCGCTTGATCTTTCGCTGCACTTCGGCCGAAATGATGCTACGAAGAGTGACCAAGCTAACATCGGGAAAACATGATCGCAGCTCGCCCAGACAATCGCGACGATCGAGCGAATGCAGCTTTTCTATTATCGCTTCGTAAGTCGCAAGCTTCATTGTAACACTACAGTTTAAGCACTACCTTAATTTATTATTGGCACATTAAGCAGCCATCAAGTACAAGTTTTGAACAAAGCGCGCTCTCAAGCGATCTGCAAACAAACCCAAGCACATACACACGAATGAACGCCCGAAGCACGTCATCACATACGATACGAGACTGCTGCTCTGCTTGTTTCCCTCTGTTTTTTAATGCCTGTCCAATAAGGCCAATACCAGAAAGCGGTTAGAGAAGGCAACTTTCTTTAAAAAAACAATAATGTTTGTGGGGTTTGTGGTACAATTTAGGGCAGTCAATTTTCTTTCGTCGCAAGTCACAAGGTAAAAAAAAAATGTATCCATGCTGTAATGAGAACAATATGTAAACAGCATTTGGGACGGGGCGCCATAGAATAAAGAACAACTTGGGGCGCCGTCGCAGAGGTTCGGAGGGTGACTGGTTCTTCCGCATTTCTAGACTGGACAAGCATTAGAAAAATACAGGCTGCCAGTTTTACCAGCCAAGTTCGAAACTGCCAAGCCAAGCGGCCAAGTCGCCTAGCCAATGGCTGAAGGAGCGAGCGAGCGAGCGAGCTCTGCAGCTTTCTGCTTGCTTTCTGTTATAGTTTCTGTTTTTGTATCGAAGCGCCAACTTTTATCAGTACATATTCTGTGGGTGGATGCCTTCGCCGACGTTAAGATGTCAGTCTTGCTTACGTAGCAATTTGGCGCTACTTCTAAAACCGCACAAGAAAGCCTGACAGGCGCAACAGCGCGTGATGGCTGCGGTGCCTATGTCAGCATCCGTATCAGCAGAGCCTCTCAAAACGAGAAGCAGGACTGTGAGAGCCACAGTACCCTTTTCACCCGATGTTAAATTATCGTCGAGAAGGAAAAAGAAAAAGCCAGCCAACAAAGAGCCGAACTGTTGCAACAAGTGTGGTATTGTTGTGAGGCGAGTTATTTTTCCAAACTTTCATACGTCGTGCTCCATCCCCGGTAATACATACTTTTGTTTTGCAGGGGTTCGACAAGAGTTATTTGTGCTGCATGCGAACAGTCATCCTTGGACGTTAGACATAAGGAAGCAGTGAGTTCTTATCGCATTATTCTTAAAAGTTATCGCAAGCCTTATTTCACATCACCTAGGGGCTGCACAAATAGCCGAAGAAATGTGGAGAACTTTTATTCGGCGAAGAGAGAGAGAGAGAGAGGAGTGAGGTAACTTTCTAGAGGACTTTGTGTGACATAAGACATCAGGAGTTTATATGTCATTTACACTGGTGTGCATTTAAGAGATGGTCCCACTCCCCTGTGAGAAGGCTGCAAACTTGGAAACATAGTTATTTTACAAAACTTGTAGCTATACAATATATGTAGTCATATCATAATAAGCCAACAAACAAAGACACCCAAGGACAGCATAAGGGAAGTTACTTGTACTTATTAATTGAAAAAAAGAAATAATGGAAATGAAAATGAATGAAACCCACGCACACAGACAGGACATAACATCTGCTCAATCTGTGTATCTGCTGATCAAATTCCTGCAGCTTCACATCAGCATGTTTTTATGTGTTTCTCATGCAGCAAAACAACCAGACATTTGAGGAAGAGAAGAAGAAATATTTGGATGAGGCGAAGTTATTTGCAGTGAACCTTGCCAAAAAATTCGATGACGTTAATGCAGAGCGTCTTTTTTGCCCGGTGTTCAAGCCACCTCGGGGATCCTGTGCGTGTATCCAGAAGTATCTCAGTGGTGAGAATTTATGTGTTTCTTGAAGCTGGTCAGCACAGCTAGTTGGGTGAGTTCAGCATTGTAAGTGTGTAAACAGTCCTCAGAGACAAGAACAAAAGTAATGTGTGTGCTATGTGTGTCATAACTTGTACTTTTCGTCCTTGGCTCAAAGCATTTACATGCTTTCTTGAAGCATTTAATTAGAGAATTTTATTGTTACAGGGATGAAGTGTGGCAATTTCAAAGCACAGGATGTGTGTCAACTACAAGCTGTTAACTAGAAAAAGCACTTGCTTTTAAGCGCAGCCAACCGTGTGCCTCACAGTGAAAGTTCACAGTAACCAAATGTTCAGCGATAAGGCACTAAATGAGTTTCACGAGACAGGTAAGAAAAAGTGGGTCCAAGAATTATGTAAGAACAACAGGTATGTCTCTTTGGCTGCAAGTCCTTCTCCTAAAATAGCTTTTGTTAATCACCCTACTTATTAAGCATAAAATGTTTAGCAGCATGAGCTTAATTTCAGCGAAGCTCTAGCAGAAACTCATTGATTTCGCTGATTGTTTGAAGTCTCACAAAACACTAATCTTGGGTAATGAGGCAGAAATTCTGCAGCACTTGTAAACCCTGGGCTGGATTTTGGGCCTCACTATCCAGAGATGAATGAATTAAGTTGTGGGCTTGCCAGTGCCAGTGTGTATTTAGTAATTTTACTACTGATTGCAAGACACCTGGTATGTAGTATGAGGATTAAGTTGTGACAGTGAGTAGGAAGTGTGAGACAATGATCAATTTTTGATTGAACACAGGCACTGCAAGAAAAGTGGTGATGTTGACTGAATGAGAAGGAAATGGCTTAAAAGGAAAAGATAACGATGTACAAGCATAAATTCTGTTGTAGTCACTGATACAGCAGTGATAACAATGAGCATCATAACATACATGATGTAATAAGCACCTTGAGACTTGCACCTTTTTGATATAAGGTAGAAGTTAAATTTTTATATGGTGTTGCATACTTTGTTATAATGGGGCATTGGTTGCACTTTAATATGGTTTCATCTGACTAGACATTGATTGCTTATTGATGAACATTCTGCGGTTTGTGTTCCTGTCCTCACGTCATGTTGTACGCTCAGTGGCTTTTGCAATTAATGACTAACTGTCCCAGACCAAGATTTCCACATTGCTAACTACTGTGCAGGTGATGGCTCGGACCAGAGAGTTCGCAGTCTTCTACAGCTTCTGCAGGAAGCCAAGAAATTGTCACAACAAAAGTGCTACAATTGGGAAGAAGTGAGTGTTTAGCATCTCATTTTTGTTTGTTTTTTCTTTCCTTTTTTGCAGTTACTAGAAGTCTTGAACGTCACGGGCAGATTTGATCTTCGCACAGTTCTTTTATTCAAAAGCCTGCCATTATGAAGATGCACTCTGGCACCCTTTTCCACACTTGTGCACCCTATGCCACCCTGACCCCCAAAATCACAGACAAGCCTAAACCTAAATCTCTCTCTCTGAAATTCATTGATTGGAGCACAGTGCTAGCTGCCTTACACTTGAAGGAGACACCGCACTTGAAGAATGCTCCATCGGGATTCATACATCGAGGTATTGCTTAAGTAACACACCTTTGCTATAATGCATTTGAGTAACGAATGAGAGCAACTGTTTACAAAATTTTTGCTCAGTAATCGATATGGAGTGTCATTGAATCACGGGTGACCCGATTTTTCAGTCAAGGGGTGGCACTGCTGCCAACTTTCTTGAGTTTAACTGGAGTGTTGAGTAGAACATTGTAGAATATGGTGTTTCATGCTGATCACTCAGTTGTTTAAGCACTCTCATTTCAGTCCAACGATCCACTCTGATTTTGCATGTTGGCCGAGAGATGACACGCTGAGTACGAGCCATTCTCACATGTGGACATTCTCATGATTGAGGCTGCTGACTATCTTGCACTAGCAGTATCTGCCAAGAAGGAGTGTAGACTAAGGATGAGCACTTGAACTATGCCTGCTTGCTTTCACTACCTGTTGGCTCTTCTGCTGTAGTTTACTGCTGTATAACATGAAATTGTTAGTATGGTTTTCAATGTGGAGGCTGCATTTCAGTTGAGGTTAAGTGGAAAAATACCTGCGCGCTGAGACTTCAGACTATGTTAGTGAACCACATGTGGTGATCATTAACCAACAGCCTTCTGCTAAAGTATCCCTAGTATTCCAGGTGTAGCTTGTAGATTCTGAACAGTTTATTTGTTGTATAACATGAATAATATTCATTCTTTCACAAGCTGCAAATTCCTGTTGTAGGTGAAGTTACTTGCTGTTGAATCAGTGCTTGAATTCAGTTTTCTTTCTTTTGTTTTTTTCCTGATATCGGGTGCTCAAAAGACAGTGGTTGCTTTCTCTGTTTGCTTCAATAAGTGATACCCAACACATGGTGACCATGATGTGTTTCCAGCTCCTGCAGTACACAAAATTGTAGCCTTCAAGATCAGTCTTTGTTACTCTGAGTGAACCATTTCTGGGGGGTGCACTTTAGACACCAACTGTGTGGTGTGCTCATTTATGCCACTTCTGGTAGGACCTGATAATTGAAAGTGTGTGTTCTTGCATATTCTCAGGTCAAGCGCGTTGGCAAAAGCCATGCAGTGGGCATGGGCAATGGTCAGAAGCACAGCGAGTCCTTCCAACAGTTTGTGAATGAGCATCGCCCTCAGTTACGTGAGGTAAAGCTATGTGAGCGAGCAACACAGAGGGTGCTCTTCTATTCCAACAACTTTCTTCACCGGTACCTCAAGACAGAGCCAAGTGTAAGGCTTTATTTCGTTATTTCTTAACAAGAAAGTTCAAAGCGTTGCTACTTGGTTTTCATTCATTATAGCATACAGCACTAATAACAGGTCAAAGGAGATACAAGAGAGTGTGTCTTACCTGTTTGTGTCCTTCTTGCCTGAGGAAAGTACTTCTACATTTCCCTTGTATTTGAACAGGTAAAAGCTGAAGTGCCCATTATAACATGTCAAACAGCACAGATAATGGGACATGGGAGTTACGAGAATGTATCTCTCTTGAGAAATAAGTGAATGCATCTGACCTGTTTGTATCCATCTTGTCCCTTTGTCGACGCTGTTTGCTGTGTTTTTAAGATGAAACTGCAGCTGTTATTCTACCTGTTCATATGCAAGTGAAACACTGAATTGTATTGAATTAAATTTAGGGCACTTAAAGGAACAGTTCAAGTTCGAGCGATTGCATGAAGCATTTTATTCAAGCGCTCAAGATATTTTTCTTCAAAAATTGAGCAGTATGACAAAAGTTCAGGAAAATTGAGGCATGATGTTTATGGCACCTTCGCCCTATGTAATATGCTGACATTGTGACTCTTCAAACTGCATCCATTGTGGCATATACGGTGAACGAAATTGGTGTATTACATGTAACTCACTTGTACCGCATTGTTTTCACAGTACATATGGGTTCGTCTTTTCCAATAAGCATTAGTTGTAAGTCAAAGAAAAAATGTAGCGCTTTGTGTTTTACATTCATTTTGTGTCTTTTCTTTTTCACTACAGCACATCATGTTGAGAAATCACACTAATTTCATTCCAGTTCTGCTCCTTTTATTTGTTGTCATTAGCTGGCCAGCAAGACGTACAAATCGGCTCATCTAAGCACATTATTAGCTTGCTTCTCACCTCTTTAATTCGACTGCTAGGATTGCTCACTCATAGCAACCAATGCTAGGACCACCTTGCCATTTTAGCAGGGATAGGCCATTCAAAGTGACAAATAATAAGAAATTAATAAAATCTAAGGCTAATAATCTTTATATTGTTACGGAGACGTTCGGAGTATAGAAAGGGTGTATTTACAATATAAATATATACAAAATGAGTCAGGGTAGTTAAGATCGCTGACCACCAACAACGCGCAGCAGCCAGCATCCTGCGATCTTCTTCCTCTCTCTTTTTTCATCCTTCCGTATCGGGACTCCCGGGTGGTGAAGCGCCGTCTCAGCGCATGGTAGGCAGAGAATTGCGGGCGAAGTACGGCTTCAGTTGCGAGACAAGCTAAACGTCAACAGGCGTTGGACTTGAGGATGCATCAAACTGTAGCGGCGAAATCTCATAATTTGCATCATTAACTTGACATAAGACTTAATAAGGCCCTGTGTAGCGAGAGAGAAGCTTCTGGGAGAGGCCAACCCGACGACATGGTGATCAAAGGAGCACCCAAGCACTAGGCGCGAACTTAACATCACGATGGAACAGCTCTTTCATAACGCGAGGCTAATAAACGAGATCGGTCGACTTGACGTGCCATGTGAGCGCGATCGACGACTTTACGAGCGTGTGACCATACAAAAGATTTGTCCAACTTCAGGCTTAATTTGTATACTGACCACTACCGCACCATTTTCATCGTTTCACTTACTACTTCAGCACTGGTAACTGATTTGTGTGGTGAGGCTCTCCAAAGCTCTTTAACAGCATGGATGGAACTTAGTTGACATTGCCTATTAAATGTGTTTAAAATTTTGCAGAAAGGCCGACGAATTCAACGGACCAAGGGCAAAGCGGTGCTTGGAAAGCTCAAGAGCCTAGAAGAACTGGCCAAGGAAAAGTGCTGTCAGCAGAGATGCGCAGGACTTGCTCAGCGATATGCAACGCTGGTCAGCCAGTGGCGAGAGCGGTCGCAAATGGGCCAGACTGAGAATCGCCGCGTCCTCGCCGAGATGCTGACTCCCAGTGGACCAAACTCGACAAACTGCTACAAGTTTATCTCCTGGGTAGGTTCATAGATATTGATTAAAAATTCCCTAGTAGACACCATACTGCTAGCATTATTATCAAAAGAAAAATGAGATGACTGCATAACAGTACAAAGTTACAGAAGCAGCTTAAGATATAATGGAAACAATGTCAGGCAAAGACAGAAAATAAAATTGCTAAAGTAAGGGCAGAAATGGACAGCACGACATGTAAGAACCAGAAAAAGTGAAATTGTTGCATGCTGAAGTGATTCTGTGGCACAGCATGCATGATTACTCCAATGATGTCTTGTTTATGAAACAGTTACATGACTGCATGCCTTTATTTCAAGTACCATCGGACCTCTTTATAGCAATGTTGTATCCGGCATGAAACTATCTTCGTGATATTCATAATTCATTATAAGTGTAATGCCGATATTATGTAGCGGGGAAACAAATTGTGATCGGGTCTATGCCAAATACAAGTTGTGTGATGCCTCCGATGGAGTTGCAAAGGCTGTTCAATCAATTTTGATGGCCTGTTGGCTGCTTGCCATGCCAACACTTGGCACGTGAACAGCACCAGATTACAAATGTGCTTTGCACTGTCGTTAATATGCAACCATATGGTTGGTCTGGTGGCACTAGACCGGCATGTTGACTTGCCAGCTGCGGGTCAGCGAAGTCCAGCCGTTGGCTGAAATCTGCACGCATGTCTAGAATGTGCTATTTCAAGTTGCTGAGTATTTGACGTTATTGCTACCAGAAGACATACTTTGAGTATGTCTTTGAGTATGTCAATTGAACAAATATTCACTTCACTATAAGTGACATTACGTCAGTCTCGTGCGTTTTGCTCCTCATAGTGGCCGCGTCGTGGTAAAAGCTTGTCCTCCCTGCTTGGAGGGAGCCTAACCGACTCTGCAGGCATTTTCAATAAAGTTGTTCTCTCTCTCTCTCTCTCTAAGTGACATTGTCTTAAATTTTGCATTTTGAGTGCCCTTGTAGCAGCAGAACAGTTAAAATACGTTGGCGGGCTAGTTGATTTGAATTAATGATAGAGTGTTATAAATATGAATATGATAAATGATATGACAAGGGAGATTGTGGAGGCCTATGAAATTGCAAAATTAGAGGAAAGGTGCGTGAGCAAGCCATCAGTGTCGCTATCTGAAAAGGAGATATGATTCCTCAGTTTATCTTTGTAACCGTTGCGGTATACGTTTTCACCATGCCTTGCACACGTGTACGGTTCACCAACATCCACCACTGAATGTTCTTTTTTGCTGTCACATTTGTTTCCACTCGTACGGTATGTATTTATCGATGCGTGCGAAAATAAAATCTATAGTTGAAAGTAGCGCTGTCTATGTGTATCCGTTTCTTTTTACGTCCTCGTTCAGTCGTACTTATGCACTCTATCATGGAGCAGAAGTCATTGAAATAAAGCATGGCCAACCAAAACTTAGGTTTACCTCATTATCTCTGGTAATTTCTTATATCTATATTCATTATATTGTGGTTCGACTCTGCATGATTGGTCCCCAGGTAGAAAAAGAAAGAAGACAAGTAGACTGATAAAATGGCTTCGGTTGCGAATGAAAATCATTTTTTAAGAGCATGTTAACAACTGTATGTAATGGCCATTTTAAGAGCTCCCATTATATTTGTCAGTTGGTTATAACCATAGCCCCTCATGATTTGCTGATGCTCGTAATGGATGCATAAGCAAAAAAGCATTTAGGCACATAGAAATGTGTTTAAAGATGTGTAGAATGGTCCATGAAACATCCACACGTTTCTGCAACATATTGTTGGGCTAGTTGGCAAAATGTCTTTACTGACAAGAACCACCATGCAAATAAACAGTAGAAGATCTGCACCCATACTGTTCGCATTTTTTCATGCTGTTTATTTGTTCAGTGGTTAGAGTTGGTTAGTGTTGGGTATCTTTGTGTAAGAAACTATTTGAATTTGTTTATCCTGTGTGAATCTTCATCTGTCAGTGCCAGTAAATCACGGAGCAAGAAATATTTAGGAGTGGAAACTCCGCTGTTTGCGGCGACCAGTAAAGGTCACAAGCCCGCGGATACGTTTTCATGCTGGCGGCACCTGGCGGCATGGGAAGAAATTACCGCCGTTTTGGTTGCCAGGGCAACCGGTTGAGCGTGTTGCTCCCGTTCGGCCGCGCGCGCCTGACTTCTACCACGGAGTGGCCGGAGCTGCCGGAACCGCCGAGCCGCCTGCCGGGCGCTGCTTTTTTTTTTTTTTCCGCTGCGGCTTCTACGACGCGCCGCATGGTGCCGCCACTGTATACGGTAGCGTCGGCGCATGCAACGATTGTGACTTTATCTGATCGCCCGCGCCCGCTCGCGCTGATGGGAGTTTCACCTCCTATATGTCTTACTCCGTGCAGTAAATCCACACTGAGTATGACTTGATAATTATGTTGATTAAATCTAATTGATCACATTTACAGCTTGCTTTTACAGTGGCCATGCACCATGTACTAGCATAGTTGGTGCAAGGGCTGCTGTATTGTAGCACAGATAGCTGCTGATTTACTTCAACTTATGCTCCCCAACTGCAGGTTACAGGCTGCAGCTTCACGACAATAGCCAAAGTCAGCAAGCAGATGTTAGCCACTGGAGGGGATCGTGAACCTCCACCGCACAAGCTGAAGAAGTTCTGGGACGCTAAAAACAGCTCGCAAGAAGAGAGTGTCTAGGACAATGTATTATGAAGTGCCATGTTGCTTTCATTCTCCATGTTTATCTCTCGTTTGTCAGATATCGCTGTTTCACTTGCTGTTCAGCACTCATGTGCAGTTTTCAAGATACGAGATGCACGATACACCTTTTGTATCTTGGCAATCATTATATGACATGGCATTATAATCATCAGTATGAATGGCATGTTATGTGAGGGTGAAACCAAATAACTGCTGTCTACTGTTTCCCGGTGTAAAAAAGGCACTTGTTTAGTAAGGAGTTGTTGGGGATTGATTTATAAGTTAAGTGAAATCAGTGAAAAAAATGGGGATGACTTGAAACCAGGGTGTCATGGCAGTCTGGCATCATGTGCTTGTTGTATGTTTTGCTGTTCTTATATATTACTTGTGCTCCCTTTTTATTCTACAAACATGACCAATGATAGTTAGTTGTGCACTTTATTATCTTTTAAGTTCATAAAGGGAAAACAATATTAGATCTTCATTACACTGTGTGTTTCTCATCATCTCTGTATAGTGAAGCCCCATTGCAATAATAATGCATATACACTTATTCGCCTATTTCACAAGAGGTCATGCCCCAAATTGTGGTGGAAGACAGCGCTTCATCAATTCATCAGAATAGTAGAGCATCTTTCATGCTCATGGCATCCAGCGAGGAGCAATGATCTTTTGCTAGGTGGGGCAAGAAATGCTGATGCAGGCACATGCTAAATATGTGAAGACAATAGACAGTTATAGTATAGCGTACACAACTACAGTGTATGCTAAGCAGCGCATGTTTGTTACAGTTTTAGTTGCCCTGTGAGATCTTCGGATCTCAGAGGCCGTATGCCGTCATTGTGGCTATCTCCAAACTCTAGCGATAGGTGGCGCTGACATCTCGAATGTTTCTTTCGTTAGGCTTCGACTCGTTCGAAACGAGAAGCGATCTCGAAAACAACACAAGGTTATCCATAATACTCTGTCATTGAAGCAGCCTGAGACTAAGCGAAAGCCGTTTACACGGTCATTTGTTATGAACGAAGTGAATTTTACAAAAGCAACGCCAAATTCAATTCAAAGCGGGCAGCTGGGACCGCCGCCATGTTTCACGCAAACTTTACAAACAATGCAAAGATGCTAACGCTAAATCTGAGAAATAGCGTGCGTATGCTATACGCTATGGGCCATTTAGCGGTCTGCACATGCGCAGTGACGACCCACTATTTTCTGTTCATTTCGGCTGCCACTAATTGGCTGCAGCTGAACCAGTGAGAAGCAAGCTGGTTTGGAGTGCCCGTTTCTCTCTCGCTGGTACTCCAGCCCAGCCAATCTGCACTTCAGCAGCAGCTGAAATGTACATGTCCACTAGCTGGACATTTACAAAATTCCTCCCCACCCCCCAACTTCACATTCTAATGCCCTGGTCATATGGCCAGTAGGTGCTCCGATGTAGGCCGAGTTAGTGGCTGTTCTCTGGCTGATGTCCTATACTGACCATGCCACTGGCCAATATCACCATTGCCATGGGAAATCATTGTGGAACAGCTTCGCCTGTAAAAGGACATTTGGCATTTAACACCCTAAGGTTGCACTGGACCAAAAGAAGCGTCGTGTTTGAGTGTTCCAGGTTATTGTTTAGGCCCTGGTTTTTTTTACCAAGCTCTCAAATTTAACCGCATGAGCATTTTTTTCCCCTCGGATTCCAGGAATCATTTCAAGGATTAGAACCAGTGGCCTTAAAATTAAATTAAAAATTGTTATTTTTTATGTGCCAAAACTACAATCTGATGAGACATGCTGTAGTGAGGGACTCCAGATTAATTTTGACCACCTGGGGACCTTTAGTGTGCTCCCACTGCACGGAACACAGGCATTTTTGCATTTCACTCCCATCGACACGTGGCTGCCACGGCCAAGATTTGATTTCGTGACCTAGTACTTAGCAACGCAACACCATAGCTGCTTAGCCACCACGGCGGGTGAACCAGTGGTCTTGTCATGGCGCAAAAATGCGTAAGTACTGAGCCGGCGCAATGGGTCTCTTTACAGGAACGCTGTGTATCTTTTGCAATGATGCTTGCAGACGAATTTCTGTGGTAATTAAAGGAAAACCTTAGGGGTGGAGCTTCTGTACATGCGTTACTTCAGCTACTATGCTGGAAGTGTTCGATTGCACGTTTCATTTCTTGTTACAGATACTAGTGCAGCTTCCTTGTGCAATAGTTCCACAGTTGTGCAAATGCAGAAAAGGAAAACAAAGATATCAAGGCATATTAACACTTGGTGGTGTATTCTGTTTTGTTTTACAGCGAAGCTGTTAGCCTCTCGGTGGCCAGCATTTTTCATTTCCGACTGAGCAGCAATTATCAGCAATGGCTCACCTGAGCATACCAAATGCAATGGCCTACCCCCTTCGTAATGCAGAGGCTACAAGCACTCTGCAAAATGAAGCAAACATTGCATACATTCATTGGAATCACTCGTGCAACACAGAGCACCATATGTTTAAATTAAGAACTCGCTCAAAACTATCATCATCAGCAATAGCTCGTACTCCTGCCACCCATAAGCAAGAAAAAATGCAATGGCTCATACCCATGTAAGGCAGAGGCTACAAGGGCTCAGCTTAATGAAGCAAACATTGCATACATTCATTAAAATCACCCATACAACACGGTACAGCCTTTCAATAAAGAACACGCTCAAAACAAGAATCCGAACCATCAATAAAGCATTGCCTTATCCCCCTCAGCAATTGTAGTGGTAGTTTAGAAATAGCTTCGCTGGACATCCACTTTTGCAGGGCCGGGATGGCGAGCCAACTTTTTTCCTGTTGTAAGGTCTTTATGTTGACTCTTCCCCAGCTTAAACTAATGCGGATGCAAATGGGAGATTTTTTTCCTGTGTGCTCTTGCATGCACTTTGCATAAAAGGTTTTCCACGAGTATAGAACTTTTGCCTGAACACCAGAGTGAGTGTGCGAGATTGCAAGTGTCAGATATGAGTGCTGGTGAACGTGGCTACAGCTTATGGTCGTTGAAAAGGTACACTCAAGTGGTTGCAGTTCCGATGTAGTTTTACCAAGCGCAGTATTCTTGAGAAGAAAGTGTATAGTCATTGTATATTTACTTTTTGCCAACACTGATCTATGGGACCAGGAGTTGGAGGCTAACAAAGGAGCTGTTGTGCAAATAAAAAGATTGGAAGACATGTTACTCAGTGTCAGCTTTTGTTGTTCGAACACTCCCTTATATCTTATATTTTTTATAAGCATACACACTTATACTGACGAAAAAAAAAATGCAATTGAATGTATGAAACACAAACTTGAGTGTGATGCTTCCGTTGGGGCAGCTAAGGGTTTTCTGTAGCTCTTGACGGCCTGGTAGCGGCATGCTGTACCAATGCATGGCACATGAACCTTGCTAAATTGCAAACACACTTTACACCATTATTAATACACAACCATGCAATTTGTGTGATCATATGAAATCTGCACATTGGCTTGCCTGCGGCGACTCGGCCAAGGTGCTGGTCAAAGAGCACATGTGAATTCTGAATGTGCTGTTTCAAGTTGCTCTTGCTAAGTGTTTGACTTTTTACTACCAGAGTGCATATTTAGAGTCACCAATATTGTCTTGAATCTTGCATTTTTCAGTTTCATTATAGCGGTAAAACACTCGTCCAAATAAAACCTGGCCAACCGAATTTATGATTCAGTTTGTTATATCCAATATTTCCTGACATTCGTTTTATATCAAGGTTCAACTGCATTGGAGAGTGACGAGAGAGTTGCACACATTGTGGGGCACTGAATTCACCTTTAGAAAAGACTTTTCATTTACAATCGAACCTCGTTTTATTGAAGTCGTATTGTACACGAAAGTACCTTTTTAATATTTAATTTCATTATAAGCATATGTTACATACTGTTACTAAAACTATTGATTTACATAATTATATCTGTGTTCATTCAATGCCTTTGGTTCGTTGTATTGAGGTTTGTCTGTATTTTATCTGTTTATTATTGCTGCTGTCTCACTGTGAGACTTCACAGAAGTGGGTACAGGAAAATGTAGAGAAACAAGAAATGAAAATTAGCATAATTAGAGTAGCATGACATAGTGACTATTCACATACATACGAAGTGAAAGAAATCACAGAGCATGTAGAATAACTAAACTAGCAGATTACGTTTTCAAGTAAATCCTTTTGTTGCTTGCTTTCTTTATTTTTGTGCCAGGCTGTGGCTTTTCAAGTTAGCATTGAATGTTACAAATGCAGCTTATTTTCTTTTCACCACATTCCGTAGTAGTCTGAGGTGTTACTTGAATATGCTGGTGCTGGTTTGTGTAAATTTACTAACCGATGCTTCTTGGATATAATTTTTTTTTTCCACAGTGAGCGCAGTCTATAGTTTTCACTTCCTCTGTTCTGCACTTGACTACACCTGCAAAATGCTTCCCCATTTGTTAAAATTATTAAGCTCCAAATGTAACATAATTGCACAAGCAAAGGAGCGTTCATACTTTCCAAATATTTTAACTGTAATTACTTGAAATTCCTTTGTACCCCTTACCAGGACCCCCCCCCCCCCCCTTTTTTTTTTCTTTCTTATTTTCTCTCTCGGTAGAACTTTGTTTATACATTCAGCAGGAAGCAAGACAACAAAAGATACAATCCTGAAAAATTTATCCAAATTAGATATTTTTAATGTGCTATGCTTTGCAAGTATATAAGCCGTGAGGTTATATGAACTGAGATTGTACCAAGGTACGTTCTGCTGTGTTTCATGGATACAGTCCACCGGAAAATTGCTTTTATGTTTACTGGGAAGCAGTTTGTTCATTTGAAGATTTTCAAATGACGAAATTGTTTTCTGTGTGTGAATTGGCAGCAGCATCATAATAGACATGTCTGGCTGGATGACAAAATTGTTTACCCGACATATGAAGTTCTCTTTAGTAAAGGACATTCTATTGGTACTCTTCGCAGACGAATGGTTTATGTAGGAAAGGGCTGTAAATAAAATCAATGTCTCAGAAATAAGATATCAAGGTGATAACTGCAAATGTATTCTGCATGTGCAGTTCATTTAGCCATAAGCACAGAGTTTATCGCTATAAACTAAGCAACGTGCTTTCTGGCGCACTGTGTTTATTCATTTTTTGAAATTAAGCACTTTGGCGCATTCTTTATTATTCACTGGCGCAGTTTCAGCTTTGTTGTCTTTCTTGTCGAATTTATATAGTTTTTCTGATATTTAGTGTGGTGTTTGCTAAGTATAATTTATACCGGCAGTATCATAGAGTTTCTCACTATATAATGTAGTGAGAAACTGTATGGGCAGTATTGTCGAAAGACAGCTGCAAATCGCGGCAAGCCGCGGCAACCATGAAATATTTCTAGTACGGTGAAAATCCGCCAGGTGATCGAGCGCAGCAGGTAAGCGAAGCAAGCAGACGCCGCGAAGAGGTGAGTAATGCTTTCGTGATATTTCCAACATTTAATTAAAAGCCAACGGTTCGGCCAGGCGTCGTGTCGTCGAGTGATAGCTTTAGCGGTTTATGTGAGTAAAATCCCTTTGCGCTTTAACGCTAAGGTCGCGTTAGGTAAGAACCTGTACGCGGCCACTCGAGGTGCGAGGTGTTGTGAAGCCTTATCGCTTCCTTGGCGGACGAAAACGAAATGCAATAAGAGACATATGGCTGGTGTACCGTACCAGCGCTCGTAGCACCGTGATTAAGCGGAAGTTCCTCGCTTTCGATCGCGTTCGCGCCTACTTTCGGAGCCGCGTCGCCTCGAAGCAGAGGAAACGCATTGGTCTCGCTCCAGCGCTGTCAGATTCGCGATAGCGCGACCTTCACCGCCGCGTCGTGCTGCGATGCACTGCCGTGCTCGCACGGTACAGGTGCGCTGCGCTTTCTGTCGTTGCTTCTGGACTCGTCAAATTGCACATCGCCGCTGTGGACGCGGCAACAACGGCAACAAAAATTCGCGTCGAGACGCGACAGCGGAAATCGCAATCGTACGCGGCAGCATGCGCGTCGCGCGCGGTAGCAACGTGCCGTCGATCCGCTCTTTTATCAGCGCGCCGACTACACCTCGAGAGCACTCTTGGTCACCGGGTTTTCTCTCTTTTGATTATCGGTTGGTGCCCTCTTAATGTTTTTCTCGCGTTCCGACAATGAGTTCGGCCTGGCAAACACGTAACTCTGACTGCGCAGTCGGGTCAAATCGCGCACACCTACGTAGGCGTGCTGTCGAGGCTGACGACCAGGTGTTCTCGTGTCGGTTTTTAACGCTCGCTCAAATTGACGTTTCGTTACATCCGTGTGACAGGCACCAACAGAACAGTTTTCTTAACCGTGCACAACTCTCGCATTTTATAGTGCTGTTTTTTTTTTTTTTTTCTGTACGCCCCGTACGCGAACGTTGTCGTTTACGCAGGCGGCTGCGGTGGCCAGAACACTAACCGGGGCGAAATGGCAAGCAAGCAAGGAAACAAGCAACCCTTAAGCGGTAACTATACCACTAATATGAGTTAATTCTTTAACCTAGTAAGTGCTATGTATGTGGTGTTTGAAGACTTGCTTTTTAATAGCATTTAATATTGGCACCAATGAACGAATGGTGAGTAAGCGGGCTGTGCGTAGCGCGCTAAGTGCATGATTTTCTCCATTTCTTTTCTATTTCTTGAACCATGATTAACACCGTCATCAAAAGGTGCATCTTACTTTGCACTTCTGATATTCTTGTACGTGGAAAGAACAAGGGTATTTGACGTATGTGTATAAGTTGACATTCATTGCTTATCAGGATTTATTCGTTATGTTTAAAACAAGCTGTACTTATGTTTTGACATCAGTGTCCTGTCAGTTGCGATGTGCACCAAGATAGCAGTTAATATAGCATTGAAATCTTTCATCCAAGGTAACGTTGGAAGAATGTAGACCAGCTAGCTGTACACTGCACATATTCAACTTTTAGTGATGTCACAGTAATTGACCTTAAGACACCTCACAGGCATATTGAATTCATATTTTGCTTGCCCATCTCTATCCAAGAACTATGACTAAAAGAAAATGGTCATTTCATGTTTGCGTTATTGTTTCTGCTTGTACTGAAATGTCCTGAGTGCTAGCTAGGAGTAGAGCAGTGTCTGTTTCGTGTAACAAGGGAATAAATATTAGTGATACTTTCCCCCTGTATGACTAGTTTTCATGCGACTAGTCTAATAAAGAAGTAATCCTTCAAGCTTACACTTCAGAAGTATAATGTTTTTTTATTAATTGGAGGCATAGTACATTTTTCGAACAATGCATTGAAGTGGCATTTACAGAAGCCTGTGTAAATGGACACAGAAAACAATTATTATGTCTGCCTGGAGTGATTCATTGCAGTCTTGGAAATCTGTCTGCATTTGTTCTGTCACAAGAGCCAACGTAGGTACTGAGGTAATTGCTGTTGAAGAAAGAATGTCTCTTCGCTATTAAATCGGGTAAGAAAGTTGTGGATGGTATGCCATCTACATGTCAGCACAGTTCAAAATTCCTGGGGATGGTGATGGTAGCCATACCCTTTGTATTTGGTCGCCACAGCCTGAGTGGCCATACTAAACATGCCAGAAAATATACTACGAACAAGTAAAAATGGTAAAACCCATTAGTGGTAGTGATGTCGATGGCCATTCAGTATTTGCTGGGTGCTGCTGAACAGAGCGTGCGCTGCTGTTGCAAATAGTGCAGACTGAGATGACGAATAAGGTTGTTCTCTAAAGGGAAGCCCGGTATTATTTGGCAAACTGAATTTTTCGAAAATTTGGGGGCAGTGTAATTATTTTATTTGGTTCACTACTAATACCAGTTTTCAACACGGCATAGAAGACATTATTCGGAGCTGATTTCATTTTTTCAATGTGGTGTCTTCTATGACCTCCCATTTTGCATGATTTACACATTTGCATAAAAATCGCTAGTCTCACTAAAAGTGATGCTTTGGACAATTTGGAGAACCATTCTATCGGTTCTTAAACTTTACTTGACATTTGCCTTTAATGTGTCCTTGAGATAGGTAACGTCAGTCAAGTCTGTTATGTTAGGCTGTGAAAAAGGCCAGTTGGAAGGGGGTGCTATTGGTATAGCGTCTTCTGATTTTTAACATGAAACATGTCGTGTGTGCATTGTCCCTGCGTCTTAATTTGCCTTTCATGTTAAAAGGTAATACATATACCAAATGAGTAACTAGCAATCTTGATTACCTAGATGCTTCTTGCACCTGAGTAATATTTACACAGTACAGGCTAATCACTCAGTACAGGCACAGTACAGTACAGGTCTGTAATCTTGATGTTTTCATTTGCCCTTACCTGGAAGAAAGTTGAACAATGAGCAATTAACTAGCATGAACTCTGGTATTGAATCCACCCACTGGCACAAATACTCGTGATCAGTTGGCTGCTTCCTTTGGCAGTTGGAAGCCTTGTTCAACCATTGCTCATTGGTAGGGCTTTCATCCATTTATGCTGCAGCCAATGTTTAATCATATATGGCAAACAAAGCAGTTTCTATAGCATTGTGCAGTTAGACGCTACGGAAAAGTATAGATCAGTAGTATGCACCTTTGGAGTAGCAATGTCTTACAATAGTTAGGCAGCTTGAAATGCCTGCAAATTTTCATATCACATCATGGCTTTTAGTGACCGTCTAGCCAAGACCACTCAAACATTTATTAATGAAAGGTAATTAATACACTGCAATTTAAAATGAACAAGAACGCGATGTTGCAACGTTTAGATAGATAGATTTTATTTCTCTCAAGACAATGTACAGAAATGAGAGAGGACAGAAGGGAAAAAGCTGCCGAATGCAGCTTGAGGACCCCCCACACCCCACAGAGCAGCAGTGTAGTGAAAAACAAAGGCAATGCGACAGTTTGCAAAGTATACACAGAAACAGAATTCAAAATCACAATACCCGTAATATATTGCATAATTGTAATTTTACACGTAATCTATTACATTGTCATGATTTTACACAATTAGCGCAATTACACAATTTTTTTGCCAATTCCCATTACACAATTCTAACGACAACATAGACAAAACTACAGATAAATAGAATTCCTTCAAGTCCCCTACAATGCATTGTCAAACAGTTACACAGGTGAGCTATTTGGTAGAAAGCATGAAAGGATTTATCAATTCCATGAAGGTTTGTGCAGAAAGCAACCTAAGAGAATGTAATATCATCAGCGTAAGCTACGAGATGAACCGGAAAGGGGGTATGAAAAATGTCATTTATATACACTAAAAACAACAAAGGCCCTAAAATGCTTCCCTGTGGTACACCAGATAAGATTGGCTCAACATCTGATGAGGTTTCATTTAAACACACCATTTGTTTACGGTACTTTAGGTAAGACTGTATTACAGCAAGACTGATGCTCCTAATGCCATAGTGACTGAGTTTCTGAGGTAATAGAAAGTGGTCAATTAGATCAAATGCTTTCGATAAGTCTATATATATCCCGAGAGCAAGAAGCTTTTCTTCAAAGGCGGAAATTATAATTTCTTTTTGTTTAGTCAATGCCATCTCAGTCGATCTCTGTTTTCTAAATCCAAGCTGGTAGTCAGAAACAACAGAATGCTTACTTAGAAAGTTAGTCAACCAGCAATGAATAATTTTTTCTAATGCTTTAGACAGTACTGGAAGAATCGATATTGGTCTTTAATTGGAAAAGTCAAAAACAGAACCACTTTTATGTATGGCAACAACCTTTGCGATTTGCATTTGTTTTGGGAAGACGCTGGTACTTAAACAAATGTTGTAAGTATATACTAGTGTCGGGGCTAATAAGACTATTACAAATTTAAATGGTTGGTTTTGAAAACCATCTTTATTCTTGGATTTACTCGACCGGAGGTTGGAAAACACTAATATTATTTCTGATTCAGTAGTTGGAAACATAAATAAGGTTTCGTGAACACTTGGTGTCACACAGGCATAACCGACAGGGACATCTGGTGCGACACACAGCGATTTTGTAATATTAATGAAAAACCTATTAAACTGGTTGGAAAGTTCCTTTCCGCACAGAACTTCGCCTTCTTTTTCAATGGAAGCAATCGGACGGCGTGACCGGAAGTTAAGCAAGTGATTTAGTTGGTCCCATTGGTCTCGGGCACTGTTTCTCGAAGCGGGGTCGAAAAGATTGCTGAAGTATTCCAATTTCGCCCTCTTCAGTTTTCGGTTTAACTGGTTACGGTATTTTTATATGCGTCTAATTTTGCAGGGTCTCGAGATTTAGTGAACTGCGTAAATAACTTGTCTTTTAATTTGACGAATTACTTCTGCCGTTATCCATGGTATTCTATTTTTGCATTTTCTTGCGTGCCTCAGAGGAAAAGAAGTGTTGTAAATAGCTTTCAGTTTGGATAGAAAAGCATCGTAAGCTGTGTCAGGGTCATTTATTGATAGGACGTATTCCCAGTCAGTGGCAGAAATCGCGTTCCGAGAGTTGCTCAAGGTGTTCAGATCAATGCGGCGATACTTGAAATCATGCGGTCTACGAGCGCTATCTGGTCTAGCGTTGTTAACAAAAGCGAAGATTGTGAGGTGATCACTGATGTCACAGGCGACGGTCCCTGCATCTATGTTAGATTTACCTGCATTTGTGATGCTAACGTCAATACACATTGCCGTGGAGCACGTTATGCGCGTCGGGGCTTCGATAACGTTGCAAAACCCATAGGCATCGATTAAGGCCACAAGTTACTTTCCTTGCTCCGATACACATTTCATATCTATATTCACATCACCCGACAGATAAAACAATCTTCCATTAGAATCTTATCTTCCATTTGCGAACCTTTCCTGCCCAACAAGAACTCAAATACATAAATACACAGTATAATGTGTGGGTTCATAGACCCCATGGTTTAGGTGCGCAATTCAAGAAGTTTGATCATGTGGGGCCTTAAAATAACAAAGAACACGGCATGCTGTGGTGCAAACACACAAAATGGGATATAATTTTCATTGGTGCATTTGCTTTTGGTGCAATTTCTTAATGGGCACATTTGTGCAGACAGCACCTCAAAGAGCTATTAGAGGGCCACAAGGGAGAAATATTAAATCTAGAAAGACCAGTAGACTGCTTTTTTGAAACTGCCTCTGCATTCTTTCAGCAAATACAAACTGCCAATTAGCTCTGAAAATGGTAGCTGTTGGGACACTTGGCTCTCTCACATCCCCCTGACATTCGTGTTCCCCACATGACTCTCGCACCTCCTGATGTTCAGCTTCCCCACAGATGGCGAGAGTCAGTGTCATAGTTAGGCAACTGGTGCTCTTGTACAGAAGGACCAATGTAAAATGTATTTCATAAATCTCGAAATGCTTTTAATTGGACATGTGCTTGAAATTTGGATAATGTGTGTAAATTCTTTTAGTATAACTAGTTGGAAGGTAGACAAGTGGGCCTTTTCTCTCTGTATTAGTATGTAATTATGTAGCGGGTCCACTTCTTCCATTTTTTTTCACACTGCTTCACATCAGCCGTATTGTTCACGTAGTAGCTGGATGGGTGCTTTCAAATTATGCTCGACCTGAAATAGTTGGTGTTCTTATATGAGGTTGCTGCGGAGAGTTTTCATATGGAGTCCTCATTCTGTAAGCTTGATAGAACTTGAAAAATTTTCATAATTCATTCATTGCGCAACTGTATGCTTTTGATGATTCTGAAGGTGAAAGTAACACGGTTAAACAATACTTTCACTAGTCAAAATTAATTGGCTTCTGAAGGAGATATTTCCAGGTATTGCTGTGCCTTTGTGCAGAATTGCAGAGTAAATTAACTTGCCAGCCTGTTGTGACATTGGGCTCCTTGGGAGCAGTGTTGGGCAGTAGTGCATTTAAAGTTTATTCTTTTTTATTGCTTTTGTTTAAGCTACACTGCGCTTATATACACCTTGCTTATCCATTTCAGCGCTCGAGAAGAAAATGATGGAATGTTCGAACCTGTTTGAGCAAAGCCGGGGCTCCAGCTTCGCCAAGCCCCGACTCAGTGCTTCTGGCACCATCAAGCACAGCTATGCTCCCGGCTTCAACATGCCACGGCCACCACAACTTGGACTTGCTCCACGTGAGTTTTAATTATACTTTAAGCGATGTGAAAGGTCATGCAGCCAGTTGGCATTAGCCCTTTCTGTACTGCAGGAAATGACAAAAATTACATCAAATTTTCCACTAACAACTTCCCAGAAATGTGGTGTGCAGGCAGCCATGTTTCCAGTTCAAGCGCTCAAGCAGTCAATAACACTAATAAAAGCTATGTACACTGCCACTAACGTTAACAAGTCTCGCCATCTAGGGGTGAACAGTGCAACTAGAAGTTAGCTGGTGGATACACTAGTCATTAGTTCAGACTGCAAGGCATGTTTTCTTACGATGACTACCCTCGTCATCAGCTGTGCAGTCTAACCTCGTTATAAATAATTATCGGATATAGCAAAGCTAGGCAAATGTTCCTCATTGATATCTTCATGTAATGAATATATGCTCATAATGAATACTGTATATAACGAAAGTATTTTTGTTTTAGATACGACTTTGTTATAATAAGGTTCAACTGTATTGGTGCAAACTCCTGTGACAACTACACTCATCAGCTGTCGGGAAAGAGTTATTTAAAGGGAAGCTGAAAGGTTTTCCAGAAAAAATGAGTGAACATCTGTACATAATGGTTTTCAACCCTCCGAATTCGAATATCCTATCGAAATTCAGCGAAAGAAAGCGCAAATATATTTTATTTCGACGGAAAGTGCAGCAGCGGACACGCCCAGCTCGCGCATCTCGTTTCCGCCTGTGATTGGTCAGTGCGCCTTATGACGTCAACTCTGCCGCTGCCGACCGCTGCCGATACACATGAAGCGCGGTGCCAGGTAGTTTGGTGCTGTTTTTCTGAGACGGTAATGGAAAATTTAGAGAGACTGCGTTTTTCTGAGGAGTTCGGCGTTACTCCCTACATGTACGAGCCGATTGCGAAGATCCAGCCTCTCGAAGAAGCAAACGATGCTGGTGCGAGCAGTGCTTTCGACGCGAACGAAAGCGAAGTCTTGGGATCTCCTCGTGTTGGAAATGCTCTTTGGTGAGTATGTTTTTTGCAAAGCGATCTAGGGATCTCGCTGATCTTTCGCCGATCAAATGAGCTAGTTTCCGGTCAAACAACTGTAGTGTTGTGTTCCTGCATGCCTCCTCGTGGAACGTAAGCGGGGATGCGATCGTCGGCATTTGTGCGCTATCCAAAGCTGTCGGCAAACTACAAAGACGGTTTAAACGCGTGAAAAGCTTCCCGGTTCATGCAGTACGTGTAGTGACCTTCATCTGTTGACTCCCACTCACGTTGACTACCACTCACGTTGACTACCACGCACGTTGACTACCACTCTACATACACGCAGACGCACCAACAAAGGAATGCAGGGTCGATCGAAGCAGATTACGATGGCACGCATGCAGAAACAAGCGCGGTCAGGCACGGTCGCGGACGCTGCGAAGGAACGAAGCAGAGTTGACGTCACAACACCGCGCTTACCGGTCGCCGCTCCGCTCGCTCACTCAAAGGGGGGCGGAGCTACAGCGCAATTTCAACCGACGATTACGTCGCTCCTAATTGAAAAAAAAACCCCCCAAATTTTACCTACATGGTTTATAAGGTTCCCGCATCCGTATATGAGCGTCTTATTGAATTCGACAGACTCTTCAGCTTCCCTTTAAAACACCTCATTATAACAGGTTATTGTTTGAGCAATGATAAGTTTGAGTTATCCAAACTTGACTGTAATGTGATTCAACGTAAGAACTTGTGCATGCAAACATGCATAACGAAAGTATTTTTGTTTTAGATACGACTTTGTTATAATAAAGTTCAACTGTATTGGTGCAAACTGCAGTGACAACTATACTCATCAGCTGTCGGGAAAGAGTTATTTAAAACACCTAATTATAACAGGTTATTGTTTGAGCAATGATAAGTTTGAGTTATCCAAACTTGACTGTAATGTGATTCAACGAAACAACTTGTGCATGCAAACATACATGCAATATATATATATATATATATATATATATATATATATATATATATATATATATATATGTGTGTGTGTGTGTGTGTGTGTGTGTGTGTGTGTGTGTGTGTGTGTGTGTGTGTGTGTGTGTTTGTGTTTGTTGGATGGCAGGTTCCAAATTCTTGTGGGTATGACCTATACCAAAATTTCATGAAATTTAGTAACAAACAGTAGTGCAGCTTTCATGTGAATTTCGCCTTCTGATGTGGCTTCATGGCAATCTGTTTGCGCATTACTGTGAACACGCAACACAGATTTGATAATCATAACCTTACAAAGCCAACAGATAATGAAGTCAAGGAAAGATGGGGAAAGTTATTTGTAGTTTATAATTGACGTGTAGAAATTATAAGCTAAATGAAAGTGAACAAAAGGACAACTTGCCACCGGTGGTATCTGAACCCAAAACCTCTGCATTACGGACGTTGTGGGGCAGAGCACTAAGGCAGTTGTGCCTTTCATGGAGCTGTGGAGACCTGATTAGTTAATCACTTCATCTCTGCCCGTGCCCTCATACATTTTATCCTTTAAGTGCATAAGGAATAAACGCAAGATGCACACTATATACAAAATATACAAGCACTTGAATCTCTGTCTTACATAATCATAGTGTATTGCATCATCCATGTCCAGTGTTTTGTTTTTTCTATGTGTGTATGTGTTGTACTAGAGCATAAGAAATTAAGTATGAACTAGTCCAAAATGGCACTTTGTTAAGGTCCTCTTGTACTATGCTGTTCAACCTTATTGGGAAAAATTTTCACTTTTTCAGATGTAATGTAAAAGAAAACTGTTTTTGGAGCATTGCTTTGTGCCAACAAATGTGCCGGGTTACGTTCATAAATAATGAACAGTGGGGGTGACACAAAAGAGCTCTGGTTTTCTGCAAGCGAAAATTAACTACACTATTTTGCCTCTGTGCAACTTACATCTTCCTGTTCTTGTGCTCCAACTGTCTCTCTCGTATTTGACTCCTGCACTATAGTAAGCACTACAGCAGGCAAGATTAGTGTGGCGTTATCGTACCACGTGTTACTGTAATAGGTGTCTTTTCATGTCATGTGCACTCCGATGATGCCCAGTGTATGTGTGACATACATGGTGCGTATATATATTTGTCAGGCTGCAATAAAAGGGGTGGAAGAATACAAATGGGTTGGATCGCATACGGCAGACATTGTGAGCTCCTGACTGGGAGCTTACTGTTATCATTGAAAAGGAAAGTATACAATCAGTGCATTTTACCAGTGCTGACATACGGCGCAGCGACTTGGAGGCTGACAAAGAAGCTTGAGAACAAGTTAAGGACCACGCAAAGAGTGATGGAACGAAGAATGCTAGGCATAACTTTAAGAGACAGAAAGGGAGCGGTTTGGATCAGAGAGCAAACGAGTATAGACAATATTCTAATAGACATTAAGAGGAAAAAATGGCACTGGGCAGATTATGTAATGCACAGACTAGATAACTGTTGGACCATTAGGGTGACAGAATGGGTACCAAGAGAAGGGAAGCGCAGTAGAGGACAGCAGAAGACTGGATGGTGCGACGAAATTAGGAAATTTGTAGGTGCTAGTTGGAATCCGTCAGTGCAGGACAGGGGTAATTGGAGATTGCAGGGAGAGGCCTTCATCCTGCAGTGGACATGAATAGGCTTATGATGATGGTGATGACGATGGTGATGATGAATAAAAGGGGTTGTTTTCTGTTGTCTTTTGCTGACACACAGTTGTGTTCAATGTGGGGTTACTCTTCAGGAAATGCTTCAATTAGCACACATAATGCTTTAGTCCAAGTTAAAGGAAGAAAGGCCATACTGTGTCTTGAAAAAGTAGTAAACAGTGCAGCAGTAATTGAATGCCTGGCCAAAAGGAAACTTTTTGTTAAAGACAACTGTGCAAGTTCTTTAATGCCCTCTTTTCAGACAATCTGTTTTTTGTAATTTAGTCCGTTTAGCAGTTCTGAACGTTAGGTAGAGTGTTTGTAGTCTGCATTACACCTACATGTTCTAACGCTGCAGCCATCAATATTATATGATATATGTGGTATCCTTTTCCCATTAGTTTGCTGCTCATTGCAGGCAAGAGCTGCTTTTTATCTTGTAACTCTTGTGCGTTGCAAAAAAAGGGACCTTTGTCCTTTTGTTCTTATCTGCTGTAGAAAACATGTGATGTCGGTCTTTTCACTTTTGTACATTCTGAAAAGGAGGGTCATTGTCTTTTCACTTATACATACTGGGAAAAGTAGATATCTTAT
This sequence comes from Dermacentor andersoni, assembly GCF_023375885.2. Classification (NCBI taxonomy): domain Eukaryota; kingdom Metazoa; phylum Arthropoda; class Arachnida; order Ixodida; family Ixodidae; genus Dermacentor; species Dermacentor andersoni. The sequence continues at coordinate 110,569,824 of NC_092824.1, read as the reverse complement.
CTATTCGGCTTGCTATACATTTTTAAAGAGTAAAGTTGGTTGTTATGCAGGCTCTTGCATTGCTGGTTATTCAAAGCTAAAGAAACGTGCTTGTTTCTCAATAGTTATTGAACAACAAACAATGTTAAACAGGACACAAGGCAATCTGGGCAATATGTGTTTTTGAACCCTGTTAATAATACTCAAGCATTCATTATAAATTAATCTTGTGATGATCAGCTCATTGTGAACAAGGAATCTATACAGATTCCGAAGCACAAAAGTTTTTTTTTTGTCATTGGTCAATGACCTGTTCTACTAATAACGCAGAGGCTGCATCGACCACCTATTTCCCTATCTGGTGCCAGCGTGGGGATGTGCCCGCTGTGTACCGGGACCTGGAACGACAGCTGTCGGGTCCCGGCGGCATCAACAGCTCCCTGGTCTGCTCACTGCTGCTGTCATCGGGGCTGTCCCGATCTGCTCTGGGTCGGATCTGGGACATTTGTAGCCGCACTGTGCCCGGGTCATTCACACAGCCTGAGCTATACGCGGCTCTCGCCTTGGTTGCACTTGCTCAGGTGAGTGATGGTCATGTTAATGCACCTAGTGGTCCTGAATCTTGGCATTGATGATGATGATGGTGGAATAAAAGTTATCTCTAGGACCACATGTATAGCCGACTTTGAGCATTGTAGACATCAGGAAAATTCTGATTTCATGAAAGTTTAATGCCAAACATGCCACATTCCTGATGCATTTCTATGAACATGGGATGCATCTTTTGTTGGGGCATTCCTTCACTGACCGAAATGCCACCGATCTCTGAGGGCTCGTGCGCTTCGCATCACGCAACACACACAGATAGGTAGCCAATGAGTTGATAAGGATGAGAAGGAGTGATGAGGGGTTAAATGGGTCTCGTCACAGTTGATAATGGTTCAACGCAGATGGATAAGGTGCTGAAGAGCAATAAGGGTTTATAATGGTTGGAGCAATTCTGATAAGGAAGCACTGATAAAGGTTGATAAAGATAGGATCAAGTCTAATAAGGGTGATAGGGACCTATAAGGGTTGGATCATGTCCTATAAGGTTGATAAGATCCATCATTAACAAAGAACCACCACGAAAAAGACGTGGACAAGTAAAGAAACTGCAAACGGAAGTACTGACTCCCAACTAACATTTTATTTGTAACAAAACAGGATAAGTCGAAAACTGCAAAGAAAGGAGAACAGAAATCCTCTGACGTGTGCATAGAAACACGTGGCAACCCTGTGGCTGGCTAATCAAGAACTGATTCACAGACACTCCTGTAGGTATGATGCTTCTGCCTGTGACAGAGCTATCGAAGATTGACTGATACATCTTCCACCTTCCAAAGGCATGTAAAAAGCTTCCATTATTTCTCTTGTTTTTTGAGCATGTTGTCTGTGCAAATCTCAGTTCCATAAAAAACGGGTTTACAACAGGTTTGTACAATGGACACCTGTTCGTACTTCAGGCTTGTGTGAGAAGTTCCTCTCACTCTTTTTAGGACCCTACATCATTACAGAACAAGCGGCGCCTGTGAACTACCATGTCACTCCTGTTGAAGTTTCTTCTGACCGTCGTTCCGAGATTGTTCATGTCTCATGTCTCAAGCTGTTTGTTCAGCGCTCCTTGCAAGTAAAAGTTGCAGCTGGGCTGCCCGCTTCAGTGTGTGGGGGAAATTAGTGTGAGCGCTGCATCTGAATTTCATGTTGCTCATCTGTACATACTCATCATCACCACTCAGGGCCATAGTAGTGGGTGGCTTGCTCACTGAAATTAAAGAGAAGACCTGCGGTCTAACCATTGTCTCTCAATATTGATGCAAATAGGACTGCGACAAAGCTTTGTTATCCCAGCAGTTATGAAAACTTGCAAGTTCGATCTTTTTTTACATTTGTCACTTATTGTAACATTAGCATTTCTTGCTTTTCCTTAGTTTCTACATGTTTTAAATTTATTATATTAATTATCACTAAATTCTTGGCAGCAAGTATTAGTTGTTTGCAACAGTGATTTCCTTTTACAGTGATATGACTGCCTTGTTGCTTTCTGTAACATTATTTTGAGCCAGTCTGTGCCATAATAATACCACCAACAGAGTAAAATTTGTTGTGTGCGTGTGTCAAATAATCAGGAAGTTCTCCTTCACTCCATCTCAGCACCTATTTCATGAATTTCTATATATGAGGGTGAATCAGAAAAGATTTGCCCCTATTTTCTTTAGCCAAGTTATGGCTGTAAATGCAAAGTCAACATATCCATTCCCAGCGGTGGACCTTTCTTGGACCAGCCCAGCCTTATCTGCCGGTAGCTTTACGGCATGGCACTGCTGTCAGTTGTTGAAGATGGTGGTTGTGCTTCACACGTTCACAATATACGAGCAACGAAGTGTGATATGTTTTCTATGGAGCAAGGGACGAACGCCCATCGAAATCCACAGGGAAATGCAGCCTACATATGGGAAAAGGTGTATTGTATTAAGAAAAACCAGCTAAAGAAGGACGCGCGCGGCAAATATACAAGAATAGAGGAAAGAAGCTGGATGGTCTTCTTGTATGTTTCCTGTGTGCGTCTCCTTCTGGCTGTTTTTTTTTCTTCTTAATACAATGCACCAGCTAGCCCAAAACATGCTTTACAAGGAAAGGTGTGTCGCTTTGAGAAGTGTGAAGTGGTGGTGGTGTAAGTTCGCAAAAGGACGTGAAGACTTTCATGACAATGAGCATTCAGGGAGGCTGCGTGCGTCACTGACTGACGACATTTCCCGCATGGCTGCAGTGGTGAAAGAAGATCGGCATATGCACCTCAAGGACATTTCCCAGGAGCTTTCAGAGGTTCGATAATGAGCAACACATGCACAGTGGCACACACCCAGTGACCTAATTTGGTGTCAAAGGGGATCATTGAATAGTGGCACATACCCATCCGTACATACCAGAGACCCAAGTTGGTCTGACAGTTGGTTTGGAACCCGGTTCCCCCAGCAAAGCAGCTCAGTGCTCTGCCTATTTGACCATGAACTAGCTAGTTACCCAACTTGGCGAGAAAGAGGTTACACGCAAACATACACAGAGATTTAGAGACCTATCGCAAACTGGATGCTTTGGCGGTAAACGGGCACCATACTTCCAAAGAATGCTGCTAGCATTAATACATGTGAAAGTTCATTTACTTCTGTGCAATATATTGGCCAGGCCAGAGCTTCACCTTTACTTTGCAGCAATGCCCTGATGCATTCTTTATCTTTCTCTCCACTTGCAGAAAGGCTACCCACCTGAGCTAGAGCTGCTTTTCCGGTTGCCACAGCCCCCAGTACCCATGTTTGCCCAGTCCGTGAACAATGTCTGTGCCACTTCGGGTGGAACACTCCCTCAGGCATGGCCAAGCCAGTCTTCGCCATCACCTTCCCCACCAGTGCCACAGCAGCCCCCAGTAACTTGCTGCCCAACATTCCAGGCCTCAGGTAGCCTCTTCCCGTTGTCCACTGCGAGTCCTTTGCCACCAGCACCAGTGTCATCTGCACCCACCACAATGTATATGTCATCGCCTGCTGTGAAACCTCTACCGGCAGCACAATCTGTTCCTGCTACAACATTCATGAGCTCTGTCCCCACTACGCTTGTGCCGTCCATTCCTGCAACGTTCGTGTCGTCTGTTCCCGCAACATTCGTGTCATCTGTACCTCCGGTGAAAGCACTTGCATCATCTACACCTGTAGTAACACTTGCATCGTCAACATGTCCAGCGCCAGTCACATCGGCTGTACCGAGGTTGATGGGGCCCCCTGTATCTACAGCGCCACTAGCTCTGTCATCACATTCGTCGGTGACGTTTGTTTCGGCTGCACCACCTGTGCCCAAGGGGTCGTCTGCTGCCTGCAGTTTTGTCGGGGCATCCGGCGAATGCAGTGGTGCTCTGGGAAATGGTGCTGTGTTTGTTGGCTCTGTGCCATTGCTGGTGAACCATGGCTGCCCGCTGCCTACGGAACAAGTTTCTCGGCACTCCACACAGCCCACTGGTTCAGGTAGGATGAGTGAATGCTGAACGAAATCCTTGCTGCTCAGTTCGTGCCTAACAATTAGGTTCCATTGCACCAGTCTTTTCAGTACGGAGCATTCTTCTATTAAAGGATGCAAGATCCCCTGCACTTTATTTGTCAAATGGGACCTTTATTGTAAATTTATGTAATGAAGAAAAAAGTGCAAAAATAGTTTCCTTTTCTTTTTCTAAAGCCTTTTTGCTGAGAGAAAAATTACCTGAATGTTACTACAAGCTTGCTTTGCCGTAGCGCTTTTGTAGACACTCTCATGTTTCATGAACAATGAGGACGTGTTATCTGTGCCATTGTGTGCTTGATAAATAGGCGGTCCAAAAGCATAGCATGGGTGGGTCTAGCACGGACAGGCCCAGGTCGTTTTGGGGCAACCTGAGCCACTCCTTATGCTTACTGTTGAAGAGTAGATTGTTGGTCACCATGGGCCGAAAAGTGTGCCATAGAGAAAATGGAAGTCGTATTAAGGTGATTATTTTGAACATGTGCTGGCCTTGTGGCCTGCACATGTTGATGCATAGCTTCAATTTTCGGTCAGGCTAATACCTACTGCATCACAATTGTGTGTTGAATGACACTTCACTTCTGGGCTTGACAGCATCTATAGAACTTATTTTGACTGAAATGTATAGCTCATTTAGAGTGAGCACCGTACATCAAACCAGCCATAACAGCAGTAAGCTCGATGCTCATTGAGACTGATACTTTTGAATGCCAGTGGTGCTGAGAACACGCTTACCCTCAACTATTTAAGTCCTTCTCAGGCTCGTGAATTTTAGCTGATAGACATGCCTTGCCAGGTTTGCTATGTTCTGCTTGCTAGCGTCATAAACGCAGTTCCTTGAAGTTCTTTAATTTGCTGTTAACTTTCGTATACTGGGTTCCATTTAATGTAATGTAACCAGTGTCAGTTCTGCTTAGTGTAATTCGCCTTTGTGTGGACAGATGGACTTGACGGGTTGGAACACCTGTGTTGATCTGTAATGTCTCCATAGTTGCCTATGTTGGCCACATATTGTGCACTGCTTTTGTGGAAATATGACCTCGTAGTAAAACATTCTTAGCTGTCTTTTGCGAAGTTAATTGGTTTGGCAGTTAGCCGTATCAGGAGTTTCCTTCTCAGTGCGAGTACCTACCATGTCCGCTGTTGATAACACCTGCACTCTGCTATGTATTGCATCTTGCATTCATTTTTTTTACCCCAACTGCCTTCTTACGAAAATGGGCAGTTCTAGTGAGGTGGGTTCATGGGATAACTCACTTTCTGGAGTAGTGGGTTCAAAAATGTGGGGCAGGGCCCATTTAACATAACAGCATAATAGCACCTAGAGCACCTGCTTCAGACCAACTTCACTGCAGCATTCCTTTTTTGCATCTCATTCATGAAGAATCAGATGGCCCTGTCTACTTTTGCTTATTTTCATCTCCCATTGACGACTAAGTATCAGCAATAATTTTTTGCTGATATTATGATCTTGGCCTCGACACTGTCTGGGGTAACAAACAATGCAACCATTGCTATGAATCTTAGTTCTTGGCTATTGCATGGTACCATCACCTTCAAATTCAGTGATGCAGAACGCTCTATTAAACTGCTAAGGGCTCCTCTGAGGAGGATACATCTAGTGTGCAGCAAACACTTTGAATGCCTGCTATGTAGATAACAGGAATGCTATACTAAAACTGTACTGTAATGGTGATAACCAGCTTGTCTGATGGTGTACTCTGTTTCTTTGCATTAGGAGACTTCGACGACGACTTTGATGACTTCAAATCAGCACCGGAACGGGGTCATTCGCAACAGCTGCCGCCACCTCTTGTAGATGACATGCCAAGACTGTCTGCTGATGAGCCATCGCTCATTCAACCTGTCTTGCCCAACAATGCTGAAAAAGTAAATTCGCTTCCAGACTCTCCGCGGTTAGAACCTCCAAAGGTTACAACTGCGAATATGCACAATTTGCAGCTATCTAAGCAGCGAAACAACATTTGTGAAAGCCCTAAGACGTTTAACTTTGGCCTCAAAATCAACTTGAACGCTCTTATGGCTTCAAAACCCCTGGATTCTCATCCTGCTCCCGCACGACCTCCTGTTTCTGCTCCGTCAACTAACAATAAAACGGTGCCAGAACAAGTACCGGCGTTGGATGATGATTTCGCCGATTTCCAGACAGCATTTCCTGAAAGTTCCAAGCCATCTGTGCCCTCTGAGGATCGGTACAGTGTGTTCAAAGAACTGTGTGATGATGGACCGTCATTGTGGAATGTGATGGATGATCCTGCAAGTAATGCAAAGGACACAAATACAAGTACGGACACCATGGACTTGGGTAAGGCTTAGTGCCTCTTGATATCCCATCATGGGCACACTACCCATTTTATGAGAATGGAATGGTGCAAAATGGGAGCCAAACAACTCTCATGTGCCTAAACCTACCAAAGAATAACTCACATGTGTTTGATGTTTCCTTGTGGCATCAACCATGCACATGAGAGCTTCAGTGAGTGAAAACATTTGATCTGAGCTCAGCGTCATACGTAGACTGTGTTACATTGTCAGTTCCTGTATCACAAAGCTGACTTCAGAAGAAAAGCAATAGTAAGTTTGCTCAGTAATAAATTTACCAATATGATATGCCAGGGTATATTAACTACCGCTTTTAACTACACTCTGTACTTAAGCTTCTGAATTGCCGATACCTCATATTTTTCTCTCTCTCCATTCCCAAAGTATAAAGTTGAAAAGATAATGAAGGCAAGAATTAATTAATAAAGCTGTGCTGTGCAGGCAGTTAACAAAAAAATCAAATTGCCATACCCTGGCCATATCTGTTCATTGACGTTGCAGTGTCTTCATGGTAATAGGATGACTTTGCAAGTGAAAAATTAAAATAGGCTTCAAGTGTATCAGTATACTTGAAATACTCTATGGTCAGTTCAGAGTGTCCACTTGCCATTCGATACTTTGTAAACGCAATGTACATTCTTGTGGGCAGTGGCTTTCATTGTTTCAAAAGCTAAACAAGTCATAACCTAAAGTATTCTGGAATAGCATAAAAATACATTTCAGCTATACCATATGACACATTCAATCATTTCATTGCCAATGGTTATTTAGAAGATCAATGCATTGTGTGAGGTGCAGTGCTGTAACATTACCGATGACAAAAAATAATGTATATATAGTACATTTCAAATGTCACCAGGTTTCTCAGCAATCCGGTCTCAAAAGTGACGACAGCATATCGGAATGTGATGTTAAATGTGTGTATATGTGGTTAGGCAAACAAAAGATGCATTTACCTGAACAAATTAGAGAAATGGACTCTTTGTCCACATGCATACAGGTATATCGCAAGAGACATTAAGAAGAAGAAATGGAGTCGGGGCAGGACATGTAATGCGTATGGCAAATAACCAGTGGTCTATTTGAGTCACAGAATGGGTGCCAAGAGAAAGGAAGCAGTGTCTGGGCAGCAGTGAACAAGGTGGTGTGATGTAGTTAGGAAATTTGCAGGCCTAAGATGGTGTCAGCTGGCACAAGATAGGGGTAATTGGAGATTGCCGGGAGAAGTCTTCCTTCTGCAGTGGACATAAATAGGCTGATGATGATGATCATAATGATAATAGAAGTGCTGATGTGAGCATGTACCCAGGTTATTTGAACAAAGTAGTAGTTTTTCACATTCGTGAGAGTCCCATGGACAATAATAAGACTTTAAAATGCATTGCATCACCAAGATATTATTTTTGGCATATATTTAGCAGCCACTTGATCATTGAGGTGGTCTTAGTAAAAGTATCCCAAGTAGCGCATCTGATGGCACTTTGTATTGTTGAGAAAGTTTCATCAAATTACTTTGTTTTAAGTGAGGAAAAAATTTTTTGAAGTTGTCTCCCACTGGTTTCAAAATTTGCAACATGTTTTCTCTTTGTTGCAAAGCCTCTTGATGGCATATGTAAAATTCATGGATACCAAAGTTCCTGTGCTGATAGAAGGTTGTATATAGGGAGCTTGCACTGCTTTTAAGTAGTTTTTACTTACCCCTGCGTGAAAAAAAATGTTTTCTTCACCGCTACGGCAACCTCATGCAGTCAAGCAGAACGATACCACCCTGTGTCTTTTGTTTATCGACCTGCTTGGTGTCTTCACATGGCACTTAGAAATGCATCAACACTGATGTCTTTACTACATGACTTCATCAATACTTCTTTTTGGGCGAGTTGGTTCATCTTGACTACCTAACGTTGTGAAAAGTGCAAAAATAAAAGAAAAATATTCATTACATTAAGATAAGTAACTATAAGTAATTCTATGAGTCCACACAATCCTGGTAATAACACTTCAGTGCTGCACCTGTAGTGAGGCGAGGTGTTTCCATTCTTTAAAAGGAATCTCTATGTCTTGACTTCTTTACTCAAACATGCATGGGTGATGCAGAAATGCCCACATTAGGCAAACACTGAATCAGCCTTAATGAAGCATCTTGTATTTAAAAAAAAAAAAAAGACTCTAGTGTCTGGTCAAGGCATTTTTCTCATTAAGGGCCTAACACATGTAAAAAAAACTGACAATCTTGAAAAACTTTTCTATAAGTTTACAAGTTCCTGCACTTTTGTTAACAGATCCTGTTAGCACTTCTGAACATAGACAAAATTGATGTACTCTTGCATGCGACTCTAAAAAGTATCATTGTCTTGTAATAAGACTATTTCGCAACTTCTGTAAACAGCTTGGAAGATATGTAAGCTGTAACGAAATATGACGTGTTAGTTCATATTAAAATTCTGTATCACTTGTCGTTTACAGAACTACAGTATCAGTTTTTGTTGCAGAGGTAGTTTCAAACACGATGTTCCCCTATTATTTAGTGTGTGTTTATTGAAGCTAGCAAGCAAGAAATTTAACGCTGTACATTAAAAAGCCTGTTTCCAACTGTCACCAAAGTTTGACTTTTTCTTTCAGATACAACAGATTTAATAAAAACCAGTTTAGCAGCTCAGTAAGGAGAGTTTTTCTGCATTTCACATGTCTTTGAATAAGAAGGATAAGAAGAAGCTTCCTTTTAAGCATACTTTATTGTTGCCATGTGTGCAACTTCCATATTGTGGCATCATTCTGAATGCCTGCACTGACTAAACTAATTGATCCTGTGTAACAGAGAGAAGATTGAACATAAGAAAACAATCATGCGGAATGTGTTCAAAAACTCAACATTGGGCTTTGTATTTAACTTCACATTCCTGCCATGATGTCGATGTGTATCTACCTTCATCATTGAGCCACAATCTTTCCATAGTATCTGTACTCCGTTTCATACCTAGCAGGAAATTCCACAGAAGCTATCTTTAAATTTAAATTTAGGTGTACAGACATAAAAGGACAGAAACAGACAGCACAAACACCATTTATGCAAATTTTCCATACAAAATATGGAAGCTATGCAAGTAGTTTGGGAATAGGTGTCTCGTGGCACATTTTGTAGTGCACTTGCTCCTGACCTGTAATGCATTCTATGGAATAACTACTTAATTTATTTCAACTACAGCTTGTGGATACAGGGTTATGTCAAAACATGTATTATTGGTGCACCTTTGTGCTGCCAATTTGCGATGTGGTATAATACGTTTGTGGACACATGCGGTGTGCTGTGGCCACTGGTCACGGAAGCATGTCATTCTTCACATTCACCGATAAATAGGTTTCCATCTGCAATGCCTTCCATGCTGTAATTATGTAATATTTTGTGACTAAAGTATGTGGCAATGTTATATGGAATGACATGATGCATACCTATGTTTTTATTGCACATGTGCCGTGATGTGTTTTGGACATGGATGCAGCTGATGAGAGCAGACTTTCCAGCATTCGTAGCATTGCTTGTTATGTATCAAACACAGTAAATAGCCTCAAAAGAAATTTGTCTGAACAGCTGAAAAATGCCACTGTTTTCAGGTTGTCACAGTACCGAGACGTGGCACAACCCGCTACCAGATGATGATAAGGAGGACGAGGAAGACTTTGGCGACTTCTGCCACGTCCAAGTGGTCCCTCCACCAGCGCCTACATCTCCAGAAAAACGCGCACACATGTTGGGTGATCTCCTGTACAATCCTGGACCCTTTTCATCACAGTCCAATGACACCATCTCTCTAGGTTAGTTTTGCCTGCCTTAATGGTGCCCTAACAGCACGAGGAGATAGACACACATAAAGATGAAATGGGACACATTAGCCGACACATTTGTTTGCTTGTTCATTTGTTTATTTACTTAATTATTTATTTATTCACTGCACCTTATATGCTCCTCAGTGGCAAGGGGGTGACAGGACTAATTCGAGTACATCTTATTTATTTACTTCAATACTGCTGGCCTGAGTTTCAGGCCTTGGGTAGTAGTGGGCTACTGTACACAAGGAAACAGTGTACTCAACAAAAGCACAAAAATTGTTCTGTGAAAAATATAAAGTGTCCCCTGTTAAACAGGCGTTACAAATACAGGATAGGGTCACTCGGCATCTTATGCCATGGAGAGCCTGCATGAAAGAGTTTTCTGTTCGGCATTCAACAACATTGATGGCAAGGTACTCTGATTGCTTATAGTTTGTGAGAGAAGAAGAGTTGCAAATGCACACAAAATAAGAAATAAATATATTCGTGGATAAACATACCACCGGATTATTTTGTCTTTTAGAAGATTGTATTTATGATGCTTGTGAATCAAACTTCAATGTGAGTGGTGAAAAATAAAGAGAAAGTGAACTAAAGTATAACATGAAAGATTAAAATTTAATTCAACAGTTTGGGCTTGTTGGTATTTCATTTCTGACCTATTAGTGCACAAAATATGTGGGAAAAGTAAAAAAGACGCATACACTTTGTCTGCATCTTTTGTACTGTTCCGTTCTCTTTTGTATGTCAAGGCTAAAAAGGTAGAATTGAAAAATGTAGTATATCTGTTTGTTTGTTTGTTTGTTTGCTTATTTATATTTAGGGACTGGATATATTGCCGAATGCAGAGGGTGTCAACAATATATATATATATTAGTTTGGTTACAAAATTATATTGAGTAATACTTTCTTGGAAGGTTGCAATGTCCAGGTTGGTAGTGATGGAAGCAGAAATTTGGTTCCAGCCCAGAGTTGTTTGATCTGAATTAAAGAGTCATAAAATAAGTTTGTTCTGCAAGAGATACAGCAACATTTAGGTTATGGTCAAAATGAAGTGAAATATAGCTGGGAGTCAGGAGCTGGTCTCCGAGAGCGTGATTAAAATTATGACTATTGTGATGAAGGCATAACCCAGCACATTTATGGCTAGGCGACAGGTCGGGAGGACTTAATGCATGTTTCATGGACATGACACTAGAAAATTTGAGAATAGTTAGGCAAAATAAAATGATTTTGAATATTCTGGATGGCATGGACTTGGTGCTGTGAAATGGGTGAAGCTACGTGTTACAATTAAAAAAAAGAAAAGAAAAAGAAACATGGATGGGTAACTTGGACTGCATTAACTAATGTTCACTGACACATTTAATGGAAGATGCTTGCACGAACTACTATCACTACAGCAACACAAACTATCAAACAGACACTACAAGCAAAGTGCAACAATGGGAAGCCAAGGGCATTAAGTAATCAGTTTGTTTTTGCTTGTTTTATCCTTTTAGTTGTTTGTGGTGTTGTAGCAATATTGGAGTGGTTTATTCAATTATATCCTAAGTTTTTTGTTTGAATAAACTTCAGTTGAGTGTCAGAACTATTGTCTTGCTTCTTCCCTTGCATGTCTATGTCTCTGCACCTTTAAACTGCCCCCATGAATGCATGCAAACTGGCCTACCCTCCTGTTCAGTTTGCCTTAAATTTGAGTGCAACATGAAATTTCATTTTAAAGTGTGGTGTATTTGGGAATAGTGTTGGAGGGACAAGAAAGGGGGTAAAGCATGGTGGCTTAGCATTTGTAATCATAGACAAGTATGTAGACTAAAGAGGACACACAGATTAAAAGTGTAGGCAAGAGCAAACAAGTTTTGGCTAGGAATAATTGGTAAATTGTGGAGCGATGTTCCTTAATGCTCACATTGAAAAAGGAATAGGTAAATGATGGCCTATTTGGAGGAGTGAGAATAACATTAAAAAAATTTCCTGCCACAGAAATGGGACACAGATGGCAAAGAATAAATTATGGTTGACTACGAAACTGACTGAATTCACTGTTTCTGTGATAGGATTGCAGCAGGAACTGCACAAACACATCCCTATGGATTAATATGGCATAGACCTGACAAGCCCAGTCTGTGTCGCACTTGTCTTCAGACATTGCTTGACACACCTACTAGTATTAAAAACCAATTTAATCGAAAATGGTGTTATGTATTTATTTCGTTTACATTAATAGCAAATTAGTTTTTTACAACTTCAAGAAACATTTGCCTGCCGTGCTGCATGCACTTTTAAAGAAGAAGTGAGTGCTGCATTCATTTTTCAGTGGGCTTTTTGCTTCAGGTTTGAGTGCACAAGGCTTGAGTTGTGTTGTTCATTTAGAAGCTAACAAAATATTGCATTTGACTTTCCACTACACTAACTGTACTTGTTTCCTCTCTTGTGTTTTCATTGTTTTTCTAACCGCCTTTCCTGTAAACATATTAATATATACACCCATGTACATCTGCAGGTGATGCACTCTCCGTAAACAGCCTTGAATTTGGTGCACGTGATAGTTCACTGTCCAGCCGGCATGGATCAGTGTTAAGCCTTGATTTCCGGCTAGGCAACAGCGACGATGAGGAGTCTGCTTCAGCGAGGACAGGGTGTTCAGATGAAGTCCGTGCAGCCGCCACAGCTGACAGTCAAGAAGAGGCATCTCCATCTGCCAATTCATCTGGTAAGGCCTTTCAAGTCCATTGGCATTTATTCGTATAGCTTGCATTTGTTTAGTTCACAGCGCATACATAAAAAGAAATGTCTTCATACAAATAGTATAGATTGCTTAATTCATTGTTCCTGGAAGTGATGCTACAACTGACACCATCATGGCGCATGTTTTTTTCACTTAAGGTTGGTTGTTAATAGACATGTTCCGAATATAGGCGTATGCTAGTATTATCCATACTTAAGATTCTATTTGTGTGAAGGCTACATAGCGAGAGTGAATGTTAACATGATTATGCGATCAAATTGCCCCTAAGTTATCATATTAGTCCTTTACTATGGACCAATGTCACTAGCAGTAACGTAATAATGTTCCTAATATAGACATATGCTAGTATCATCCATACTGAAGATTCTATTTGTGTAAATGCTACATAATGAGAATGAATGTTAACATGATTATGAGATCAAATTGCCCCTAAGGGTTTATATTAGTCCTTAACTATGGACTAATATTTTGACTAAAACTATGGACTAAAACTATTTACTAAACTATGGACTAAAATTACAACTGGAACGAAAGTATAACGCAAATTAAAAACAATCTCTCAATTCCTTTTTTGAACACTCGTCGTGATGTAGCACTTATATTGCTGTTTCACAAGTACGTTCACGGACCGAGGCCATCGCCAATAGCTCTGCAAGTTTCTCCATTCACCTCACGAAGATTTCATGTGCATCTACGTCAAAACAAACGCTTTTAACTCATCTGTGCTTCCACGTGTCATTCACTTGTGGAACGACCTTCCCGATATCCTGGTAGCTGACGCTAACAAAGAAAAATTTCGTCACGACATAAACATTAATTTCTTAATTAAAAAAAAACTTCTTGTCTGCGTTGCTTTTTGTGTGCTTTTTTTCTTTTTATATTATTATTAACAAGGCATTGTATAATTGTATAATTTTGTATAATTGTTTGCTCTTTATACTGTGTAAAATTTTTCTTTCCCTTACCCAATGCCCATTCTTTGGGCCTGTAAGGTATTTTGAATAAATAAATAAATAATGTCACTAGCAGTAACCTTCTGAAAGAAGAACTTTGAGTTGAACTGTTAGTGCGTTTCATTTGCATTGTTATAACCTTGGCAGCTCTCTTGATAGCTTTGGTCAATTGCATGTGATTAATTTATGAGCTCATGATACTGCATTTGGAGAACAGTATCAAGGCCTGTGCATTGATATATACTTTGTACCAAAATACTCTGTAAAGACATATTCTTCTCTGAAGCGAATAGCTTTTCTTGGCTCTTTCATCCGCTTTTGTTTTAGTCTGTGGTTATTGGCAGTGGTTGGACTTTCCCCACCGATAAAAAGGCGCCGATAAAAAGGGCATGTGCTCTTGTGCAACTGTGTTGCGAGGTTTGTTTATTTCTGAACGCCATACATTGTAGGTCTTCCAGATGCACACGCTGTCACATGATAGCTTTGGGGGGTGTCAAGGTTTAATGCTGTGGTGCAGCATTCGGGTAGCACAGCTATCCTCTTCTCCCACTGCTCTCTCTCCTCGTTGAGATGGCAGGAGAAGAGAATGGCAGTTGCGTTCTGTGTCTGCGCTGTTGGAAACAACACATATGTGACAAATCGGCTCGTATGTATGTCCGCCTATGCTACCATCACAGATGTGCTGGTTCTGCTCTCTACGGAATTGGGCAATGCAACAACAAATGCTGCCCAAGTATTCTCACTGTAACAGATAATGCCTTCAGATATATCATTCCTTTAATGAAGAGAATAGCTTTCTAGAGGCGTTTGGCTATATGTTTAAATTGACAATCATTGTTAACACTTTCTGCACTTTTTTTTTTTTGTATCTGTTGTGTGTGCACGTGTGTCTGTGTCCATGTACGTGTGTATTTTGCATTTCTGCGCAAGTACAACTTTCCCTGCTTTAATGTATTTTTTCTTTCTTGCTCTCTCTCTCTCTTTCCAGAATACTGATTAATCTCATAATTTGTACTGTGTACAAGAACATACCTCCCATGCCACAGTACAGCCTTTCTCAGCTTTGTGTCTGGAATTCTCACTCAGCAAAACAAATGCATTTTGTTTTAGCAAATAACTACAACTGTTTCGAAAGGTCCAGCAGTTACAGTTTGGAATCAAGTGACCTAACAAATACTTGCAGTTTTTGCCAAGGGAGGAGAAAGTACCTGCTGTTGAAAGAAGTTGTTGAAGGTAGACAGTGTTTACACACTGCAGCAATGAACCTGTCTTTTATTTTCTCTCTCTAGACACGACATCAGACACACAGCCTGAAGGCACAGCTTCCATGGCAGAGCAACCGGTGCTACTTTTGGACAAGTACAGCGTGATTCGAGGCATGAACCAGGTAAAGTATCTGTACCAGTACTTCACATCACCAAGCTCATGCTGTGCAGACAAATCTGCGGTGTAGGCAGAGAATCATCAAGAAAAAGAAATGGGCATGGGCAGGACATGTAATGAGGAGGGAAGATAACCGATGGTCATTAAGGGTTACGGACTGGATTCCAAGGGAAGGGAAGCGTAGCAGAGGGTGGCAGAAAGTTAGGTGGGCGGATGAGATTAAGAAGTTTGCAGGGACAAAATGGCCACAATTAGTACATGACCGGGGTAGTTGGAGAAGTATGGGAGAGGCCTTTGCGCTGCAGTGGGCGTAACCAGGCTGATGATGATGATGATGAGGCAGAGACACCAGGAAGTGCCCAAAGGAATGTGACTCATGTCAATTCAATCTCTTAGGGGGTACATTTCTTTGTTAACCTCATTAGAAGCTTGAATTATCTGAAATGTGGAATAAATTGTAGTTCAAAATGGAATTATGAGTTACATGAACAAATGCCGTACAGCACTCACGTGGTTGAGTTTTGAACAGATATGTGAGCAGAACAGGTATACAAATGCTTTAGCAAACAGCGCGAATAATGGGACACAGAAAAGAGGCACGTGACACAGGCGCTGACTTCCAACTAGTATGTTTAATGCGCGAGTGCAGAATATATAGGCAGAGAAATGATAGTAAAAACATAAACGGCATGAAAACACGAAAAGAATGACTTGAGATTGCAGGTGGGCAGAGATTGGTTAAATTTGCAGATACGCAATTTCCTTGTCTAATAACTGGATGGATGGTGAACTGACGCATGAAGGACCACATTGGGTGGTGGCAAATGCTTCGATAATCTCGGGCGTGTGCTGGTCAACGTGCTTTTGGATGACAGTGACTTTTCTAAAATAGGGGATGCATTTACACGACTTGCAATGCACAGCAAGATTGCTGCTCTAATCTTGTTTTATGTTGTTGCCGTGCTTCCGGAGGTGATCATTGAGGCAGCGTCCCATTTGTCCTTCGTACTAGCGCCTGCACTTCAAAGGTATTTCATAAACAACTCCTGTGATGCAGCTGGTGAGGGGCTCCTGATACTTCTTGTCGCAACCTTTTTTGTGGGGGTTGTCTTGGTTGACCCTTCTGCATAAAGCATTCAGCTTTCCTAGGGCTGAAAAAACAACCGAAACACCCACCCTTCCCGCGGAATCTTTCAATCTGTGGGACCTTCTGAAGGTATGCAAGCGTGTACAACTGTCACCATAAAAGCATTGTTGGTTTTGACAGTTAAATCCTGTGATGCTGCTAATGAATATCCAAAGCAGCCTGAATATCGATCATGCACATTTTGCCTATTACAAAAAAGGTCTCTGCATCAGCTATCGTTAACTGTGTTATCTTGCTGCTGAGAAACCAAAAGGCTTAATTTAATGAAAAGCCTCTTCTGAATTAGGTGGCTACAGAATGGATCGGAAACAATGGGCTTGAATTTTTACGAGCTGACTTCTGTGATGCCACAGTGATCCGACCTTGCAACTGCCACTTTCACTGCTCGCGCACTGTCAGCATGCTGAGTGTGTCATCGGATCACTGCGATCACTACAAGATTGGCTGGAAAGCCTAGCAACTTGTGTAATGACAGTGGAGTGACTAGGTTCCCGCCTAGGCTTCAGCCAAGATCTGTTAGACAATTGCCTAAATGCAGCACGAAAGTTATAGACACCAGGCTTTACAAGTTGCCTTAGTTTGTCATTGCATAAACAGTTGCCTGTGGGAGTGCATTTTTGCATTTTTTATGTTACTGCATTTGTTCTTTGCTAATACATACGCACATGTGCTGTAGATGCTGTAGAGAGGGAAACAAACTTGTAATTGCAGCCCCTAGTGAGAACCTGACCCGTTGTGGGCTGGTAAGTTTATTAGTCACGTGGAGCCTTCTGGATGAGAACCCAGACGGTCTTGGTGTGGTCCACAAGGGGCTGAAGTACCTTTTAGGCGATGCCATTCACATTGCCCAATGTTGGGTATTTAAAATGTGCTTGTAAAGGATGGGCACAATCAGGGACTTTTAAAATAGCCGTAAGTATCCTCACTTTCTGATGACCTAGCAGTGTACTAGACAGTGACATGCATAGCCCCAGCAAGCACTGGAAGTGCCGTCTGCTTCACTGTTTCCAGGACGCTCCAGTTGGGGAGGCAGCCTGCCTGGACAGCTGGACACGCTGCTTGGAGAGTGTGCGTGAGCTCATCAGCGAGGCTGAGTCCGTCTTCAACCGGGAGGCCAGCAGTCAGGTGTGCAGGGAGGCACTGGACACTGCAGAGGGCACTGCATACATGCAAAGTGAGCCACTTATATCTTGTGTTTTATTTGTGCGATAAGCTTCAGCCCATGTGATGTGAACAGGAGTGGTAACACCAGGCATCGCATCAATCGAGCCACATGCTGTTCTCAAAGCGCCAGCTTGATACAGTGTTTGGAAGCAGCACCCGCAGGATAATTCAATGAGTTTTATCAGCCCGTCAGGGTCGAATTAATGGAAGTTCACTGTATATCATATTTGTCCGCTTTAGATACTTTAACGGATGCAGTTTACTGAACTGCAATATGTGCTTTTAGTGCAGAATTAAGGATTTGTAAACTATGTGCGACTATTTTTATTTTATTTTTTCAAATTTAGCAATTTTCAAAATATCTCGTGAACAATATCCTGCCCTAAATCAAAATTCCACTTCCAACAGACACTAGAATTTAACTTTCTCATGAATGCAACAGATTTCTTTAAAATCAGTCCTGGGGTTATCTCAGAAAAGCATTTCAGCATTTTACATGTATTTGAATAGGCGTCGTCAAAGTTGCATCCAAGCTGAAGCTTCCCCTTACTACAGGGTAGTATGTTGCAGTTGAAACAAATGTTATGGGTACTTTAGGCAGTAAGATGGACAATTCACTTAGCCTACGAACTTGGCTAAAAATGTAATTGGGGCTTGTGCTAGCTCATTTCCCAACTCTAAAGTCTCAGTTCAACATTCACATGTATAAATGGCTATTGTTTTGCCTAGGTGTGTCACTGCAGTGAGTAAATTAACTTTCATGCTGCAAACAATTTATTCTGTACAAAGTTGAGAGCTGAGTTGAGTGTAATCGTCCAATTAAAATAGTAATTGTCATATAAGGAATTTGTGGTTACGTTTAACCTAAGGAAGGTTACTGTAAAAAGCTGCAATGATGGTGCGAACCAACCCTATCAGAATATCTGTATTAGTTATTATTGCCATGTTGGTCAAAGCACCATAGTATATATATATATATATATATATATGCTTTCCCTACAGACACTTGTCAACTAGCTTCCCTCTAGCAGTCTTGGTAATAAACTTGACCCATCTGGTGACTTGGTTTCACTGCCTTTTCCTGCTAACACGCAGACCTGGCAGAAATCTACAAAGTGTGTCAGCGCATCGCCCTTTCATCACGCCTGACGGGCCTGCAGTGTGAGAGCCTGGACAAGCTCTGCTGTGAGGTGCAGGACACCTGGGAGCGACTGGCCTCGTATCTTGAGAACTCCTGCCTCTTTGTAAGCCACACCTGCTTTGCTTGCTATGAGTTAACTTACACGCTGACCAGAACGAAGGAACCGCGAGCTGGCTTGTTCAGAAAGTATGTTTGTCTGCTGGCTGGGGTGGCACTGTAACCTTTTTGTGAGCTCAACAAGTTCATTCGATCAAGCTTAGGAAAATTAGTGGGACTCCTTCAATTATTCATTTTCTTCCGAAAGTTGGTTATCAGCCTAGAATACATAAATAGGTGTTTTTTACTAAAGGTCACAGCCTGTTCCTTTCTTTAACCCTTTGAGGGTCGATTTTTTTCGCCATATGCGACCGCCCAGTGTCAATATTTTTTATTGCAGATTCCGATTCTTCTTAGGTACTTATTTCGAAAAAAATTTACCGTGATTTTTTTAGGGTGACCGTAAAGTGAGAAAAAAATATTTTGCGTTGGTATATATGCACTCTTCATTCATGAATAACAACAATAAAAAAGGAAATAAACTTATCAGAATTAAGAATTTTATGCATTTTTATGCGCATAGTTCAAGGCTTTGAAAATCCACACACAAGAATATTTCGCAAGCCTCAAATGTTTCTGCTTTTACACTAATACGTACGTCCATAGCGTAATCGAATTGCGTAGGTGCGCGCACTCAAGAAAACTGTTTGGTTGTGTGCCCATCAAAAAAAGCAAGACGTGTATCAAACTTCTGCTAATCTTCATCTTATCGCCAGCCAGCTAGAGCAATTAGTCTTCGCCAGTCTTTAAAAAAAAAAGAAAAGAAACGGAAACGCATGCACGGCGGCACCGTTCCTATATGCACCCCTGTGAGCACTAAATGAGCGAAAAACAAGCGGTCGCCCTTTAAGCGATTAGGTACGAGATAGCCATCAGTTTCGAAAGCACAAAAAGCCGAAACCGCCTGCAAAACAAAATCCAAACGGCCGCCCGCCCACCCGTGCGCCAATGCGCGAGCGGTAGTATATAGACGCGCGGGAACAAAGTAGCGCTAAAACAAACCATGCAACGAAAACCGAGAGAGGTAGGCGCGCGAAAAGAATTCTCTGTATTTCCACATAGTGGCAGCACCTGACAGAAAAGAAAAAGTTAGGAAATTGGCGCGCTTTTTAAACGTACAGACGGCGCCGTAAATATACGGCATCGACCATTTTCGCACTTGTTCGCGGCGCCGTATATTTACGTCATTGACCGTCAAAGGGTTAACCTCATTTGAATACGCTTGTTCAACGATTGTGGCAGCACGATGCCTGGGGTGTAATGGTGCTAAATGCAATGTTCCAGGTTTGGTTCTTGGCCATGAAGTTGTGCTTTGGCAAAGGAAGAGTGCAAAAATTCCTATATACTGAGAGTTCAGTCCATAACCTAACCTAACAGCCAGATAGCAGAACGTCTTTAGTGTGCCTTTGTCCCTGTCGCAGTATAGTCATCGTAGATGTCAGAGTCACTTTGTGTTAAACTGAATTTGTGAACCCAGTGCACCTGCTCTTCCTGCGCACTGCCTTCAAGTTCTTGGATGTTTTACTGCATGCAGACTTTGAAGGTACCTCCTGCCGAAGATTCCAGGTGGCTGCCGAGCACCGAGGAATCGGCGAAGTCGTGTGGTGTGTGTCTTCTAAACGTTGACAATCCTGACATTGCATCTTCGAAACTTTCCTACAGCGGCCGCGAGTACCACTCTCCATGTGCCAACCTGTGGGTAAACTGTGTCAACTCACTACTCCCTGCAGTGAGTCCGGTGCAACTGCTCTAACGAGGAAGACGGTGCACTCTTTGTCATGCATACTTGCGTCATTCCCTCCTGCCCCACTCCAATTCTTTTTGCCCAGACCCAAGAGTCAAGACCATGTATTTGCCTGGTGCATTGTCAATCAATGAGTCATCTAATGACAGCGACAGAACCTTGATTTGTGGTGTTGCTCTACCGAGAGAGAAAAAAATATGGTTGCATGTTGGGATATCTGTTGGCTTCGTTCTCACACAGATGTCATGACTATTTTGAAAAACTGAGCCAACATTGTTGTGAATGGTGTAGATAATGTCTTGTGCGGTGTCCTTGCAGTAGCAGATTGTGTTGTCATCAAATGTTTCGAAGCCGCTCCATGAGTGACAGCATCTGTTGCAAGGCCCTGTTGTGGGATTCCTGTAACAAGCCTGATGCTTTGAAGTTCTGGAGATTATGGAGCACTGCCCTTCTTTATCTCTGAGGCTTTCGAGCAAGAAAAGTTCTGATTGCTGACTGACGTAGGTCGTGTTGTTGGCATCATGAAAGTGGAATGCAAAATAGCGAACCTGCCCCGGGGCCCACATTACTTGTGCTGGATGGTTTGAAACTTTTCACAAAGACTGTGTAATGTTGCAAATTGAGTGCAGTGTTTACAAAGCAGATTAATTGCTCCGAGAGCATGCCTGCAGGGATAGTTGAAGCAGCAGGAACATAGTAAGAATGGGGGGTCAGCAAGGGCTCGCATCGAAGCGGTGTAGATAACCTGCTAGCTTGCACTGACCGCAACTTGTTGTGCATGCTGTCGCGTGTTTAGGCGAAAGCAAAAAAGCCATTGGAATGTTGTCGGGAACTCCTTGATTCTCGATTTGAAGGTCTTGTCAGAGACATCAATTGGATGTTTCAGCTAAGCCAAGGCGAAACACACTTTTATTTTGAGAACATGCAAGTTGTGAAACTATCAGGGAACAAACTTTGTTTTCAACATTACACCCATGATTTGTGCTTGTGCATTTGGCTTGCATTTAGAGCGACCCTGTTGCGTTAGGCCAATGCAAACTTCTGGCAAACGTGCCTAGCTTTGCTCATTGTGCCAGAATGTCGTGAGAACCGGTGTTCATAAAGAATTGAGGTGGCCTGCTCTCTTTATTATTCTTTAACTGTGGCATAGCATTAAAAAGATTGCAGCATGTTGCCTTAGTGCATTTATTTTTACACTTAACACTTTTAGCATAGCTGATATTATAGTTAATAGCATATTTATTTTATCCTTTTTGCTAACCTTGCCACTTGGGGAGGCAGCATTTGGAACTGTTGTTTTATAATATTATGTTCTCTTTTGTAATATGTTGACTATGTTGACATGACCCTTTATGTGGCTCATTTGAGACACTCCAGCCATATTAAGTGACTGAATAGGCTTTTTGTTAATGTGCACAGACACTTAAGGATTTATCCTTAGTAGGTGTTTATGAATGCTAGTGAGGCATGCATTACAGCTTCCTAATTGTGCACTGTGTAGGCAGTTGTGTAGAGTCAAATGGCTATGAAATGTGATCTGTTAATACTGTGTACATAAATAAACCTTTTCAAGTGCATATGATTGCTGTTCTGTGACATCTGTGCTTCACATAAAGCTAGATATATACATATATTAGCATCACACTTCCTCAGGTGCTGTTTCGCTTGGTATGATTGAAGAGTAGTATGGTTGAAGAATTCTGCTTGATACAGAAGGGTAAGATTATGATCAGTGCTTACTCCAGCAGCTTGAAGTGGATAAAAAGTTCCACACAATATTGTGCGCAGTTGGTCCTGGTTGCTGTAGTACAAAACTAAGAGCTCTCTCATGCTACATAATCATAAAATACGGGGTGTTCTTTTTTTTTTTTACATGATACATAATTTTTCAAAATCGCTGGTGGCAGGTAGTGTAACTGTAGTCCTTGAGCTGGATCACTGGAAACAGTGGACATTAATTGCACAAGAAGTCAGAATGCATGATCAACTAAGTAACAAAATTTCAATAATTACCTTTTGAATTAATTACTTTATGGCACATATTGCAAGTTACAAATCGTAGTCGGGGCGTTTGCAAAGTGAAGCCACTTGGAGCAAATGCCGAGAAAGGCACTGGTTTCGAGATATGATTTGTCAAACTAGCGGTAAAAATGCACTGTTGTTCCACTTATTAAAGAAATTATCGTTTTACACATTGAAGAACAAAAGTATTTGGGACACCCATGTATTTTGTTGCCAACTTTGGGGATTAACATCTAAAAACTGGTGTCATCCTGAAAATTCGTTCCAAGTGGATGGGCCTTGTGAGCTCGCCGGTTACAACTCTTAAATTGCAATATGGTCCTATAAAGTAATTAAGAAACGTAATTAGTAAATTTAGTTAAGTTGATTATGCATTTCAATTTCTCATGCAAGTACTGTCTGCCTCCGAGTAAGCCAGCTCAATGTCTAGAGTTATGCTATCTTCCACGGTTTACTTTTTAATATTCTTTAAAATCTAAACAAAAAAAATACACCCGGTATGTCACTGTCATATCCACTTGTTTTTGTAGGTTCCTCGTATACCCCTGGCATACAATGTAGAGCCATGGGGGAGTTCCACTGGTTTGTAAATTTATGCAAAATTTTGTGGCCTTTTATTGGCCAGATTGTTCTTGCAGCATCTGTAGCAGAAGCTTCTTGCCATTAGTCAAATAAATCTGCTAGTGATATTATACTGGCTGTGACTAGATATGTGTAACGGTCGCATATGTAAATGTACAAGGAATTGCTTTTCAGGTGAAGTAATAAGTAGAGAAAAAAAATACCAGCTGTGACTTAATTAGTAATACATACACGTCAGGAACAGCAGTATGCTTTAAGGGACACTAAAGGTAAAAGCTACTGCATTTGTAAATTACACCTCGATGATACCAAAAAGAAAGCCACTGTTACTTTGAGAGGAGGCTTGATAGGCCAGAAAGGACTTTAAAACAACAAATTCACTGATTACGGTACTCCCTAATGCGAAATTTGAGCAGAGCTCTATACGTGAGAGAAGTATGCTTGCCAATATTTTGTAGTATGATTATATAGGTATGCAGTTTATATTAGGCAGACAATGCTGTGAGTAGCTTGGCTGGTGTGGACACACTGTCTCATGTGGCGCATTGCAAACGGTGTGAAGTGGGGTGCGACTGCCTCACTAATCTAGAGGTCGTGAGAGGCAGCGCATGGGTGGCTTGTGGGTGCAATCTACAGCAGCCGCCGCAGACAGACCTCTACTCATGCAACGCTTTGTTTTCATATATGGTAACGGTGGACGTGCTCGCCGCATGCCTTATCTATCGATGTTGTCATTGGTGAACAGGCGGTGTGTCACGTTGGCGTCATCTCGTAGCGGTCGTCGCTGCAGAGCCCTTCTTGAGCGGCACTAAGCTTTTCTTCTCACGCTTTCGCCATACCCTCCTCCTCCGCGTTCCGCCTCATGGTTCTGCTTCACCCTCCTCTGCTTTCCTCCTCACGCTCTCTTTGCTATCGCTGTCTTTCATCCCTAGCTGTGCTCCGCATTTGCTCTTTCATTCTTCACTGTGCTCGTTTGCTTGGTTATGCCGAGGGACATTCAATGCAGGAATGGGTGCCAGAGAGCTGCACCCTAAGACGTCTGGTGATGCTGCCTTGAAGTTCCTGCACTAGTTCGCCATAATGTCACGGATTTTGACGGCATATGCTAGAGCTTAGTTAGATTTTTATGAGTAAAGTTGGACTTAATTGAATTCTAAAGGAGCGAAACAATATACTGGACCACAGTGGCCCAAATGTAGAAGAATGCTTTGAAATTAATGATGTTAGACTGATGTAGAAATGCGGGAGTTGTGGTGCCAAATTCAGAAAATGAAAGTCTGGCATTCAGTTTCTATTTTAGTAGCTAACGTCTTACTGTGAAATAACGGGAATTAAGTTTTGAAATAATACTTATCAATAGACACTAATTCAGTGTTTTTCTTTGGTGTTACTTTAAGGCGAACTCCTCAAAGCCCACAGGCATCTCCGAACGTAATCTTTATTTGATGCTATAATCTACACTAACTAAAGTCTGCAGAAGTTAGAGTGAAAGTTGTTGGAAGCTTTGAGGAGGGCGGGTCTCGGCACCTACTGCTGCACTGTCTGTTGTGGCAGCCCATTCAAACAGGGGCTCTACAACTGGGGGGTGCAGTGGGGACACCTTCACAGGTTCATGACAGGGGGGTACTGCTCTCACCGCCATACCCTGGGGGCCGGCTCTCGTCCATACAGTAAATTACACACCGATTTAACAATAACGAGAAAAATGTATATATATAAGCTCCAGCTACTGCCCTAACACTCAAGATGCACTTCCAGAGCTCCTGCATTTAGTTAACGTTAATCGCGCAACTTTAATGATTACGAACTTTAGGGTTTCATGACACATACTTGCTCGGGTCCTGCTCTTTCCATCTACACGCGTCTTCCCGTGGCTATTGTTTGCAAAGGGTCCGCTGCCTATAAGTCTGACCATGGCCTCTGAGATTCAAACCTGCGCCAGTGATCTCTGCGGACACAATCTAGGGCCTCCGAGTAGCCAATGCGGACAGGAGGCGCTTCGCTGTCAGCAGCTGGCTGTGAAATATTTGGCCGTGACGCGCGAGACGGGGAAGTATTCTGACTGAGGACTTGCGCCGAGACAAGGGAGAACTGGGAGCACTAAGCATGCAGCAAGGTCCCCCTCCCCCATGTGGAGGCGGCGCCGGATATGTCCTTGGTTAGGAGGGGTGCGAAAGTTGAAACGCCGCAACTTGAATTCGGAGACCTACGCCGCAGCAGCCACATTCCGATGGGGTCGGAATGCGAAAGCAGTCCTGTGCCGTGCGTTGGGTGCCCGACAAAGAACCCCAGGTGGTCTAAACCATGGTCCCTCTAATGGCGTACCCAATAACCCCACTTCGCAGTTTGTGGACGTTAAGGGCGGGAATGTGCGCGAATGGCTATTCGTCCATAGCGATCGAAAGAGGGCAGGATGACGCACTTGTCCATGTTTATCCATTCAAGCGCACGCGAGCGCACTGCTGGAGAGAGAGAGAGGTTACTACGTCTGATAAAAGATGCGACGAAATCGGATCGTTGTGGTGACTTCCTGGTGCTTGGCGATGTCGCACAGAGCAAGTGGTGAAGTCTGCGAGCGAAAACGGATCACTCGAGTTTTTACCTGAAACATATATGTTTCAGCTACAAGCTATATATATATAGCTTGTAGCCGTCCTGACGACGGAAATGCCAGTATTGACGATTGATATCCCGTCGACGATAAATAACAGACGGCGCAACGGCTCGTACGTCGGGTAACAGCCGGGAGACCCCTCTGTCGGAGAGGCAGTCGAATGTCATTTACAACGAACGACGTTCGTACATAATGTCATTTGTTCTCTGTCGCACGGGAAAAGGTTATGACTCTTTCAAAACATCTTTAAGGAATTAAGGAACGTGGTGGGCATGCTTATAAGACTACTCGATACTTACGACAGACGCCACTATAGTTGTCACTGTCGTTGTTAAAGGAAATACGAACTATCGGCGCGGGAGAAATACTGCGCAAACCTCACTGTGGTCGCAGTGTAGTATGTCTTTGCTGACTACAGGTATATACGCACGCATATCGGTCAGAGCTCGCTCACACCATGCCGGCATTCTGCGCTCTGCGGCATTCAGCATTCAGCTAGTGGGACAGCATATATTTCGCAAATACAAGTGGGAAACTAAATTGACTCAATGCATTTACTCAGTCCCGTGGGTTATCTGATTCGGCAACGGTTTCGTCCATATGAAACGCTGGTTTCGGCGACACGACGCAGTCATAGAATAAAACGCAGTGACATAACTCGTTTGATTGGGCGACGAGTGGCGGACCTATTGGCTGCAAAGTTCAAAATAATGTAGTAAAATAGATCTACGTGCAGCGTTTAACGGCACCGCTTCGGACCGATTTACTTCACTTTAGAGCTAAAACCTGGAAATGAATGAAGTTTGTTGCATTCCTGATCAATACGGCCTTCCGTAAAATTCAAAAAGCGCGCGGTGGCCTATATTTGCATGCGGCGTGTGCGATAGCGACTGGTGGCGCTCGTAGCCAATCTGTGGTGGCGGCAGGCGTTATGCTTACAGTTCTTAATTTCTTAGATAAATATTTGACGGAGATAATCAACTCAGTTTATATATCTTATTTTTTTTGTCTTTTCAACATTGCGCAATATGTCCGCTTAGCGTGTTAGGGAGAAAAAAAAAACAATTATGAGCTATTTACAGCAATGCCTAGAGCACCCTAGTGTCAAAACGTTGCATTTGCCGCCAGGACTGGCACGGTTTTACGCGTGACAGGCATAGACAGGCTTGGATGTTGTAGCGGCGGCCTACTGCGGCCCACTCGCCCGCTTCGCGCTCGTTTTCCATCGCAAGTTGCGAACACTCCTCTAAAGAAAAACAAGCAAGTCTAGTGGGTTGCGGATCACAAGTGTTGCTCGAGGAGTGCGTGTATGTGTATGTGTGTTCTGCTTACGCCCGTGTAACATCGCATCCAGGCCGTACTTATGTGTGCTGTCCGTTTTGCGTCGTGACAACTGGAATATACGCCGCCTCCTCCCGCCGCCTTCAGCGTTTTCCTCCCGAAAGGATTCGCAGGTGGTCGCCGATGACAATTCGTCTTTTAAGGTAAGGCGAAGGCACTTGGGATCCCACACCTTCTCCGCCGTCTCAGCGCTCGCGCCGCCGTCAACCCTTCGTTGCCGGTTTTTCCTTTCGTATTTGGCGGCACGCGTTGATGTGCGTCGTAAGCGCACGACCTGCTCCGCGGAAGATAACGTTCAAGGCGAGCCCATATGCGACAACTGTGTGCAGGTGCTCGCAAACAATGCTCTCGTTCTTGCTCCGTCGCCAGCGTTGCGCAGAGCGGTCAGCGGTGGCCTTGTAAAGCTCGACGGCGCGTTAACGCGCCTGTCTCCGTTTCTGAAAAGTTCTGAATAGGCAGGCCCGTGCACGACAAAGGTTTCACAGACGGTGCGCTCCCTCGCATCAGCGCCTTGATGCTGCGAACGGGAAGCCGATCGTGGTCGCTCCTCCAAGAACATAGTTCGAGCTCGCCTCAGCAGCCGAGCATCTTCAGTGCAGCAGCGACGAGCCAGAAAAGCGCTTACGCCCCTGGCCTACCTGTTGATTCTCTTGGTCGTAAAAGGAGGGAAAAAAAAAAAAAAAGAGCCGTTGCCGTGCGACTCGCGGAGGTGAAGGTGCGCGTATAGGTGGCCGCCAAACTTGGAGCGGCCTTCACGGCGGATTGTCGTGTTCGGGGCCGCGGTGAAAAGAACGAGCTCGCTCGTTTCGAAGCTTATGTAAGTGACACCTTCGCCGAACTTGATTTTGACTTATATTAACAGCGTTTGCTGCAAGAGTGTGATGATAGCTGCCACATTTTAATTATCCGCGAATAAGCGTAGTCGAATCATTGAAACCTGGGCGTGAGCTTCGCAAGCTGCCTGCCGCGAAGTTTCTGCGTTCGTGATCGATCGATGAAGGAATAATTTTGCTTTGATGACTCTCCTGATCGAGAGAGTAATTTAAAGGTTCGGTAGACTGGGGCACCAACAAGAAAATGGTGTTGGCTTTTCCACATACGTTGAACGTCTGTGGGGAAAGTGGCGGGAATAATTTCGGAAGGTATTTTATATTTTTTTGTAAACTTTGCTGCCGATAGAAAACGACCGGTGAAGCGCCGGTGTCTTGGAGTAGTACATATATAATGTGCGCTCCTGCTGAAACACAGGCGAACAATACGTACCCCTGCGTGCGGTAGGGAACACCCAAATTTGCATTGAATGGGCTATATATATATATATATATATATATATATATATATATATATATATATATATATATATATATATATATATATATATGTTAGTCAGCATCTGCGGCGAGCGTTGTTTCACGAACGTACGTGGCCAGTCGGAAAGCTACACATGGTGCATATTTATGTGCCAGCATCATATTCACACGTTTGATGTCATCGTAATTGCGTGCAGACAAATTCGGTGTCCTGCTATATCAGGTCGCCCGCATATGCTTTTCTCTACTGGGGCAGTACTGGAACATGCATTCCTTGCATTAGGCTCGTACATGTACTTGCGCCGCTTTGTACCGAGATTCGCTGGTATTGTGCATCTAGTGACGCGTCTGTTGCAAAAAGATGTAACCTTCAACTGAACACCAGAGTCGTCGTTCTGTCAACTGAAGTTCATACTTATGTCGGACTCAATCCTACCTCACTTCGATCCTTCTTCACCCAACGAAATCCGCACTGACGCCAGTGGGATAGGCATCGGAGCAGTGCGCGTACAAGGATATTCGAAGTGACGTGCTGCGACGTGCCATGCATGATGACCTGACACCCGGTCATCTGGGAGTCTCCCGCACGCTACAGTGTGTCCAGGAGTGCTTTTATGTGTCACACAACAAAGCAATACGTGGTCAGCTGCGATCAATGCCAACGCTACAAGCGACTGTCAAGCGCTCCGCCAGGCCTCCAACCACTGATTCCTCCAGATATTCCCTTTGAACGAGTTGGTATCGACCTCCTGGGCCTCTTTCCTCGGTCATCGAACAACAACCGATGGCTCATCGTCTGTGTTTGCCATCTTACACTTGTACGCAGAAACAGCACCAGTGCCCTTATCCACCGCTGCTTTCGTCACAGCTTTCGCGTGATCATAAATGACCGCAGTAGACAGCTCGTCGACGATGCTGTAGAAGAGCTGCTTCGTCTGTGCGGTGTACATTTCCGACACCCAACGCCGTATCGTCCCCAGACCAGCGTTCTTGCTGAACGGACAAACCGAACGCTGACGAACATGCTGGCCGTGTACGCGTCCTCTTACCAAAAGAACTGGAATGACGTCACGTATGCGTATAACACAGCGAAGCATGAAAGAACTTACTACAGCACTTTCTGCATTCCTTATGCCCGATCGCCGCGCACTTTCCTTGACACCGTCCTACCGTTTTCTCTATGTACAGAAAAAGCCCCGGCGACGGATGGACAACGCGTCTTCGCATGATGGCATCGCAAAACCGCTCAAAGCAGCTGTGCGACAACACTCATCAGTCAAAAAAAACGATTTTATGTGGCTTTGGAACCCACAGCGCAGGGGCAACTTGTGCCGCAAGTTTCTGTCGCACCATGTTGTCGCGTTCGCCGTTTTAGATCGTTTGAGTGGCCTAACTTACGTGGTCACACGCCTCTTGTCTTGGTCGGCAGTCTAGCAAAACCCAACTTGCACCACACGTCTTAAGCGTTATTATCCCATCACTGAAATGACTCTCCCAATGGGCTTCGTCTGCGGAACGTGGATTGTAACGCGGCGGGAAAAAGAGGTTGAAGAGGGCGACGACAGCCCCTGTGGCGAGCAGCAGCAATTACAAAATTCTATTTAAGCATTCATCCCTTTCAACCTTCTGCCGCCTGATTCGTGGCCGATCCTCCGTTGTGGGTTGAGCCATATCTGTGGGCACCAGACCAAACCAAAGAAGCATTTCAACGGCTGTCTTCCCGATCGATCATCTCTGCCAGCCTTCATCCGTAAATAAACACACAATCATCCGTAACAATATTAACAACGTGAGCAGAATTCAAGTACAAAAGTAAACGATAGGACGAGCGTTTACTTCCAGCTTTTCTTTTCCGGACAATGGCGAATATAGTTACAAAAGAAGCGTGAAAAACCTGATGCAGGAATCGCACGTAGTCGTACAAGCAAAACCAACTAACAAACAAAATTATGCATTTGTTTGTCTGTGCATGTTACGTGGCTTCCACGTGTTGATAAGGAAACCAAGGGTGACGCGTAAAGTGTCGTGACGCTCCATTTCAGCTGCTGCTTGATCTCTCTCGTAAACTGCTCCCGCTCCTACCAACAATAGGGCAGCCACATTCCTGTTAATATTTTACCTAACCCAACTAGCCAAAAAAAACAGTACGCTTCTGTAACGTAAGAAATCTGTTCCACGTCACTGTTTCTGCGTCTAAATTGAACCACCTGCTCTGTATACGGAAGACGTAAATCACGCTGTCTTTAGCGCGATGGGCTCTGGCCATGCGCTCTCTGACGCATGGCCACGCGTTCATGCGGAAATCCCCGTCATAATTACACGGTCGCATGAACACTCAGGAGGAAGCTGGGGGTTGTGTGGGGTAATTGCCGAGGCCGCGCTGTCATTGGTTTCAGATTAAAAGAAAAACACGCACACAAAAAAATGGGTCGCACGCCTGAGTGCAAACAGGTGTGTGCGCGCTGTATAGGGAACCATAATTAATTCACCTCACTTAGCACTGTAGAGGATGCTGTAAGTCTCGGTTTCGCGCTACTGATTTCTCGTGTTCTGCTCACATGTAAGCTGAAGCGGCCAGTAATGTGCGCTGCTTAAAGGGAAATAGATTTTCTATTGCTAATTCGTTATATAGGGAGCATCGTTATAAGGAATCTATAAACTCCGGTAGGTGTTCTGCGCTGTTTATTCGAATCTAAGCATTCTGCTTTTGTATTTCTTTGTTTTCTTTTCATGCCCATGATTACTGATAGTGGAGACGGATGTTGACGTTCGAAGGAAAAATTACGCGTTTAAAAAAAAAGGTCAGCGCGCGTATATACGGGGTGTTCCAGCTAACTTTAACCAGTTTTCAAATCTGCAAATGCCACGTAGCTGGACAGAACAAACGTAATGTTCTTTGATGTCCCTTGGAGATACTCAAAAATTTTTTCAGCCTACCTAATTAGATAATTAGTCTTAATTAATTAATAAACTCAAATGATGTAATTAGATGAGAAGTGTAAATGAGAAAATTGTAGAGCGACATAAAGTACTCCCGATACAGCTTTCTGTTTGCTCAACACGTGCTGCATAAAAGTGTTTTTACGACCGTGAAAGAAGCCCGCGAACACACGCAAAGTGCCTCGAGCGGCCTGTCGCGCGGTAATTTTGCGTGCATTTGTGGGCTCCTTTCACGCTCGGAAAAACACTTTTATGCAGCACGTGTTGAGCAAACAGAAAGCTGTATCGGGAGTACTTTATGCCGCTCTACAATTTTCTCATTGACACTTTTCATCTAATTATAATATTCGAGAAGTCGATTAATTACGACTAACTTTCTAATTAGGCGGAATTTTAAAAAAATATAGTTTGAGTATCTCCAAGCGACGGCAAACAACATTACCTTTCTTCTGTCTGGCTAAAGTTAGCTGAGACAACCCTGTATACTACATTCGCGTGCGAAATTTTTGGGCTCCCTTCCATCCTGAAAACAGAAGGGGAGACGGGACAGGAGGTGAGGTTAATTTTTTTTTTTTAACATGCGGTTTGTTGAATAAATTCATTTCGGTATGATGGCTTGTTGGTTGCATTTCAAGGCTAATTCATTTTCATCTTGCCCGGTCGCTTTGTTCGCTACTGTTCTTCGCATGATCATAATTTGTGTTCCAGCCCGGCCAGGAATGAAGCTCGCCTTCACACATGCGTGCTCTTTTTTTTTAGCTCGGGGGAAACATCTTTTCGAATAAGCGCGTTTAGTACAGGTGGTTTGTCGTGTGTGTGTCCTCTCGCTAAGTACTGTATCCGTATTGATTTCTATAGTCTTGCACTAGAAATAATAGCCCATCCTGTACACTGTACGTATTGAACTTCTGGTGCCACGAAGCACATTTGCGAGCGAAAGTTTTGAGGAACGGGAACGCAACTTCCGAAGTCGTCGCCCACTGTTTTTTTTTTTGTTTTTTTTTATGTCACTTTGCGAGTGACCTTATCGGTCGCCTATGTCTCCGGGCACACTGTAAAATAAGTTACACCCTTAAATGTTAAAAAGGGTGTAAGTGTGTCTATAACTTCCACCCTTAGGGTGTTATTTAATATAACGGACACCCTAAGGGTGGGAGTTGTAGACAGATTTACACCCTTTCTCACTTTTAAGGGTGTAAAATAATTTACAGTGCATTGCCACTGCATGTAGCACTAACATGGTATTTTGCCCGGCAAATCGACAGGTTCGGTCAGCACAACGTTACACAGCGGCGGCGGAAGCGGTGTTCTCCTTTTTTTCTGTCGTTCCTGTCTAACGTTATGTTGGCGAAAAGTTGCGCGCGGCGCTTTTCGCGTGCTTTTGCCGGCTTCTTGGGAAAACCTTTTATCGTTTTTACCTTTTTCAATTTCGCTCTTATTATAATATTTGAGAAGTTAATGAATAATAAGTAATTATATCAGGCGAAATGCAAAAAAAAAAGTCTGGCTTGCTCCAAACGACGACAAATTACCTTTCTTCTGTGCAGCTACATCGCACTAGCGTATCTTTTTTTTTTTTTAATTTTGGCACAAGTCAGTGGGACAACCTGCAATACACAAACCAGGGATTCCGCGATAAAGCCAATTTTCTTCTCCGCCTACGAATTTAGCTTGAAATTGGGAACTGCAATCGAAACTTCGCATGGCGAACTGTCGCTGTGCACTCGTCGATTTCAGTTTGTGTTTATGAATTGCGATATTTTTTTTTATGTTTCTATTTCTCCGCGAGCCTGTGGTCCACGTCTTCCGGGTGTCAACAGCGAAATCGTGTCTTCGCTTTTGCGCGACAATTCTATAATAAAGATTTTTTTTTCGAAACAGCGACAACACTCGGGTCCTGCATGCGCGGACTTGCGCTGCCTTATTGTTTTCCCGCATGAATGCGCGTTCTTTCAGCTGTCTCCGTAGGCGGCTGCGGAGGCCGCCCCCGTGCAGTATTTTTATAGCGTTCTTCGTACATAGGCGACCGGCTACCAACGTCAGCGCCGTTCCGCCTCGGTGACGTCGTCGCTCTGTGAAGGTGGTTCGTGCACCGCCAACACGCGAAGACTCGCTTGGCGCTGCTCTATGGCGCGTCAGCTTGGCACGCCCACTCGGCAGTCGTAAAACAGCCTATTCGAATGGCGCCGCCCGGGTGTCGAACCTTGACACTCCGCTTCACGTCGCCTTCTTGCGAGGGGGAGGGAAGGTCCACAGAGAAAATGGGGGAAAAAAAGAGAGGTCCGCGTTGCTCATACAGAGGGCACCAATGCAAGATGCCTTCGACAACTCAAACAAACAAACAAACAAACAAAGTAATTTTCGCTGGCGGATTAGTTGATGTAGCAGTGTTACGGCACGTATAAACTTAGGACAAACCAACAAGA
Organism: Dermacentor andersoni; assembly: GCF_023375885.2. Classification (NCBI taxonomy): domain Eukaryota; kingdom Metazoa; phylum Arthropoda; class Arachnida; order Ixodida; family Ixodidae; genus Dermacentor; species Dermacentor andersoni. The sequence goes on along the minus strand of NC_092824.1, from coordinate 110,535,976 downwards.
GTCAGGACAGAGGAGGAGTGTTGCTTTGCACAGGCGGACCCATAGCCTTGCAAAGGTTGCCTGCATCGATGGATGGATGGATACTATGAGCGTCCCCATGGAAACGGGGCGGGGTTACGCCACCGCCCCATGTTTTCCCGCGTCAAACTTTCTGAACCATTATTGGGAAATTGCTCCGCCCGAGTGCCACTCGTCGAACGCGGTACGGTGTACGAGACGCGAACGTCACAGTCCGCCTGGTAACAGCAGCGCCCCCGGTAACACAGGGTATACTTTACACGGAGTGCAACAGGTTGTCCGTCATCCAATCCCCGTCGACCCACACGGCTCCACCACCGTAAACCCATATCACGGGGTGGACTTTATAGGAGGACTCCAAGTACCTATCTAAAATGTTTCACGTCTTCGCGGAAACAAAATGACACTTGAGTGTGCAGCCATCTTGCACTTCAGTCTATCTTACTAATGTTTTATTTACGTTCTGCGTCAAATGCAGGACACTCAGTAAGTAATGGTGCAGTACAGAGCGTCAACTAACCTATTTGAAAGTTAGCGCTCTTCCCTGTCCCTTCTTGGCTTTTCCTACGCTTATGTGTGCTGTTCCACTGCTACGAAGAAAACAAACAAAACCCCCGCAACGACGTACGGTTCGGTCGCTCTGACGTTCCGCTGTTGATTGTGAGGTTGCGGGTTCGGTACGTGGCCGCGGCGGTCGCATTCCGATCGGGGTTGAATGCGAAAAAAACGTTCTTGCATCACCTGTACCTGTGCGCGCGCTAAATAGCTCCTGGTGGTCGAAGTTTAATGCGGCGCCTTCTGCTACGTACGGCGTCCTTCATATAAGTCCGTTGCGCGGCGATCCGGGCGCAGACAGGAAGTGTCTGGTCGGAGGCTTCGGGGCCGGGGCGGCCCTGACAATATCCGTGTACCTTGGCCTGGGAATCCACAAAAGACTACTAAGGTATAGATAGCATCGTCGTGCCAAGTGCCTGCAGCTCGTGTGGGCTGTCTACGGCAGACGCTCGACACACACACACACACACACACACACGCACACGCACACACACACACACACACACACACACACACACACACACACACACACACACACACACACACACACACACCGCACCAGCCTTTATTACAGGCTGTAGCAGCAAATTGGACAGTATACAACCATACAGTTTCACGAGAAATGCACACAGTTTGAATTCGCAGGCAACAAAGTTTGCTAAATTACTACGAAATAAAGTGAGAACTTCCAACTTGTTTCGTATGCATATATGTGTATGTATGCTATATGTTTAGCTCTGCCGATATATGTGCAAGGTAGCTGCTACATACTATTCAACCGCTAAAGTTGCTCAGACAGGTTTGATCTTCTTGACTGAATTATTCCTCAGAATTTTTAAGAATTACAGCGGGCGAACAAAAGTTGTTAAACCGTTTTATTCACAGTGCACGCATTATATCTTAAGTCGTCGCAGGCTATTAAATATAGATTGTAGAGGTGGGTGAATATAAACTTTTTCGAATACGAATAGTAGTAAGTATCGAATATCGAATTGAATTTTGAATAGTAAAGCGCAGGCGCATATATTTACAGCAGAAAGAGTTATTTCGGCATCATTAGGTACCGTGCTTGTACTAACTAGTGGGAAAAAAAAAAAACAGCCAACTATCACGTACAATTAGATCGGTCTTATAGGCAATATCGCTAATTGTCATTAAAATAACTGCACGAAAAGCCTCCCAACATCTTTAGAGCCTGGTTTCAAACAAGCGTTCCAAGAATGAATGATTGCTGCGTGACTATGTCGACTAGGTTTCCAAAAACGCTAAATAAATGTTTGTTGAGAAAACGTTATAAGTTATTGAAAAATAAACGAAAAAGCTGCTGAAGGACTTGTGGGCATGTAGAAACATGTAAAAGAGCCCGTTGCTAGGAATACATCACTGGTTGTAGCGTAGAAGGTATACTACTACACAACCAGACTGCAAGGAGTGATTAATTACAGACTACAAGCAAAAATCAGATTGTCATGTAGGCGTCCGCCACGAAACCGAAAACAGAGCTCGCATTGCCAATTTTGTTTCTGCATTGCTTTGAAAACTTGTGTCGTTGTTTCACTTCTGTTAATTTGCGATACTTTGGTTGGCAGACGGAGAACTGCAACTGGACATTAACAGCCGGTTGCAGCGAAATATTCTCGATATTCGAAAAAAAAAAAAAGAAACGATCGAATAGTTCATTTTCGCGTGTGAATAGTTAGTGTGTTGTATTCGTATTCTATTCGCCCATCTCTAAATAAAGTTCCTGCTTCTGGTTTTCATTTTGTTTGGCGCTTTCATTTCGCAACAACGCCCGTGCGCGCGACAGCTGCGGCGAGCCCGATTTGGCCGTGACGCGCATTATCGCGCATGCGCACTGCCTACTACCTGTTGTTTGTAAACACGCTTTTTTTGAGTTCCTTCTTTCCTATTCCCTCCCTGTCCCGTTTCCGGGTAGGTACCAGGATGGGCTGGGAGGCTATACAGCGGAGGCCATATCGTGCGACTAAATTTCCTGCGTACGGAAGAGAGAGAGAGAGCAAAAAAAAAAAAATATAAATATCATGTAGTAAAAAAAAAAAGCAACCGGTTCTGCCGTCGTCTCGGTTACGTGACTGGAGTAATAGCTCGTATTCCTGACTGGGACTCGACGAAAACTAAAACTAGTGGCACGCCCTCTACGTCGTGTTGCGCCTTCTAACCACCACGCGCTGCGTCGGAAGAATCTTGGGAGATCCCGAACATCCCACGCAGTCGAAATTTCGTGTCGGTTTCTCGCTCAATATCTCTTGCTGCTTTTGAATTGTCTTTCATTTTTTTTAAATTTCACAGTAACCCTAAAGGCCCTCTAGGGAGGGTATTACATAGGGTAAAGGTTACATCGGGGAGGCAAACGGTGCGTAAATGTAAATACAATAGAAAAACAAAACTGGGACAAAATAATTACAGTGCATCAACGTATAAACACACAAAAAACAAAAAAAAAATAAAAAAAAAGTTATCAGTACAGCCACTCTAAATGATTTGTACAAACTATGACAACGTCGTGGAGGTTTTGGTTATCGGCGCATTAAAAAAAAAAATCAGTTTACAAATCAGAGAGTGAAACGTGATTGCATGGTACTGCGTAGAGCGTCTGTAAATTTCGACGCACTCGTTTCCGTGACAACGTGCGATGGCAGATTATTCCACTCTTTCGCTGTGCGAGGTATAAATTACTGACCAAATGCGAGGGAATGACACATTATGCGTTTGACTTTGAAAGATTGATCCCGACGTGGAAAAATGGCTGATTGTTCACACATGAACTCGTTATTAAGAGATACGTGATAATAAAGCTTATGTAATAGTGTTAAACGAGATATATTACGGCGAAGGGACAAGGCTTCAAGCTCGGCGCGATTTTTTAATGCTGTTACACTGGTTTCTCGTGAATAATCTGAAAAGATGAAGCATACAACACGGTTCTGCAGGGCTTCTAAGTCAGTTATTAGGTATGCCTGATGGGGATCCCACATGGCTGACGCGTACTCTATTTTAGGGCGTATTGGTGTTGTGTATGCCAATTTGCGTAAGTGTACGGGAGCATGTTTGAGGTTATATTTAAGGAAACCAAGCGAACGGTTAGCAGAAGCGAGGATATGGTTAATGTGATTATTCCACGTCAAGTTAGGGGTTAGGTGTACGCCAATATATTTGTAGCTGGAAACTTGTTCAACAAGGCTGTCGTTTAAGATGTAAGATGTTGATGTTCGGGGTGCCTGATTAGTAAAAGACATGAATTTAGTTTTAGCAAGATTTAGAGGCACTAGCCAAGTTGAGCACCATACGTTTATTGCATTTAGGTGAGATTGAAGAATGTCATGATCACAGTTAGTGAATATTACGATATATGACGCAATCATCGGCAAATAGTCTGATATTGGATTTGATGCCGTCTGGTAGATCATTAATATAAATTAGTATAAATAATTAGTGTAATAATTAATATAAATAAATAATTTATTAGTTATTCTTGTTTTTTTATAATAGTAACTGAGGGCTCTGCTATTTGATCATGCCCCCCCCCCCCCTCCCTTCTGTAATAACCGATCGGGGCCCTTAAGCGTAAAATAAATGGTGATGATGCAGAAGAAGAGTTGGTTGTATGGACAGTGTGCCGGTTGGGGGAGGGGGGGAGGTCTTATTATTCTCCGGCTTTCTCAGATATAATTATTACCGCGTTTATGACATGCGTAACGTTAAGAACAATGATATACCGTTGATATAAGGTGATATAGCCGACACTATAGTTAAGATTAAGAAATGGATTTGAGCAGAACGTGTAATGCGGAGGACAGATAACCGGCAGTCTGTGGGAGTTGCAGAATAGGCGCCTGGAAGAGGGAGGTGCAGACGTGATGAAATGAGGAAATTCGCAGGCCTAAGATGGGGTCAGCTGTTGCAAGACAGGGGACCGTTACGGGGTCGTTCTGTGAACAGGGGAAAGTGGAGATTGCTACATTTTTCTTTTTACTTTCCCCCACCCCTTCTCTTGTAGGCACGAAAAAAAGGCGCTTAAAACCGAGTAACATGCTATCACGGAACTTGGCGACGTGATAAGGCCTTTATCTAGCCACTCTCTCTCTCTCTCTCTCTCTCTCTCTCTATATATATATATATATATATATATATATATATATATATATATATATATATATATATATATATATATATATATATATATATATATATATATATCGCCACCTTTTCTTTTGTCACTTGTGCGACGGGGGATAGCAGAGTCGGCTCTGAGCTTGCAAGACGCCACGGACTGTGAGTTTAGGAGACTGAAGGAATCACCGCTCAATGATGGTGCAACGTGGAGCAAGCTTATGCTACAACTGGCCACAACGTGTCTGCTAAGACGTGGCTAGCAGAAAGAGGAAAAACTTGTGCTAATAAATGGCGGAGCAGACGTTCTCAAGACACAGCATAAGTGATGTATTGCAGCGACTAATCCGAGCAGAGGAGTCACAACGATGCCCGTTATTTTTGTAACAGGCCGCTGTTCTTGCAGCAGGAATTTGTGCATATTATTGCGCGGCGGTGTGTCTGTTTGTCGTCACCGAGGAGGCGACGGGTGAATGTCAAGGGTCATTAGCAGCAGACGACCTCCTCCTCCTCTTTCTCCGTCTTTAGAGACGTAGGCGTTAGCTCCAACTGGAAGACGTCAACGGGTGGAGGGGGGGGGGGGGGTGAGCAGGCTCCTTGCTTTGTCGTCGTCGTCCCACCCCTTTTCCATTGACGGGAGCGAGCGAGCGGCGCTTCTGTGACAAAGGGTCGTCGTGCACGTCCTCGGATGAGGACGCGGCGCAAATGGAAGCGTCGTACGTGCTCTTGTCGCCGCCTGCTGCGGAGAGCTCGTTGACACCGGAGGCCTGGTGGTTGACACGAGATGATTGCGCGACGACGCGACCTTGATGGAGAAGCGCTCCTCCCAGCCAGCGACTCTCGGGGACCGCCGCGCAGACGTCTGGGGCGCGCAGACCTCGCCTGCGCTGCTCTCGGTTATGCGCCCCAACGATCACGGCGGGGGAGCTGGCAAACATTGCCGGCGAACAACGTGTCGTCGGCGCTCGTATGTCACGCCGAATCAGCGGCACTTGTTATGTGGGATACGTTCCGTAGAGGTGTCAGAAACCGCGCTTCGTGGACGTGTGTGTCGAATGCGGAGCATAATGCACGCGCTGCGAGCCTCATTCGCTTCTTTTTGTCACACACACACACACGCACGCACGCACACACGCACACACACACACACGCACGCACACGCGCACACACACACACACACGCACACACACACACACAATCGGCTATACCCGTTTGCTCTCTGATCCAAGCCGCTCTCTTTCTGTCTTTCAAAGTTATGCCTGGCATTATTCGTTCCATCGCTCTTTGCGCGGCCCTTAGCTTGTTCTCAAGCTTCTTTGTCAGCCTCCAAGTCTCTGCCCCATTGTCAGCACCCGTAAAATGCACTGATTGTATACTTTCCTTTTCATGATAACGGTAAGCTTCCAGTCAGGAGCTGACAATGTCTGCCGTATGCGATCCAACCATCTTTATTCTTCTGTAAGTTTCCTTCTCATGATCAGGGTTCCCTGTGATTGACCTAGGTAAACGTACTCCTTCACAGAGTCTAGAGGCTGACTGGCGATCCTGAACTCCTCTTCCCTCTCCCGGTTATTCATCATTATCTTTGTCTTCTGCATATTAATCTTCCCCCCAACCCCACTCTTACACTCTCTCTGTTAAGGTCCTCAACCATTTGCTGTAACTCGTCCCCAGTGTTGCAATGTCATCTGAAAACCAAATGTTGTTGAGATATTCGCCGTTGATCCTCAACCGTAAGCCTTCCCAGTGTAATAGCTTGAATACTTCTTCCAAGCACGCAGTGAATAGCATTGGAGAGATTGTGTCTCCTTGTCCGACCCCTTTCTTTATAGTTATCCTGGTGAATAGTTTATATGATACTGGGAGTAAGCTAATTGGCCTATAATTTTTCAATGCTTTTCTCAATTCTTTAACGTCTCTCTCTCTCTCTCTCTACAATGTAATGAACGTGGTTTTAATCATGGATCCGGGACCTCAGAGAGGTGCGAGTAATGTTAACGCATTTCACTAGTATTTCAGCGCTCAGTCGCCACTGATTTCTTTTTCTTCGAAAATACGACGCCAATCGTAGTGAGGAACGGAGGATGATTACCCGGCCATCGGTGCAGTCCCTTTTTTCGTTACTCTGTATGTGAACATCGTGGCCGGGATTGAATACGAGTGTAGTTATGCCGTTGGGTGACAATTATTTTCGCGACAACGCTGTTCTTTATGTGAAGTCCTGCTCTGTAGGGCAGGACTTCAGTGACGACGGCAGAAATTTGTCTCACTGTGCTTCGACGACGAGGCTTTGTGTAGCACGTGCAACAGCAATTGCTCATCGATTCCCTCTGAGGTTATTCTAAGGGCGAGCTTAGAGTGATGAATATTGCTAATATATATATATATATATATATATATATATATATATATATATATATATATATATATAGGTATGTCTTCAGTCGCGGAGTATAGTGCACTGTCAATAAATGTGCCGAACTCAAAATATTTTGTTCCAAGGTGTTGCCCACACCACCGAAAGGAGGTCAAAGTGGGTAGGATGATCTTTTGCACATTTGCTACCGAGTCCCCGTGTAGTTAGAGTAAATGAAATTCGAATTTGTATAGAAGCGGTCGTGTCACTTTTATTTTAATAATAATTAATACGAAAAGATTTGAATCGCCGACTCAAACCACCCGTATCAGCTAGTTATTGGCTGCAGGCAGTATGCGCGGAAGGAGAGGAAAAAAAAAAAAAAACTACTCCACAGTATTGCTGATGGTCCAACAGGGGGGTACTTCCATCAAACTAAGCGTGATCGTTACTCGGCACATTCAGGTGAAATGGTTCCCTATAGTAAACTTGCGGATGCGGCGTTATGCGGCGGATGCGGCGGATGCGGCGTTTAGCCACAACAAACACGGCACTGCGCCTGTTGCTTTGGCTGTACGTCCCGCGTTTAGTTAACCACGAATTTCCAACTCGCTCGAGCCCTCACTCCGTCACACATTGAGCATCATCGAGTACGCGGATTGTTCAGCTTCCCCGAAGCTTTAAGTTCCCGTGATATATATGTATATTTGCCTGTCATTATACTTGACAGAACTGACAAATTTGGATACACTAATCTGTTCTATTCATCCCGAGTGAAGGGGATGTGTGAGCGGGTCGAATCTGCTGAATCCAGTCCACCCCTTCCAACCTCTTCCAAAGAGAGAGAGAGAGAGAGAGAGAAAAAAAAAAGAGTAAAGTGACAGCAGGAGCAGGATGTCTGGCAAGACACCGCCCATATCGACGCCAGGGATCCCATTTTTATGCATGCAGGACACGACCCGTTTAAGCGAGGTCGAGCAGAACGCATTTCGCACGCCGGGGTAAAAAAAAATAATAAACTTGTCCCCTGTTGCGCTCCTCTCGCGCCCGACCGCTTCTGCAGGACGAGGCCTTTGTCTCGCGCGAGTGCTGCAGCGGACGTGCCTTCGCACGTACGGCTCCCGATCTGTACAAATACTGGAGATAAACTGCCGCGCTTGGGGTAGAATACGTAATTGCTCGGCGACATGGAACTGCGCCGTTATCCACTTTCGCAGGGTCGGGATGGCGAATCATTTTTTTTCTTCTGATTTTCCTAACCTTGTAGGTCGGCTTATAGAATCGAGGCCGGCTTTGATTCGAGCAAATGCGGTATATATCGTCATTAGAACGATATCAGCCTTGCCTCTCTCTCTCTCTCTCTCTCTCTATTCAAAGAGCGCAAGCGCGAATCCCCTTGCCCGAGACACGGCCGGCCTCAAGTATAGATAGGAACCCTAAACAAGTAACATAATCTTGTTGAAGGTTAGTTAGGTGATCTTCATTGTGAGCTGAAACAGCGCAAGTACGTGTGTATCAACGACTAAAAAGCAAAGACGGATCGTAGGAATAGTGCTGCTGGGGGTGGTGTACGTGTTCTAACTGATGAAAAAAAAAAAAAAATAACACATGACTCAACGGACGTGGCACATTGACCCCTTATTATGACATTCGCCTGCACATTATTATTGTTGTTTGTAGTAGTAGTAGTAGTAAAGGAGTTTCCGTTTAAAGGAGGCTATTTTCTAGATGAAAGTATCTGCTCGTCGTCCACTAAAACATGGTCCGTCCTGGTCCGTGCTGTCTCCTTACTATTTGTCCCAGTTCTCAATGGGATTGATGATTTTGACAAGTTACTTCTTCGATCCCGTCATAGGCGCTTTATATGCCCAGTTACACCGTTCGCGCTGGCAAGCGTTAAAAAGAATCCTGCAGATCCCACGTATTTTGTCACTCGGTCCGAGGGCAGCTGTGGTGAGCCGAGAAGCTACGAAACGGCGCTTGGCCTCCGAGATCGTATTGACGCACCTTAGATGCGACTTTGCCATCTCGGAGGCCACGGACTGTGCATCTCAACAAGAGGCGCGCAGCGGGCTTCGGCGACGAACGCGCTCCGCAACCGTCAGTGAAAGCGGCCTCTTCAGTCTTCACAACGATTCAGTGAAAAAAAAAAAAAAGAAACTTGGCAGAGCGCATGGCTTCCGAGAGTAGGTGGCACGCGCCACCCGATCTCGGAGGCCATGTGCAGCGCCAACACCGACTACCACAGCACCCATACATAGGGGCGCCCCATAGCTCTTGCGCAACGGAAGACGTGCGTCAACTGAGCGCGCGATTGTGGCCAAATACTCATCCGGCTATATAGAGGTGTGCAGATATTTAAATACAGTCTAACGCCTCTATAACGAACGCATGTACGACGAACGCCTGTACAACGAAGTGACCTGTATAACGAATAAATAATCCTGTCCCATTTCTATTGAGTGGTGCCGTACGCGACATTTACAGCGAAGTGACCTGTATAACGAATGATTTTGTAGGCCGGCTAGCACTTCGTTATAACGGCGTTCGACTGTATTTCGAATAACGAATGTAATATTGCCCTATTCAGTTTGGTCCGCACTATTCGAAGATTCGGTTATTTTTCGAATTTTTTTCACGTCGTTGACTGTGCACGATCAGACATGAAATTGAAGCAAAAATGCGATAATATTCACCTCATCCGCAGTGGACAGCACGCTGCGTCACTCAGACAGCCATGACTGTTCCGGCCTAACACTTTCTCTTGCAATAGAATGTTGTTTAGACAATATATTCGGCAATGGATATTGTGTGGTACTATTTATAAATGCAGCACATGTGTCATTCTGTCGGATTAAATAGTAATAGGTTTCCTTGCAGCATATCTTATACAATAGTGGCATCATCAGGCTCGACCATTCCAACTAGAGAAAATGCGCTTTATTTTTTTTTCTCGCTCTGCCATCGCCAACTGCATGCCAACTGGAGGAATTTGCGATTTGGTCGCATAGGTATACAGATAGATTGATTTGTCAATGAGGCTGTTTTTCTAAACATTAAATGATAATGCATGACCACGTGTGACTCCGAAGAGCCCTGAGTTTCCCAACAAATTGCCCATATTTTATTATGTGCAGTGTAAAGTTCAGAAGCTTTCTAATGTTGTGAACACGATGATGTGAAAATTGTTTGTCATTAATGGTGAGAAGGCTGCACATTATTCGCAAACTATTCTAAAAATTTGCGTTAGTCGATTCGATTCGCTTCTGGTATTATTCGATTCGTATTCGATTCAGTCTCAGAAACCTTTATTCGCACACGTACCCCTCCCTCCGACTACGAAAATGGGAGAAAGAGCCAAAGAAAACCGCTCGCTTTAATAAAAATGTAGTGCACGAATATTCGTAACTTTCGAATAACGAAACGAGGTGTCCTATCCGACCCGGTTTTCGTATCGAACAGTCGCTGTTCGTAAACACGAATATTTTTCGAATAGTTTCCGAATGTTAACTTGAAATCAACTGTGCGCGATAAAACGTAAAATTGAATAGAAAGTTCAATAAATTTGATCCTGGCGCAGCCATAGTAAACATAAACAGACAAGAAGTGACTTAATGCAGCTCACTATGTCGCTCGGGCAGCCAGACTATTCCGGCTAAAAGCTGCGATCACCCGCACTCGCCGAAGAGTCCCGAGTATGGGAAGGAACTGTTTATTTGTTCCAAATGCTGTATTTCTTTATTGCGGTATAGCCATTACATGGACACTCCTGGCGAATTTTCGCCGTCGCCGTGATGTTCCGTATGAAGTCCCAATGCGATGACATCGCGGCCGCCTGCCGTATGCTGTAGGTGCGGTCGAAAGCTTGCGAGGGTGAGCTGAGAAAGATGCAGCGATGTCTTCTCGCGCTTGCATGGGAGGAAGGCGGGGATACTGTGCCCGCGCTACGATTGCGCTAGGGGGGGGGGGAGCAGGTTAGTACGCATCTCCTCTTCTACTCCAGCTGCGGCGGCCGCGCGCCCCCTATCTCGGAGGCGATCTGCGCTAGGTTGGAAGGCTAGCCAACCGGAGATAGCTGGTGACTTTCCTGTGCGCTGTGTTCTCGCGCGCCTATTGGCCTCGAGCTCCACCACTGGAAAAGCTGGCGCCACCGTCGGCGTGACGTGCTAGGAGGGATAACGTGGACATAGCGGCCGCGTCGGCTGCTTCGGGAGCGCCGAAGCGAGCTGAAAACGAGTTTAAATTCCCTGGTACGCTGCGGTCCTCATTTAGTGGCGAAATTTTCCCGCTTCGAGTGTCTCCTTTACAACACTTGAAAGCACAACAATAGGTAGTGGCTGCCTTTGAAAGCGCGCAACATGGTAGGCTACTGTTCGGTGCCGCAGGGCCGGACGCCCGTAACGGAGGCCGGTGTCAGCCTTAGTCACACGTAGCCGCAGGACAAGAAGCTGCGTGAAGCTTGGCTCGCGAAACATAAAACCGGCAAACAATCATCGGCTACAACTCGGGTATGCAGCAAGCACAGACGCGAGGAAGATTTCTGCTACGGCGCCACGTCTGCGATGTTCTGAAAACGCGCACTAGACGCTCGCCCGAGTCCGCTGTCCGACTAATGTCATGATGGTTTGGTCTATGAACTTGTCGATGCTATAGATACTGGCAAGTTCAGTGGAGTGGAAAGGCAGCGGTAAGAAGCACATTTAAACAAAGCATGGCATATGGTCATGTTTGTGTTATGAATTTATGCACTGGATTGCAAAAAAGGAGCAGCGGGAAATTGCACGCTGAGAACACCCATAAACATACAGTGCGACGCAACTCGAGAAATAATATTGAAAGGTCCAAGAATTTAGAAGAAAAAAAAAAGATTGAATCGTCGCGACGGCACATCACAGTCCCCGTAGGCGCCGAAGTCTCTACAATGAAATTATTTTTGAACAGCTCTGATAGCGCCCACGCAACAATGGTTGCTTGTATACTGTCAAATGCTCATATTCTGCAGCCTAAAGCTCATGGCACGGTGCGAAAACGCGCGCGCGGAGAAATCGAAACAGTGCGCGGACAAGCATGCAGACGCGCAGTCGGTCGCTGCGAATCTGCGCGATCGCTGCATTGAGGCTTCATTCTGTTACGCTCCATTTAGTAATACAAACACTATAAGAACATATTTCACATAGTTCGCTCTCAGCGTTTACCTACCTTTCACGCAAGAATCCGGTTCGGGAGACTCCATCGCGGCGACCGCACGCAGTGGCGTTCACTGTACGTATTCGGTAAGGAGATAGCGTCTGTAAACGATTGTGTGCTTTCAGTTTGCCCAAGATTATTATTTAGACAGTAAAAGACTTCTCTCGTTTCGAAAGTACTTACAGAAATGTCCGGGAGAGCTCGCGTCTGGCGTTTTCAGTGAGCGCTGACAGCAAAACCTATGAGGAGCGCGCCACGTGATCCCTCATACTACGCCAGCGAGCCGCTTCCGATAGATGGCGACTCCGTAACTCCTCGCGGCCAATAGTTCGCGTTTAATCGAGAGGCAGCGCGAATGGGAACTCGCTCGCCGCTGCTGCCGCTCTTCATACCAGCGTTCTACACGCGATTGTCCGCGGTCATCGAATGAGATGTGTTCATGTCTGCTTGTGCGCGCGCGGCATTGTGCTTGTTAATTTGGTTGGTAAGCGAATTATTACAGCAGTTTATGCAGCTGATAAAACGACTAACCCTACTTCGCATAGCTGTGTAACAATATGCTATCGCAATCAATGCTTCGCCTGCCGGGTGAAACTGACTTTTTTTTTTTTTTTAGTAAACAACCCTTCATGACGTACAATGTTATGACAGAAACTTGCCAGCATTGTGAACAGTAGGATGTGAACATCGTATTACAATACTGGCGAAAAGGGCTGTTGAATACTAGAAAAGTATTCGATATTCGATTCGCGTTTCGCGCTATTTGATTCACATTCGATTCGTTCTCAAATATTCGTTCCGTTGTTCCGGTTAGGATATGTTAAGTAGCGTCTGTTGATTCATCGCCTAATTCCGTCTAGAGCGGAATTATATATATCCAAGTCTGGGATGCTTCGCGAAGAAAGCTGCGCTTTGAAAAAAGAAAAAGTCGCGAATTGACTTGTCTGAAATCGTGAGAACAGTTCTGTCACCGTCCACGTGCGCGACACTTCGTCGTGCTTGCCTGCGCGCGCTCGCGGTTGGCGGCCGCGACCCGCTTTAATTCGGCCGCGGGCACGGCGATATGCGTGCGCTTGGTAGCCTGCTGGTAGCAGCGCCCGTGGCGAGCGCAGCTGCCGCCGGTGAGGAATCCTCGACGCCGTGGTTCGTGGAATCAAAATCGCACGCGCTGCGCCCACGCGTCGACGACGCCGCCGCCGTGCCCGATCCGGGCTGTTTGCTTTTCGTTGCTCCCGTCGCACGGCTTGGCGCCGCCGCGAGCTGCTGGAGCGGCGCCAAGGGATTGCGCGTTCCGAGTGCTCGTTTATTTCGCGTCGCGTTCTATCCGCTGTGCGCGTGCGTGTGTGTGCGAGCGAGCGAGCGCTTGCGTCTAGCGCAACGCCGCGCTTGAATGGAAGTAGCACATTCTTGGCCGCGAGTGCGTACGAACCCCCGTGTCTCGCGAAAAGCGTGCAGCACTGGCGTATATACGAAGTACGCCTTCCATATAGCGCCGGTACTTTTCGTTCTACTGCAGCACCGTGGCATGCATTGTAGTGTATATAATTTTTTACGTGGTGGAGCCCATATATCACCTTCTGTCTAAAGCGCCTTCACTTTCGCGGGGTGGGTCTCCTTGCTAAACAAGTTGACACGTTCTTTCGTTTCTGCTTTCGCCAGTTCCTGGAATGTTGACATGGTTTCGGCTTGCAGTACGCTTAGTGCGAGCCTTAGCTGTGCCAATTTTCGCGACCAACTAACCCGCGCTTTCAGAAATGCGTCTTAACTTGGAAGCCCATATGCTTGACTTTGCTGCCATTGTATAAGTCTGTTGCACAGGTAACATCAGTTGTATGCTATGTCCGCGTGCCCGCACCTTTTCCCCAAGGCATGCGAAACTACTTTTAGTACGCCACACCATTTCCCACGATGCGTTTAAGGCTCTTTACGCATTTTTGGATAAAAGACGAGGTTGTAGGTTCGGATGCCTCGTTCCTCGCGGAGAGGCGCAAATGGCACGATTCACTGCAATGCGACTCAAGGGTATAGGGACTTCCAGCAGGTGCTGCAGCGTATAGTATAGTATATACTGCCGAGTAGGTATGCGGCAGCTGTATAGCAGGCTGTGTGCTTCTAAACAAATAGTCACAGTGCAACAAAAAAAAAATAAGAAGAGCTTGCAGCTGCTCTGAGACCTCTTCGCAGTTCGGCGCTCTGAACAACAATCGCTGTTAGGCAACATATTAAAACTTGGAGTACTAACCTTGCCTTCCGAGAAAATGTTTGCCCATAGTGGTTTCTTCTTTTGCGACGGCACGATTCTCCTCTCGTTTCTCGAGGATGCCAGACGTCTCAGCCAGTGGTAGAACTTTGTTGGCTTTGTTTTCGCTAGTGCCGCATTTACACTCTGCGTCTTGATGGGAGAGATGCTAGGGTAGTGATGTGCTTGAACATACCGTGTGTCCCAGCTAACGTTAACCGATCTGTTCAAGGATTTAAAAAAAAAAAAAAAAGAAACACGGTGCAAGACGCAATCATAAAACGTGCAGTGCTCTGTTTTCAGAGTTCTGAAGACCGAACACCGTAGATCTTAAGACCGTATTATTCAGCGTGTTCTTTTTAATATAATTACTTTCGTTGAAAAGCTAGGACACACTATATATATATACATATATACATGTGTGTCTCTCCTTCTCTGTTTCTCTCTCTTCGCAGTGCCGTGTTAGATACATTTGTAAGTTTGTTCCATCTTTGTTACATAGCTAGTGCGGAACAAATGATGGCGCGCGCACTGCTGGGACTAACACCGCCTGTGACGTGATGCAGTGCAGTCCGCCATCGGAGGGAACACTGATGTATATATAGGGCACGTGCGCATCATTCCCCTGTGGCAAGTGTATAGTACAATCTCCCGGATTTTCAGCACGGCGACTTGTGCATGGTCGGTGGCGCTGGCACCTTTCCGCACAACTGCGGTGCAGCGCATATGCATTGGCATGGCTTCAGCTGGCAGCAGCAACTTCAGAGCGCCACCAAAGTGATATATCCGCACATTCAGGTTGTTACCCCGAGCAGTGGATCGCACTTCACTGCACCATCACCTGCAGCGCTGGTCGCTCTCCTAAACTTTTTTTTATTTTATTATCATTTTTTTTTACGGTGGTTCCCGCACGCTGCACGGCTTTACCGTGACTCGGAGTACGTGTACGTTGCGTAAGAGGCTCGCGTCGCCTGCCCACGCGATCTTTTAAGCGGCGTGGAATTTTCGTCTCGCCGTGGTACGCGGCGCGGTCTGCGATGTTGATAATGAAGCTACGATGGCGACGTGATTACCGCCGCTGTTGCGCGCGAAGCGGGCCGAGGCTGTAGCTGTGCCGAGGCGCATGGTCTTGAGGGCCTGCTGGTGTATACGCGGCGAGCTGCCTTTGCGAAATATCCCCGAGGAGGACTTGCGGCTGCCTGCCCCCCTCTCTGTGTCCAGGCGCGCTTGGAGAAAGGAGGTCGATGCTCGCAGACGCGGCGCGTGCCTTAACAAGAATTGTTGCTGGGTGAGAGGCGGCGTTGATCTTCACGAGGCATCATGGAGCGACACGCGCTGAACTAGAAACAACGCTCTTTCGTGTTCGTCGGAGTGGCGCGATTTTTATGCTTTTTTGAAAGAGTGCTGAGTGACGGAATTTGTCCAGAAAGGGATCTGCACTAGGCTGCTTTTCTGCTGGGGGAGGTTGTGAAAAAAGAGAGAACGGTCGACTTTCTCCCTCAGAATAGGGAAAGGAAACTGCTCTGGATTGGTAACTTTCCGCTCTGTCCTGCAAAAGTTTCGTGGAGGGCGATCGTAAAGATAAAAAAAAAAAGTGTGCAAGTATGTGTGAGAGTATATATGTTTATAGTTGGCACAGCGTTCATCTTAAGGCCGTGCGCGCCCAGCACAGAGCACCTTCTTATGTATACTGTAACTTACGCGGATTTCAAAGATCAAATTGTGGAATTTAGCATCACGAAGCTACACGATCGAGGGCTCCGCAAGGAGTCCCATGATGTTCAAGCACCATGGAGTTCTTAAAGATAGCGTGCACCCAAAGCACGGTATACACGAGCGTTTTTTTAAATTCCGCCCGCCATCGGAATTCGGCCGCTGCGTGCGGGATTCGAACGCGCGACCTCGTGATCAACAGCAGAAAGCCGTAGCCATTGAGCCTCATTGAATTCTGTAAACTGCATGTAGCCTTCACGTACCGCACGTGTGTTGTTCGGTCGAGCGAAGAAAAATAGAGGAAGAAAGACGTGCTTCGAGGGGGAGTCCTTGACCCCGCCATATATAGTTGCGAAGGTCGCTAAGAGATGTCCTCGGATGGATGCCAATTGTCGCTTTCCCGAAAGTCGTGCCACATTTGTACAGCTTCTATGATGGCGATGAAAACGTCCTTTTGATTGAGTCGACAGCCTCGAGGATGGAAGCGAACAAAAAAAGCGTGATACCTCCCTCCCCCTCCCCCCTTATGAGACCCCTCCTTTCCCACAAGACGTCTTTACTGGCGACTTAGAGCAATCTCGGCCGCCTTTGGTGAACCGGTGTGCAGGCAGTGGCGAGGTAATTCCGGAGTGTGGTGACGTTACACAGTATTTAAGTTGCGTGACTATTATAGTTTCAACCATTCCACGCGCACGGAGTACTGGAAAGTGGTGCCATGCTAAAGCAAAGAATGCGCAAAAACACAGAAACGGAGTTGTTGTATATGCGTCTGTGTTTTTCCATGCTCTTGCTTTTAGTAATACAATACCGCCAATCCGGGCCATTCACTCACTCTTGCAATCACCTTCCATGTATTAAAGTGGAAAGTTGGGCGAGTTGGTATACATTTATAATGGGAACAGCGCGAACAAGGCGACGACGGAGTGAAAGGAAACAGGACGAGCGCTGACTCACAACTTCCATCAACATCTGCCATGTACGTGCTCCTTTTGCCGGCCGGAGAGCTTTAGCGTATACGGTGAGGCGATTTTCCGTACGCTAATGCGAAATGATTCGTACTATCGCATTAACATTTCCTCGTCGCTGTGAACCCTACAGTGCTTTGTCAGTGCTTTGTCGGGGGACAGAGAGAGAGAGAAGATATATTGTAGAGAAGAGGCGGAGAAAAGCGAAAACGAAGACAGAGAGAGAAGTCAGTTCCAGCAAGAAGCAGCAGCTCTGTAACTACAACATTTATGCAGACTTGGAGTTGGGAGATCATTGGTCTTTCACGAAATTTTTCAAGTGTTCACACGTTGCTGCGCGGCGAGGTCAGGCCTCTGTTGCAACTCTGGGGCTGCCACCTGTAGGCATTTCACATATGTTAAGGTCGCATGCGAGTAGCCATGGAGGGATTCGTTGCTTTTGCGGCACAAACTTAAGACTGCAGGTATGCTTCCTTCACTATGTGTGCGGAATGCGGGACAGAGGGATATGTATATGCAATCGCCAGATTTATTTTTCTCGTGATTTTCATTTTGTTTTTCGTTTGCATGCACAAAGCACAACTTTGTAGCTTCGAAACCGAAATTCGGCCTCCAAGCTGGCTGCGCTGCCGATCCAACGTTCCTGCGCCGTGTAGGAAAAGAGAGCAGCGCAATGGTTAGGCGAACTCCGGTGGCGGTGAGAGGCTGCAAGTGCGTTGCCGTGCAAGGATATATATATATATATATATATAGTGTGTTTGTGTTTGTGTGTGTGATACGCGAGCAAGAAAAAGGAAATAGAAGTGAACGGAAATATTGTTCGGCGAAGTTGGCTTTCCCGCAGTAAGAGGTATTGTGGGGTGAAACCCGCTTCCGAAATTAACCTCGTTGTGCTGGTGTTGTGCGTTGTGCACATAACAACTATACATCGCAACGATAAGCGTCGCGATGTATAGTTCTGGGGGTTTAGCATAGCGCTACCGTCCCGGCCATCTGCCAGCGTTCGCGTGGGCACTTGGCGCGGGTAAACTATGTAGTAAATAAAGGCTACATAGTTTACCGTTATTGGCCCAGCCAATAACGGTAACGAAAGCTCTCTATTAAGTGAGAAACCGTACAAAAATGCAGGATGTAACACCGTTCACCTTGGTTTTGATTCTTCCATGCCCAACCGTCTGAACCATCGCGGCATTGAGTACTTCCTAGCGCGTTTGTGCTATAGCAGTGCAATGCAACGTATAACACAGCGGGCTGTGCGTACGTGATGAGCTAACCGCTTATCATGATGATTGCAACGTTCATTGGCCATCTGCAACGTCCACTTGCAAAAGCTAAAGTGCATGTACGTACATGCACATTTGTGTAACAATTTTTTTTTCGAGTTATGCCCGGGGGAGCACGGAAAGAAAAAAACAGATATAGCTATACCATATCAGTAGTATAGTATGCTATGTACTATATAGCTATACTATATATATTAAACCACAGCTATAGGGTAAATAGAATCTATTTTGCTTATCATATGTGGCTCCACTTCACTTGCTACATTACTACTACTTTGCTAAACGCATTACGGTATTTGACGAGATGTTCGACGGTTCGCGTTCCGTTATCCATTGTGAATGAATAGATTTCCTTTCTCCTAATAGCTGTAGCGAATAATTAACGTGTGCACGTGCTTTCACTGGAGGATTTAATTTTATGGCGGGAAGAAATGCAGCGTGGCTCACTGCAGTCGTGTAATCATTGCTCGAAATTGTTATAATGCCTACGAGGGTTCTTGCAAGAGTATCACCCACAAATTAGTGATATGCTTCAGGCAGGCGTATAATACATCAATTTTGTCCGCTTTGTTAGGCTAGTTGGTCTGACATATTGACGGGAAAAGTATAAGCGTGAATAAATTACGCAAGGACGCGTGGAACAGGCCACGTGCCGTGTCATTGTGTAATTTATTTACGCTTAGTTTTCCAGACATGAATAGGTCCAGCTTCCAGAATTGTGGTATTAATTTCTTTTTTTTTTTTTTTGCAACGAAGTTGTAAGCTTAATTCTTCGTTTTTGTTGTTATTATTATTTTGCGAGTTCAGATAAATTTTCTAAAAAAAAACAATTATGGCTTAAATGAGAAGAAACATACATGGTACCATGTTCAGTAAATTCGAACTTTTGAAATGCAACAAACTTGATCGAAATGTTCGCCGAGAGGAACGATTTCTCCGCTACTATGCATTCAGACAGGAGTTTCCGATGTAAGGATTCGTCTTAACATCGGCGTAAGTTCACGATTGCGGTGCTTCTCGCATGCGGCGCCCCTTCTACGTCGCTTCCAAGTTTCTGACGTTGGTTGATCCCCGGAAAGCGGAGGTGGGGGGGCATCGTGGTCACGGACAGCTTCCCCGTCCTGATGTGTTTCCTAGGTGGGCCTGCGTATGGCTTGTGCTGCGATCTGCGGCTCCGCTCCCCTCATCGTCTTCTCGTGACGAATGGCACCGCGCACGTCGCTCACAAGAAGCAGCAGCAGCACTCGGGCGGGGGGAGGACCACCTGGGCAGGTCTGTTCTGTGCGTGAGCGGTTCGAGGGTGAGTGCGTGCTCGTGGGGCGTGCCTCGGGAACCCGTCGGACTATCGCGTACGCACTCGTCCGCAACGCGTCTCCGCCTGGAGAGCCGTGCCACGTTTCCGTATGGGCCGCACTGTTGTAACCGAGGGGCATAAACCCTGCATGCCGACTCTCCCCAATTCTTCCTTCTTTTTTTGGGGGGGAGGGGGTTACGAATTTGAGCTTGTTTTGCTATATTAAGAATGCTGCGTCGAGGTTTACAGAACAATAGATTCAGTTCGCACAAATGTTTTGAACATGTCGAGGGGTTTGGGCGGTGCAGTATCACAGAAAAAAAAAAAGAAAGAAAGCATGCAAGAAAGAGATTGTGATAGTACCTGCGTCGCCTTTTTGTGGCAGCACTGGTCGAAGCTTATTCAGAGCAGCTCCTGAAGCAGGCGAAATCGGAAACACCAAAATCGATGTGTTCTAAGAAGTCGCTGTGATGTAAAAATTATGCGCCGCTAGCCTGAAGGTAAATCATCTTTAATAAAGTGCGTATATGTATCCCATAAAAGGTATGCACTCGGGACAAACTGTATCATAGTGATTACTTTGCTTACCAGAGTCACTAGAATATCGGAATCAGAACACACTAGTTGGGGGCCCCCAGGTCCCGTCAAGCTGTCTCTCTCTTTCTCTTAAATACAATCATTTGCATTCAGATCGATCCAGCAGTTGTCCCATATAGGCATTTCTGCGTTTTACATATATTTGTATAAGGAAATCGGAGTTGGCCTCGTGCTAAAGCTTATTTGAAGTGTAGAAGTATTACGTTTCAACGAAATGTGAAGCAGCTGTAGAACTATTCTCCAGGGTAAAATGTCTAAAC
Organism: Dermacentor andersoni; assembly: GCF_023375885.2. Lineage (NCBI taxonomy): Eukaryota > Metazoa > Arthropoda > Arachnida > Ixodida > Ixodidae > Dermacentor > Dermacentor andersoni. Next base: position 110,515,378 of record NC_092824.1, on the reverse strand, counting down.
AACTCGTAAATGTACAACGTAACTTGTTATTTTTCTAGCTATCTCTTACCATTTTCTCGATATACCCATTTCGAAGCTCATTTCGAGATACTCCTTTGTAAAATAATAATAATAATAATAATAATAATAATAATAATTTCGAGGTGGTGCTTACTTCCAGACGCTGACTTTGAGGAGCAGCTGTTCCTGCAAGTTCGTAAATCTTTTTGAGGGCAGCTGACATTGTTTTGCTTTAATATTGTAACACATATGTTTTCCGAGTAACGAATTACTTTTCTGATTGGCTGCCTGTTGATCTACTGAGTTACATTCCTGAGGTGTTATTTTTTTTTCTTTCCTTGTTTCTTTATTTTTACGCGGGCACTAAAGAGAAAGGCTAAATGAGCTGATTCATTAAGTATTATTTCAACGCTCTAGTATTGCTAATTTCTCGGTTCGCGCCCAAAGCCCAGCGCTGTACATCATTGTGACGCCACTGATTTCAAAGTATCTTTTCCTTATTTGGGCCGTTGTACCTCAATGAAAGTAATCGTAACTTGCTAAGTCCACTCTTTGGCTCTTTTTGAACGCAGCGCACTCCATCTTTATAGGTAAAAAAAAATAACTATGCCTGAGCAGACGCCTTCGAAGTTAATGACGTCACGGCTAGCTGTTGCGGGAACTTCAAGGCGGAGTCGCCACCTGTCTTTCGTGTCTGCGTCTTTTCCGGCTCGCCGGGCGTCTTTTCACGATGAGAGCGAGCTCTTTTTTTGTATTGTAGTATGGTGACTTTACTAATACAGCTAAAACAAGAATCCGGTCAGAACCAATCTCGCGATTACTGTCGACCTTGATACGATTAGCATTGAAGCAACGTGGCGACGCACCATATCGCCAGCGACGAAATTCGTCATGCATGAGGCGTGCGTGCAGCATGGGCTCCATCGCTTTTCGATGAAGATTATAATGATGTTTATGTCATGACATTCCTGTTTGGCATAACACGACGGCATCACGACAGAGTATGTGACATACGTCATATCGCGCACGCTTTCTTTCTTTCTTCACCCCCCCCCCCTTTAAAGATGAAGGGGGTTACTTTGCATAATGCCTATAGCTTCGCTGTTTTCAACGATTGTTGACGGCGCGAGGTACGGTTTGGCTGCCGCGTCTTCGATGCCTTCAAATTTGTAAATTGCGATATGTGCCATAAGGTAATTAGTTAGAAACTTAATTAGTGATTGTTTGTTAATGAGTCGATTATGCATTTCATTTTTTATGCAAGTAATGTCAGCCTCTTCAAGTAGACCGGCTCATGGACTAGAATTGTGCTATCTGCCTTCGAAAGTGTTCCCCGAAACAACCGGTATATATACTATACCACAGCTACTGTGGTATAGTAATATGCTACTGTGCTACTACTGCTACTCTACTACTAGTACTGAAATTATTAAACAACCTAACTACTGTACAGCAGTCAAGTACTATTAGCAAACTATACAATGTTGTCGCGTCTTCAGTCTGAACTGTAGTCTATGTAAGTCGAGTTCGACACTCCGCGCACCATCTACGCAGGTAGAGTGTGTGTGTGGCGGGGGGGGAGGTGGGGGGGGGGCAGCGCTCCATTTAGAATGTGTACCCAGCGTGGGAAGTGTGGGGGTTGCTTCAGCGCGGCCCGTGTAACAAACGCGGCCGGACGGTCGGTCGTGCCGTGGGCGTTGCTCAAGATCCGTTCGCCGGAGCGGTTCCCTTCTTTCGTCGTCGTCGTCTCCTTTTATTTTTCTTCTCTTACATTCGACGTCCCATTCTTCGGCCCGCGACGTCGTTCGCAGCGGCGGGCGGTCAGCGTCCGGTCCCATGGTGCGTCGCCCTTTTATTCTTCTCGCTTTCGACTCGGCGCTGGATGTCCCACGCAATGCGCGGCGCTCAATGGCGAGCGGCCGACGTCGTTATCGTTACGGCAAGAGAAAAACAACAAAAGAACGGCGGCAAACAGAAACGGCGACTATCCCCGAGAGCGCTGGAGGGAAGGCGGCTGTACGAAGACTGCTCCGGCGAAACTGTGAATCGCCGAGAGCAGTGCTCTCCGAACCTAACAGGTCTACGAGCTCTTAACATTTTAGGATCGGTTTTGTTAACCCAGTAACGCCCAATTAATATAACACGCGCCACACTGAGTTTCACTCCTCGAAAATCAGATTAAAGCACAGGAAACTCAAAGCATAGCCTATGTAATAGCGTTTTTGATATAATTAAATAGCGAGCTTTCGTTTGCGAATAGTTTAGCAAGCCAATTACTAATTGATGAGTTACAACAATTAAATTTCAGCTCAAATAACATTTAATTGTGTTTTTTTTTCATATACAAACGTACGCTTCGTGGCCAGATGTGCAGGTAAACAAGTCGCTCTAGTTTTCCTCGATCTGGAACTGTCTTTGGGCATTATAAGGTCTGCGACACTTTTAGTCGACTTAGCGCTCATCCGCTTAACTCGTTCAGGAACAGCTGTTGACAGCACACCTGTTTTGAACGCGCGGGCTGAGAGACAATGCTTGCGCTCAAGTAAAAGCCATGTGGACATCCAAACTATTCAAACACGAGCCTTGGGCCGAAGGGGCCGCGGTCAAGTATTGTTTCTACGCAACGAGAAGGAAAAGAACTATCGTGGCCCACAGATTGCGCGCAGAGTGCCCAATGAGTGCGGGCAACCACACACATGTTCTAGCTTATTTACGAAGGTGTATGTACTCAGTGTTGGATATATAGGTTTTCTTTATATTGTCTGCAACGCATACTGTTAAGTTGATTATACTACTGTGCATACGAAGCTCTCGTAGTTATATTGTTTGGTAGGCACACATTTTTAAGAGTAATTTGTGAATATACCATTTTTCTTTTTGTTATATAAAAGAGAATTGCCACATACTGTGAACTTTTTTACTATTTATGTATTATGTTTATGTATAACCGGTGCCTCCTTTACTAGCCCGCCGCGTTGCTCGCTTTCCCATTGTAGCGGAGGTTCCCTTAGTTGAAGTTAGTTCAACATAAATTCCGTGAGGCGGCGCTCGTTGCCTTTTCAACTTCAGGCGGATGTGGCAGCGGCGGCTGAATGCATCCGCCGGCGCGTTATATGCGCGGGCATAGAGTTTCTCACTATAACACCTAGAGAGTAATCTGACGCCACCGTCTATGGGAGTTTCTTAAGGGGGCACCGTGCCGTCATGGGAATGTAGGCTCGTGTTGGCTGGTGTTGTAAGAGGCTTCGTCTAAAACGTGGATATGGCTACGCAAATAACGCGTTTTCAAAGTAAAATCTTCATAAAATGTTTCCATTCACGCATATTACATCTTTACTCACCCACGATGCATGACCAAGCGAAGAAAATCAAGAACAGACGACCAACTGTTTCAAAGCGAGCGCGAACCTTGTCGTCTGTCCTCCAACTTTAGCGGCCCGCTGATACTTTTTACGTAACATGTAGTCGTACACACAATAACAAGTTCTCATAGTTAAACAAAACATGTTTTCGCGTAATAATAAAGCTAAAACAGCTTTTCACGTGCTGTTCTAGTAGAAAATGAATGATTGTGACAGACGGAACGGTACTTGCCAAGCGCGTCTTCAAGGTGTCCTGTCTCTACGAGAACGATGCCAGTCCGAATCCACAATATACCGGCATTCCCATGCATACCACTATAGTGTACTAGAATAATGTCCATTATTCTAGTACACTATACATACCACAGCGCAGCAGCGCCAGATTTCCCTCTAGGTAATGTAGTGAGAAACTCTATGTGCGCGGGCGTCCGAGACGGTGACAGATGCCATGTTAATCTCAGAGGCTGCAGCACGTGATCTAAGTTGCAGGCGTTCGCCATGAGAGGCGCTCGTTGCCTTTTCGCGGAGGAGAGAAAAGGGAGAGAGCCCGGAACCGAGATTACCGGACAACGCGGCAGGCATCTAGTAAAGGAGCCTTTGACCATACCTTTAGCTTCTGTACCTTTCTTGAATAAAAAAGAAATTCAAGACAAATAAAGCATCTGACATCTGAGACAGACGTGAATTACTATATCGGCTAAACCGCTCGCTGAACTTTCGCACAGAGATGACGTGTGACGGGCTTATTGAACACTGCAGTTTTGATAGGGTCCCTAGAAATACTTGCCCCTAGTTTTGACGCTGCCTTTCTCCACTGCGTCCAAAACTAACCGCGCGCCGCCTGCGCGCGTCATGAGGTGGGGCCATCTTTCGCTACGAGGGCTAAACCAACGTTATAGATACTGGCCAAACGGCCGCCGTAGAGGCAGATGGCGCCACTAGTTGATCAAAGGACCGGCTGTTGTGGGCCGACATTTTCGGCTCATCTTGATTGAAAAGCCGAAGATACCGTTCCTTAGGGTGGCATTCAATTAAGCCTACCGAAGTGCCTCTCCGTGAGAAATTCGCGCTCCAAGTGGAGAAACCCAGACTTCAGGAATGCCAAATCAATCTGATTTCGGCAAAGAAGACACTGTTAAAAAATAAAATAAATTAAAGCCGGGCTAAACCGCTAACCACGTGCTGTGCAGTGAAGGCGAAACAAAGAGATGCTCCGCGCAACCTTGTTATTGTGCAGTTCAAAATTATTTTTCTCGCTTAAAACTGAATTTACTTTTACAAACCTTTCTAGATAAATTGGCAGCAAAGCATACTACATAATGCTTATTAGGCAATATTTTTACTTGGACTGCGACGTTGTGAAAACGAAGTCACAAAGTGAGTCAGAACATCGTTATTATTTTATTTTTGTCGCTTTAACAGAAAGCTAAGGTATTATTTCTTCTCGGATTATTTTTATTATCTAGTATACACTCATACCAAGCCCGCATGGTGAATATATTCCTCATGAAACAATCAGTTTCTTTTCTAAAATATATAAGTACGCAATAATGTAAATTAAAATGAAAAGTAATCTCATGAAAGGGCGCCGTCTGCAGATTATAGAATAAAGAATTCGCAGTAATAAGTGGAAGCAATAATTTTGTAGAAATTTTCTGCCCGACATAGTTTCACTTATGTACGTACCTTCGAAGCGCCTTCACGGCATCAGAAAATTTTCCTGAAAGAAATCGCTTGAATAATTACTTCCCACATTGAGGTAGAATAGCACGATATTTTTCAGCAGAATTGAAGATATTCGCAATAACACCTGATTGATCGAGGTGGGGTGTTTAATGGCGTAAGGGCCAATTGTGGCCCAATAGCTCCAGAACAATGTTGCAGTAACACCTAGTACACTTGAGATGGAATGATCAATGTAGCATATATGAAATATCTCGGGTACAAGATAAGCCTCAAAAATCGCAAATTTAGAATGTATTACAGTTATAGAAATTCCGCGCCAGCAGCCCTGAAGTGTGCAACTTAGTTCCCGCCTAAAACAGCCTCGCAACGAAAAACACGCCCCTCCCCTTCTTGGCGGCTCGGGTGTCGTCACTCGCCAGTGTCACGTGGGCGCCCTTGAACATCGCTCGTGCCGCGGCTCGTGGGACGCATCGTCGCAACCCTCGCGGAAGCCGTCGCCCGACGGCTTGAATGAATATCGTCGGGTCGTATGCAGGGGGCGGTCATTTTAATAGTCTCGTCCCGTGGGCGCGGGGAATGCGCCTGCGCATATGTAGGAAGCCAGATCCCCGCCCATGTTTCGTCGAACGGCGCCGGTACTTAGTTGGGGCGGTCGTATGCGTACACGAGTACGGCGACGGCGCAATGGATCGACGCTCCGGGTTCGATGCGTCTAAATTTTACGTTAGCGTAGGTGAACGACCGTAGAGCTTCAGATCTGTTAGTGAGATCGAGCTAACAGGCTGCAACAGCTTTGTGAACTGCAGAGAATTGGAAAGCTTTACTATGTGCTTGCCAGACAGGACTTTGTCTAAATGACATTGTTGAAAGGGGGCTTGATTATTGGCTGGCCTTGCATTTCAGTAGGTGTGGTTGTGAGCCGTTCGAGAAGTGCCTTGTTGGGTCAGTACACATCCTCTAGCATTAATAGCGATAGCAAACCGAAGCAAGGTTCGTGGTCTTATCGGCTGTGTAAATTGCAGTAAACGTTCGCTTGCTGATTAAATTAACAAGCATGGTGTCATGCGTGCATAGGCAAACACGAACAGATATATTTCACTCGCTCTGCACAAACGCTCGGTGTTGCAACGCTGGCGTGATGAAGAGCGCCGGCAGCGGGGATGGAACGCTTCCTGCTGCCTCTCATTTTACCACGTCTCAGAAACTTGACATTACAAGACCTCCAAAACACTAGGCACACGGAAACACAGTGCACATAAAGCCAGCCATCAACCTTAATTTGCATGCACATCCCAGATTAACTACAAGACACGGCATGCAGGCCGCGTATGCACTTAGCCAAGCGGTAGCCATGCGTGGGCACGGCTGGGCTGGGGACGCGCTCTCCTTCCCTTGGGTCGTGATTTTGCCTGTAGCAATGCCTGTTGTAATGCCATTTCTTTTCGCACTTTGCATGCTTTTTCAGTGGTCACAGCGACTTACGGCGACTGCAGCTTACAATGCGTGGGCCGCTCCTTATCGCACTTGGACTTTATACAGAACATCACGGCGACGCCGGCAATTCGATAGGGCCGTGATTTTGTAGCGATGCCTTCCACACAATTCTATGCGACTCTTATCATCCATTGTTCACGGCTGCTGATCCCAGTGATAACGCGGGAGGGGGAGTTACGTGCCAAAATCATGATCTGGTTATGAGGCACGCCGTAGTGGTGCACTCCAGAATAATTCGGACTATCTGGGGTTCTTTAACGTGTATCTAAATCGAAGTACACAGGTGTTTTTGCATTTCGCCCCTGTCACTGTGACCACTGACGAATCGTGTGAAAAGCAATAGCATTGAAAAAGCCATCGCTACAAGAACACAACCCAAGTATGCCTATAAATTGCTGTTGCAATAAAAAGATGTCGTATATCTTAGCCATTATTGGAACATAAAAATGCTTTAGTGATTAGACTATGCCTTTGACGTGGTGACAAGAGCTTATTCTTATGCTTAAACCTTATGTGGTTCTCACCATGCCTTCTTTCTTTTCTTCGTTATCCTTCATGTTTTTATAGTGTTTTAATAACCCGACATCATGTGGCACACCATGGCTAGTTCTGGAATTTATTGTGTGATGCAATAAACAAAGACGGCTAGTTGTTAGTCAGTGCTCGTGTGGTGTCTTTCTTGTCTCTATCCATGTTTTTTGTGCTCTTCCTACACCTTCTAAGTGAACTAACTAGTCCATCAGTGCACTCGTTTGCAAGACATGGAATGCATGCTAGGTTGATAATTAAAGCAGCAAAAATACCAACTTTGGGTACTTCGTGTGTAAGCTCGTCATATTTAGTCCTATCTGAAAAAGAGTCTTTGTTTTTTAATGACATTTAGTGCACGCTGGGCATCTTGTTTTCCTCAAGTGTTGATGTAAGCACTCGTGTGTGTGTCCACCTGCATCACCTGCGTCTTCTGATGCATACTCTTCAAAGGTAAAAATCACTTGTGAAATACCAGATAGGTCATAGGGAGCCAACATATCTTCACTTCACTTTATTCACCTTAAAGACCCCCTGAGGGGTATTACATAAAGGGTGGGTTAATATATTCAAGAAATAAATACAAGTCACTGCCTTCTAATATAAGCGGTTAAAACATTTGTGTATGACACGTAATTGTGGCGACATCAGCGGGGAGGGCATTCCAGTCCATAACAGTGTGGGGAAAAGGGAACCTGAAAAAGTCACAGTTCGAGAAAGAAGCCGGGCAATCTGAAACAGATGTGCAGTGCGGTGAGATATGCAGGTCGGATGAGTAATGTAAGGCGTTTGATTTAGAGTGCTATGATTAAACTTGTGGAGCAACCAAAGGCTGGCCATTAAAAACGAATTTAAAACGGCCAGTTGAAGTAATAGGCATTGGTGTGGTACCTTGTCAAATGCTTTTGCGAAATCTAAAAACAATGCATCAGTCTGCAGGTTACGGTCAAGGTTAGAATGTTGGTCAAAGATGAAGATTGCCAATTGTGTTTCGCAGGTGGACTTGTCTTTTTCCGAAAAAGACAAGTCCACTTGTCGAAACGTTGGCTCCCGTTTTTACCTTGTTCTCATTTTGCTCATGGTCTTGAATTTCCATCTCCCGCCTTCCCCAAGTTTTCACTGAATACGTAATGTTTTCACCGGATAGGTCACTTATGCAGTGGGCTGAAGACTTTTAAGTCAGGAAGGATTCAAGGACAGAAGACGAATCGCGATACCTCTTCGAAATTCCTGCAGCAGCATCTTGCGGCATCATAGGTTGGGACAGGACTCGCTTGGCATCAATTTGCTCTTTGTCAGTTGAGAAGGATCACATTGCATTCTAAATTATGCAAAGGCTGAGCCCCATAATCCCTGAAAGTTAGCTGTACACGAAAACGGGCACATACACAAAAATATATAGTGAAATATATAGTGAATATATATATATATATATATATATATATATATATATATATATATATATAATGTTGCTCTAATGTCATCAACACTATCGTCTCTGTGCAAATTTGAGAATAGGAGATTCATTTTGGCCTTCATGTTGTTTACCACTTATCAACCTTTTCTTTCCAAAGACATGAAAATTATGTTTTTGTTTTGCGAGAATATTCTACCAGTTTTAATGTGTTTCTCTTCAGTGTCCCTTTATGGCTTGGTTAATGCTTTTTCTCTGTGCTAAAGACCATGTACATTTAGTGGCACTGATTAAGCCAGTGTTGTGAAGTACTTACCTAAATGACCTATCGTGTTTGCACTGAATGTGCTGACGTGTCAGTAGCGATACTTGGTTTTTAAATAATTGTAGTTTGTTAATGGGCTTTTATCTCCCACTCATACCAATGCTCTTACTGGTGTCATTGAATTAACATGACTAGAGTTCTTGTTTCTGATGTTTGCAGTTTATAATTCTAGGAATTATTTGTCCATTTGCAAGTAACAGCTGTGCTGTGTTTCTTAAATCTCCCTGCAGTACACGATGTTTCATTCTAAAATGTTGTGTAAAATTAGACAAAATGTGCCCCGCAGACAGTGAACCGAAGCCAAAGCTGGGCTGCAAAGTGCTGTTATAAGTGACACAGTGATGACATAGCAGATGTTGCTGGCAGAGCTTTCAAATGCACAGGTAATGAGGCCTAGTGCATACTGTTATTTGGGTAATATTTGCGACAGTAAAGAATGAGGATGCACCTATGCACTCTTCTACAAGCGTGACAGTGTCTGTCCACTCAGTGGAATGGAATGGATGGAGGATGCCGAACTAGATGCTGAATTTGTAAAATAATAAAGTTAGGTGTTGTTTTATACGACTATATCAAATTCCTTGACAAGCTTCTAGCCAAAAATTCTTATGAGACATGGTAATAGTGAAGAAATGTTGTTTCCTCAGTCTGTGCATTTGTGCTGAAGTTGAAATGTGCCATGTGCTCTAACAAAATATGTAGCTGCTTTAGTGGACTCAAGTAGCTGCGCTGTCACTGTTAAAGTAATGACACTTACCTTTTTCTCTCCCACGCAGGATCTAAGCTGCATGTCTCCAGTACAGAATCACCACGTCCACCATGTATGGTAAGCTTCCTTGCTCTTTGCCAATCTATTTTGTAGTTTGCTGCTAAAATGGTCCCATTATATTCACTGTCTGAGGAGTGCCAGGTTACATTAACACAGTGTGCCCGCATTCTTATCTCATGTCATAGAGTACAAGTCGCATATGTACAAGTCACATCTGTTAGTTGGCACAAGCTAGTTGTCAAGGAAGCATCAAACAGTATGAGGCATATTATGTGTCATGCTGAATGCAAGTGACAACTCCCTTTGTTTTACTTAAGAAATTAAGAGTGCAAAAAGGAAAATAGAGAGAGAGAGAGAGACATGGACAAAACGGAGAATAAGCATTACTGTTATCTGTCCTGCCCTTGCCTATTTTCTTGCACTCTTTTCATTTCTTAAGTATAATGAATCAACTCGTCCGACAACATATCTTGTTAATTCCACCTCTTGATGAATGTGCATGTGCCTGCCATGCTCTTACGCATAATGCCGAGACGTGGGATCATTCCCCACCTGCTGCAAGTTGTTCTTTCATCCACTTTAATTGCCAATAATTTATCATTTCTTTAATTCAATTAGTAAGTACAAGTAATTTCCCCTATGTTGTCCTTAGTGTCTTTGTTGGCTTGTCATGATATGATTAATAAAAGTCGGGTCCCTTGGTTAACCCCCTTCCTCTTTATATGTGAGTGAGTGAGTCAGCAAATGAATGGCTTTTTGACTTGATGGGATTTAGATTATCTGTCATCACACAGCTCCTACCCAGTCCGAGCTCCGAGAACGGCTCGAGAGTCTGCGGTCATCCAGCTCCACTCCGACCGACTGGGAACTTAGGACGCCTCCACGCAACACCAGCAGAAGTCAGAGGCCCAGGCGCTCCAAGGTCAAAATGGGTGCGTATTTCTTCGCTTGCTGCAGTACTCCAAAACATTCGTATTACAGTGTTTTGTGTGCAGTACTATTTGGAAACACCATCAGTAATCATCATCAGACTACCATTGAGTCTACTGCAAAACTAAGGCTTCTCCCAGCAAACTCCAATTAGCCCTGTCTTGCAATTAATTACTAATTCTTGCAGTGCATAATTGTGGTTTGATTGGCCACTAAATGCACTCCATATATGAAGCTAAGGGCCTTTGAATTGCCCCACTGATGCCACACACATGAGCAAATATGAAGTGGGAAAATGTTTTCTAGTTGGTTTTTATGCCTGCAAAATTTGCCCATACGGTACTATCATCAAACAATCTACTTTAACCCGATAAGTCTGTGCTCGTATAATGCACTCATTATATACTGAATAGCTGCAGCACTAGTTTCTAACTGCGGTTAGAAGCATTATGGACCTGTTTCCTTGCCATTAAGTAGTTAACTGGATGGCGGAGGCAAAGGCCACTTGCACTGTGACACTACATGAAAGAAGTGATGAAATTAAAGTGGGAGACCATGGTTGATATATCTGATAGCAGGCCAGTATAAACTGTCTTCATGTAAGAGGTATTTACACCTCAAGAAGTGAACCTGGGAAGGACACATAAAACATAGAACAGATAAGGCAGAGAATCACATTCAGTGATGATGTGAAGCAGCTCACATTGGTGCAGCCATCACACAGAAGTATTTGTAGGGCACTAGAACAAATTGTTTTCCTGCAGCAGACCTAATTAGGCTGGAAGTGATGGTGATAAGTAAAAATGTGAAAAAATAAAAGCACAGGGATTTGTCATTTGTCATATTGATCCAGGTGTTGTACCGTGCTGCAGAGTTAAAATTAAAGTGTGCATATAGGATTTGATTTCCTCACATGTAACGGTTTGTACCTGTTGCTGTGAAGTATCCCAATTAATTCTATAGCGTGGCCATTGACTGTTGGTCTTTTTTCACCGAAGGGCATGTTCAGGTGATCCTGTATTAGATGCCAAATTACCTGTTTTTGATTGTTTGTCTCATTACTGTGTGTTATTGAAATGGGCAAGCAATGCTGTGTCCTTTGTTTCAGGCTACCACACATGGACGCCTGGCATGCTGCATGACCAGCTTATGGCTGAGCTCAAGACACGCGAGGGCTCACGCTGCAACTGCTGCCCTTATGGCTACCACATACACCTCGACTTCGTGCAATTCTGTGATTCTCTGAAGGTATACATCAACCCTCTATGTTATCTATGATTTGGCCACCAACACATAAACGCATAAACTCAGTGTTTCTTTTATAAATCGTAACTATAGTGTTAAATAATTGCTTGGGGTAGGTAGCATGATCCTACTCCTTTATCTGGATTACTTGAAGGGGCTGGTATTAATTTCGTGAGAAATTAAGATGTAGGACTGACTAACTAAAAAAAATTCCATTGAACATTTAGCTGATTACTTCAGGGCATATGTACGAATTGGAGTCACATCTCAAGGTAAGTCCCGCCTGTAGCAAATTTTGAAACTAGTAGCAATTTTGAGATAAGTGGTATCAAACATGCTGCAAAATGCACTGTTGTTCCACTTGATTTATCGACAAAATGCCTTCTCAAACAGTGCAAGATAACTAGAAAACCAATGCCTTCTGCTGCACGACTTGTGGAAGCATGTCTCAAGATTGATGTCAATGTCAGAATTCCTATTTAGTGGATATGCTTTGTCAACTCACCGGCTATATAAATTGTAATATCTGGCTTAAAGCAATTAGCTAGAAGTCACTTAGAAAAATATATGTTAATTAGTCTAATAACGCATTCTGATATTTCATGCAGGTAATGTCTGCCTCTTTGAGTGATCCAGCTCAAGGAACAGAATTTCGCTATCTGGTATAGGCCAACATGCTAAAATTCTATTACGGTTTAAAGATCCTGGTTTACCACAGAGCATGGTTTCAAACACAGTGTCCTTGGACATTAGTCAGGAGCACAAGTTACTGTATCACTACTGCACAGTAGAAATTATCTGCAATGATATTATGTACTGCGTGCACATTGCAAAGCAGAATGTAGATAATTAGGATAGCTGCTGTAGGGAGCCTCAAACTTCTTTCCACATATAAATGGTGCACTATTGAAATACGAAGTAAGTACAGTGCTATTGCAAAGGGCAATAACGCATTTTGGTTACAATGAACAGTGGGTGACAATAGCGTCACTGAAATTAAATAAAGTTAAAGACTCTGCAAGTTATCCTGACTTCCAAGGAAGTTTTACAGTAATTGATATTTACCAAGAGAGTAATAGGCAAATTGAAGTACTGTTGTAGTAGATGAACATAAATTGTTTAATTAATGAGTTTCCGGTGAGATTGGAAATGAGATGAAATAAAATAAAATCAAGACCAGCATACCACAAAAGGGGTCAGAGCAACAACTGCCATGTGTATTGGAATCTTTGAGTTTCATAACTTGGTTTAACAAATTCAAATAAAGGGAATGGTGTCAGGGACAGGAAAAACAATGAGTGCCATTTCTTTTTTGTTTGTCTTAATATGTTTACAGTGCCTGTGTTGTGTCCTTCTCATTTTTTGTCCTGTTAATTTTCGAGTTTTCTTCACCTCCGAGATTTGCATACTATAAGCACTGCTCCACAAATGGAGTAACATCAGTGGCTGTCCTGCCTTGCACATACATGTACATGTGTATACTGTAAGTGTAGCCTGGCTTGGGCTAAGTATACCGACTGTTCCAGTTGACACTTATTAGCTCTGCTGATGCGATGCTAATAAGTGTTAACTAGAACACCAATGCAATTTTTTTCAGATATTGAGGATACATTTCACTCGGGTAGATTCAGGTAGCAAATAGGCATGGCTAGCTTGAGTTATGGCATGATTAGCTTGAGTTATGCAATTATAGTGTGCCCCACTAACTTTAAGTTAACTTAGGTGTTATTTAGTGAATTTTAGTTAATTAGTTGAATTCCTAATCAACACATATATCCTAATGTCTGCTACAACGAACGAAATGGGAAAAAGAAAGTATCGCAATCTCTGTTACTCTGCATTTTTCTAGTAACGTAAAGTGTTAGCTTTGATGCCCAGTACAGTCGAACATTGTTATAATGAAATCATTTCGGACTCAAAAATACTTTCATTATAAGTACATATAATTTGCACGCTGATATCGACAAAAAAACATTTTATATTTATATTTCGTTACACCACCTAATTTGTAATGTCCATGTTTGTTAAATAATGGTTTGGCTTTATAATGATAAACACTTCAAGAGCTGTGGTGATGAGTGTATGGTGGATTTACTCGCAGGCGCAAGCAGCAAGAAGTAACATGGACCAGATTCGGCAACAGTGTCGGGAGAGGCGGCGGCAGCGGAAGTCGCTGCAGTCATACCTTGGTATGCTTGACAATGAGGTGGCCAAGCAGGATGCCATCATTGCTGCTCCTCCAAAAATACTAGAACTTCGCTCAAAGGTGGGTTGAATGTTTGTGCGCATTACAGTTGCCATCATGTTCAACCAGAACACACTTTATTAGCCCAATGGCTGTCAAAGTTAGTGAAGCGATCGGAATAAGAAAGGAGGCCATATTGCTGGAGCTTCTGATTTGCTGGGCGGGAGGTAATGTTAGTTCAGAAAGCTATTCAGGGATGCCGCGGTAGCCAATATATGCTGGACAAGTTTAGAAATGTCACTGAAGATGGCATTATATGTCCACCTCAGCGATGCTTCGGCTTATTTTTTGGGGTAGAAGGGAGTTGATATTTGTAGAAGTTGGTGCATGGGTCTCGATACCTATGTACCTTGAAACATTGCAGTGGATGAATTTCCCACATTGGATTCCACCATACGCTCGCAAACAAAATTCATCACCTCACTGTAAAATGTGCAGTGCAAAAAGGAAAGAACTGACCATGGGTGCTAGTGGAAAGAGTGCAGTGCTGCTCTCTACCTGTCTGAGTGTTTCAAGCTTTTCCACCTAAAAATGAATATGTGGCAGGCAGTTAGGGTTCTGAACTCAAAAGATCTGCTTCATATTGTTGATGAAACTTATTTATAGTATTTTTGTTTGTTTTTATTACTGCAGGACATTATATTTATTTATTTATTTATTTATTTATTTTAATGTACCTTACAGGGCTCAATGGGGCATTGAATAAGGTGGGCTTAGTGGAAGTTATATAAACAGTAGGTGGCAAAATTCCATAAAAGCATACAAAAAACATGGTAAAAAAGCAAAGCATGCGACAACTGAGCAGCAGGAACACTATGGAAAATACAATAAATGTGTGTGTTGGGGTGGGGTGGAGCACTAAATAAATATGTCAGTAACATATAACACAAGAAAGATAACATTGAAAATGTACATATAAATGAAAATTTGGATCGTGAGAACAAACTGATGAGTTAAAACTGTATGCTTTTATTTTCCTTATTTACTGCGGGAACACCGTCTGCACATGTGTAGCTGCGCAGACAACCGAACAATCCCAGAGCACAATTCACTACACATAATGATTTAGAAGGATTAAGGGTTAGCTGGTGATATGTTGAAATTTCACAGGGTTAGCTTCAGCAACTATGCTATCGGAAAGGCTGTTCCATAGCCGTATGGCATGTGGAAGTGCTGATGTGTTAAATGCGTCAGTATTACCGTAAGTGCACGTGAAGCTTAGGTTATCGTGTAGCCTACGTGACGTGTACGGTGACGTTTCAATGCCTAAATGATTTTGGTTAAACTGTTACACATATTTATGAAATAAGCACAAGAGGGCTTTGTCACGGTGATTACTTCACTGTGGTAGAGAGTTTAATTTGTGTTATGCTTGAGCGGTGATTATAATTTTGAGAAATTAAGCAAGCAGCTCTATTTTGTATAGCTTCTAACATGGTAGTTAAACAGCTTTGATAGGGGGACCAGATCAAAGAGGAAAATTCGAATTGTGGGTAGATCAACATTTGGAAAGCAAGCTTACGAATGAGAGAAGGTGAGTTTCGAAGGTTCCGAAACTAAACACGACAGTGGAACTTTGCATAGCACACATATGGAGCAAAAAATAATCAAAACTGAGGGTCACGTGGCTTGTGTGTATCGGTAGCCAATATGCTAAGCCATTTTATTGCTTCTCCTGCAGAGGGTGTTCGACATTTCTGGGGTTGGGGTGCCTTGAATGTGCTAGCTTAATTAAAATGTCTTCCTTCCAAAGCATTGAATATCTGCTCCTTACAGCCAATGTTTGTTAAAGTTAACTGCTGTAGATGTGTCTTCATTCTTTGGCCTAAGTCTGATGGCAGCTGTACATTTCACGTTCGAAATTGCCAAACAATCATCGTTATGCTAGCAATCTGGCTTTGTTAATTCCACTGGTGCCTTGTGTGTAGTGTGTACAGGCAAAAGGAGTACTTTCTTTGTTTATGCATAGGTGGATTTAGCTTTAGTTCAACATAGTGCATTTACAGTCAGTCTGCTGCATATGGTGTAGTTTACTAACGTACAGCTTAGAGTAAGTACACACAGTGAATTTTTATTCCTAAAATTGAACATGGGTGTGTAATACAACAAATGGTACCACAAAAGCCAGAAAAATGGTTCCCTACTGCACATATATCAACCGAGCCCAGAAGCGCCAGTTGTTGGCATCTGTCTGGAGGCTCTTCCTGTAGGTGATTCATCCTGTTATCAGACAGTGTTGTTAGACAAATACCTGTGCGCCAGTGCTTTTATCTTCATTATCTCTGAGGTTGACTAATGATAGCCTTTTTTATAGAACATTGCAGGCGTACAACTGTACTATCAAATGATATGATTGTATAGGCAACAAGATAAGATGGTCTTTGTTATTAGACAAAGCATTTTTTGGGGATGTGTTTTACACACTCTCGACTCCATAGCAGTGTTGCTCGTGGAAACATGTTGAAAGTGTGCTATTGAGTGAGTCCTGTATTAAATCCAACACATGTCGCAAAGGCAGAGAAAAAGCAAGTATATCCTCTGTCGTTGCTTTGGAATACGCCATGACAGTGATCCTGAGGTTAGTTGCAGTCAATTTTTTTGTTTTTTTAATTCTGATGTATAATGGTTTTTGGTTTGATCGGGCTCCATTCTGTCTTCTAGCAGACATGTCCTGTCGCCTTTGTGCCATTCTTTGGACTGTGCATTGTTAGGCAATATACCTATCTTTTTCTCAATAAAAAAAAAAATTTGCTAGCTATGCTCATTTGCATGTGCACCTTGCTAGCACTATTGTTAAATATTCCATCAAGCATCTATATTTGTGATTTCCTAGCACAATTCTGAGATAAATGGAGCAAGCAGCTTGAATCTTGTTATTTATCTTCAGGAAAGCTTTTTCCTTTTGTCCACATTAGAAATTTTTTCTGTATACTGTAAGGTTACTTCGTCAATTGTAGCTCAATTTATGACCTTATTCTGCATCTAGATATCTTTTTTTTTTCACAAGTTGGGCATTCTTCTGAGTGCTGCAAGTTTGATAAACAACAAACATAGTGAATAGTTCTTGCAGCAGTATAAGCATAGCTAATCATCCATCTTTTCTTTTTTCCCCTGCAGTAAATTTACTATATCAATAATTATTGCTCTGTCAAGTGTTAGAACCATTTGATGCTTCCCTCTCATGTCATTACCTTTGGCTACATAGTTAGTAGCATAATGTTCCAAAAGGACTTCTTCTTGGGCAAGTTGGTGCTTAGATTTCCTAGGTATACTTTGTGGCGCAAAATACATACTGTCTCCCTTTCTTCTGTCCCTTTTCCAGAAATGTATTTTGCGCCACAAAGTATACCTAGGAAATTAGTAGCATAAGTACTAGCTGTGAACAGCAACTTATCTTTTAATGTGTATAACTGTGTAAATTAACTGAATTGGTTTCACACTGAATGTTTCTTTTTCTTCCACTGTCAGGCATGTCCGATTTCTACAGAAAGTTGCCACTTTTTATGAGTTTCCTGCATTTGACTCCATCAATCGCCCACTTCTTCCTGAATTTTCTGGTGCTCAACTCTTCCTTGACTTTGTCTTGTCATCTCCCTTAGCCTGACCTTACTTCCTTCTGTCACAGGAATCGGTCACTATTGTTTTTGTTTTCTCATTTAATCACTAATCAGCAATACTCAATAATGAATAAACTGTAGGAACTATTGGTACTTTTTGGAAGCGAATTTATTAAACATTGTCTATCAGCTCTTGCATTTGTCTAGGTACCTCACAGATTAGTGGCAAATAGTCAGCAAGTATTTGG